>NC_091287.1:163358536-163704786 GCF_032444005.1 Ranitomeya imitator | reverse complement strand
TCAGGGAAATCCAAGAGAGATGTGAATCCAACCAGGAACCATTGACAAGTGGCACTGGCTGAAGGGAAGAGCCAGGCATAAATAGCCGAGCAGAAAGACAATCAGTGGAAGCAGCAGCAGACTGCTAAATCCAAGGAGCAGCCATACCACTTAAAACCACACCACTTAAAACCACTGGAGGGAGCCCAAGAGCAGAACTCACAAAAGTGCCACTTACTACCACCAGAGGGAGCCCAAGAGCGGAATTCACAACACAAGGGGCCTGGCCATCTGGTCCGCATCCATGGGAAGATGGATAGCACGGCCTACCTGGAGATTTTGGCCAAGAACCTCCGCTCCTCCATCAAGGATCTTAAGATGGGTCATCATTTCATCTTCCAACAAGACAACGACCCAAAGCACACAGCCAAGAAAACCAAGGCCTGGTTCAAGAGGCAAAAAATCAAGGTGTTGCAGTGGCCTAGTCAGTCTCCTGACCTTAACCCAATTGAAAACTTGTGGAAGGAGCTCAAGATTAAAGTCCACATGAGACACCCAAAGAACCTAGAAAACCTGGAGAAGATCTGCATGGAGGAGTGGGCCAAGATAACTCCAGAGACCTGTGCCGGCCTGATCAGGTCTTATAAAAGACGATTATTAGCTGTAATTGCAAACAAAGGTTATTCCACAAAATATTAAACCTAGGGGTTGAATAATAATTGACCCACACTTTTATGTTTAAAATTTATAAAAATTTAACTGAGCAACAAAACTTTTTGGTTTGTAAGATTTATGCATCTGTTAATAAATCCTGCTCTTGTTTGAAGTTTGAAGGCTCTAACTTATTTGCATCTTATTAAACCTGCTAAATCTGCAGGGGGCTGAATACTACTTGTAGGCACTGTATATATATACGTATATTTCATACAGCGCTAGATAGCAGAAAAGCCGGTAATTCAATTGCCGGCTTTTGCTATCTCCTTCCCAAACCCGACATGATATGAGACATGGTTTACATACAGTAAACTTTTTCATATCCCTTACTTTTTTGCATATTCCTCACTAATAATGTTAGTAGTGTGTATGTGCAAAATTTGGGCGCTCTAGCTGTTAAAATAAAGGGTTAAATCATGGAAAAAATTGGTGTGGGCTCCCGCGCAATTTTCTCCGCCAAAGTGGTAAAGTCAGTGACTGAGGGCAGATATTAATAGTCTAGAGAGGGACCATGGCTTTTGCCCCCCCCCCCCCCCCGGCTAAAAACATATGCCCCCAGCCACCCCAGAAAAGGCACATCTGGAAGATGCGCCTATTCTGGCACTTGGCCACTCTCTTCCCACTCCCGTGTAGCGGTGGGATATGGGGTAATAAAGGGTTAATGTCACCTTGCTATTAAGCCAGATTAATAATGGAGAGGTGTCAATAGGACACCTATCCATTATTAATCCTATAGTAATAAAGGGTTAATAATACACACACACATTATGAGAAAAGTATTTTAATGAAATAAAGACACAGGGTGTTGTAATAGTTTATTATGCTCTCAATCCAATTGAAGACCCTTGTCACTTGAAACAAAGTTAAAATAAAAAAACAACAATATCCCATACCTTCCGTCTTTCAGTCTTGTCCCACGCTGTAAATCCATGTGAAGGGGTTAAATAATTTTACAAGCAGAAGCCTGCTAATGCAGCCGCCCCTGCATGTAAAAACCCGGGGAATGAATGGAAAGCAGGGGAACGTAGCTACCTAGACTTGCGGTACTGCACCCCTGCTGGCATAACCTCAGATGAACTCGAACGTGGGAATTTTTCTGAATATTTTCTCACGCTCGAGTCACTGTATGTAAACCATGTCTCATATCATGTCAGGTTTGGGAAGGAGATAGCAAAAGCCGGCAATTGAATTACCGGCTTTTCTGCTATCTAGCGCTGTATGAAATATAAATACATGTATTTATGTATACATTTATACATATGTCTCACTGACATATATATATATACAGTGGGGCAAAAAAGTATTTAGTCAGTCAGCAATAGTGCAAGTTCCACCACTTAAAAAGATGAGAGGCGTCTGTAATTTACATCATAGGTAGACCTCAACT
Source organism: Ranitomeya imitator (assembly GCF_032444005.1). NCBI lineage: Eukaryota > Metazoa > Chordata > Amphibia > Anura > Dendrobatidae > Ranitomeya > Ranitomeya imitator. The sequence continues at coordinate 163,702,706 of NC_091287.1, read as the reverse complement.
ATGGGAGACAAACTGAGAAAAAAAAATCCAGAAAATCACATTGTCTGTTTTTTTAACATTTTATTTGCATATTATGGTGGAAAATAAGTATTTGGTCAGAAACAAAATTTCATCTCAATACTTTGTAATATATCCTTTGTTGGCAATGACAGAGGTCAAACGTTTTCTGTAAGTCTTCACAAGGTTGCCACACACTGTTGTTGGTATGTTGTCCCATTCCTCCATGCAGATCTCCTCTAGAGCAGTGATGTTTTTGGCTTTCGCTTGGCAACACGGACTTTCAACTCCCTCCAAAGGTTTTCTATAGGGTTGAGATCTGGAGACTGGCTAGGCCACTCCAGGACCTTGAAATGCTTCTTACGAAGCCACTCCGTTGCCCTGGCGGTGTGCTTTGGATCATTGTCATGTTGAAAGACCCAGCCACGTTTCATCTTCAATGCCCTTGCTGATGGAAGGAGGTTTGCACTCAAAATCTCACGATACATGGCCCCATTCATTCTTTCATGTACCCGGATCAGTCGTCCTGGCCCCTTTGCAGAGAAACAGCCCCAAAGCATGATGTTTCCACCACCATGCTTTACAGTAGGTATGGTGTTTGATGGATGCAACTCAGTATTCTTTTTCCTCCAAACACGACAAGTTGTGTTTCTACCAAACAGTTCCAGTTTGGTTTCATCAGACCATAGGACATTCTCCCAAAACTCCTCTGGATCATCCAAATGCTCTCTAGCAAACTTCAGACGGGCCCGGACATGTACTGGCTTAAGCAGTGGGACACGTCTGGCACTGCAGGATCTGAGTCCATGGTGGCGTAGTGTGTTACTTATGGTAGGCCTTGTTACATTGGTCCCAGCTCTCTGCAGTTCATTCACTAGGTCCCCCCGCGTGGTTCTGGGATTTTTGCTCACCGTTCTTGTGATCATTCTGACCCCACGGGGTGGGATTTTGCGTGGAGCCCCAGATCGAGGGAGATTATCAGTGGTCTTGTATGTCTTCCATTTTCTAATCATTGCTCCCACTGTTGATTTCTTCACTCCAAGCTGGTTGGCTATTGCAGATTCAGTCTTCCCAGCCTGGTGCAGGGCTACAATTTTGTTTCTGGTGTCCTTTGACAGCTCTTTGGTCTTCACCACAGTGGAGTTTGGAGTCAGACTGTTTGAGGGTGTGCACGGGTGTCTTTTTATACTGATAACAAGTTTAAACAGGTGCCATTACTACAGGTAATGAGTGGAGGAAAGAGGAGACTCTTAAAGAAGAAGTTACAGGTCTGTGAGAGCCAGAAATCTTGATTGTTTGTTTCTGACCAAATACTTATTTTCCACCATAATATGCAAAAAAAATGATAAAAAAACAGACAATGTGATTTTCTGGATTTTTTTTTCTCAGTTTGTCTCCCATAGTTGAGGTCTACCTATGATGTAAATTACAGACGCCTCTCATCTTTTTAAGTGGTGGAACTTGCACTATTGCTGACTGACTAAATACTTTTTTGCCCCACTGTATATACACCCCTATACTATGTGTAGACATTTATTTTAGCTATTCTATTCTAACCTGTCAGTGTGATTTTACTGTACACCGCACTGAATTGCCGGCTTTTCTATAGAACACCGCTGCGTATTTCTTGCAAGTCACACTGTTGGTCCGTGTGTAATCCATATTTTTCTCGCCCCCATTGATTTTCATTGGCGGATTTTTTGCACAATACGCTGACAAACGCAGCATGCTGCGATTTTCTACGGCCGTACAAGACCGTATAATACGGATACGTAAAATACGGCAGATAGGAGCTGGGCCATAGAGAATCATTGTACCGTGTGCAATCCGTATTTTTTTTCTGCGCCTCTCATACGTCTGTAAAACTCGCTAGTGTGACGCCGGAGCAAAGTACCATGAGTCCAGACATTCTAAAAAAAAAATATATATATATATATACAGGTCCTTCTCAAAAAATTAGCATATAGTGTAAAATTTCATTATTTACCATAATGTAATGATTACAATTAAACTTTCATATATTATAGAATCATTATCCACCAACTGAAATTTGTCAGGTCTTTTATTGTTTTAATACTGATGATTTTGGCATACAACTCCTGATAACCCAAAAAACCTGTCTCAATAAATTAGCATATCAAGAAAAGGTTCTCTAAACGACCTATTACCCTAATCTTCTGAATCAACTAATTAACTCTAAACACATGCAAAAGATACCTGAGGCTTTTATAAACTCCCTGCCTGGTTCATTACTCAAAACCCCCATCATGGGTAAGACTAGCGACCTGACAGATGTCAAGAAGGCCATCATTGACACCCTCAAGCAAGAGGGTAAGACCCAGAAAGAAATTTCTCAACAAATAGGCTGTTCCCAGAGTGCTGTATCAAGGCACCTCAATGGTAAGTCTGTTGGAAGGAAACAATGTGGCAGAAAACGCTGTACAACGAGAAGAGGAGACCGGACCCTGAGGAAGATTGTGGAGAAGGACCGATTCCAGACCTTGGGGAACCTGAGGAAGCAGTGGACTGAGTCTGGTGTGGAAACATCCATAGCCACCGTGCACAGGCGTGTGCAGGAAATGGGCTACAGGTGCCGCATTCCCCAGGTAAAGCCACTTTTGAACCATAAACAGTGGCAGAGGCGCCTGACCTGGGCTACAGAGAAGCAGCACTGGACTGTTGCTAAGTGGTCCCAAGTACTTTTTTCTGATGAAAGCAAATTTTGCATGTCATTCGGAAATCAAGGTGCCAGAGTCTGGAGGAAGACTGGGGAGAAGGAAATGCCAAAATGCCTGAAGTCCAGTGTCAAGTACCCACAGTCAGTGATGGTGTTGGTCCACTGTGTTTCATCAAAGGCAGGGTCAATGCAGCTAGCTATCAGGAGATTTTGGAGCACTTCATGCTTCCATCTGCTGAAATGCTTTATGGAGATGAAGATTTCATTTTTCAGCACGACCTGGCACCTGCTCACAGTGCCAAAACCACTGGTAAATGGTTTACTGACCATGGTATTACTGTGCTCAATTGGCCTGCCAACTCTCCTGACCTGAACCCCATAGAGAATCTGTGGGATATTGTGAAGAGAAAGTTGAGAGACGCAAGACCCAACACTCTGGATGAGCTTAAGGCCGCTATTGAAGCATCCTGGGCCTCCATAACATCTCAGCAGTGTCACAGGCTGATTGCCTCCATGCCACGCCGCATTGAAGCAGTCATTTCTGCCAAAGGATTCCCGACCAAGTATTGAGTGCATAACTGAACATTATTATTTGATGGTTTTTTTGTTTGTTATTAAAAAACACTTTTATTTGATTGGATGGGTGAAATATGCTAATTTATTGAGACAGGTTTTTTGGGTTATCAGGAGTTGTATGCCAAAATCATCAGTATTAAAACAATAAAAGACCTGACAAATTTCAGTTGGTGGATAATGAATCTATAATATATGAAAGTTTAATTGTAATCATTACATTATGGTAAATAATGAAATTTTACACTATATGCTAATTTTTTGAGAAGGACCTGTATATATATATATATATATAAAGGAATATTACCTAAATGTGTTTCGTTACTAATTCCATCTGCCCCAATACTGTTTTTGTAGTAAGCAGAGAGATATATATATATATATATATATATATATATATATATATATATATATATATATATATATATATATATAATTTTTTTCTCCTTCTTAAATTACTAACAAAAATCTTTTGCAGTGATCAACCTGGTATAGGTTACATTAGGTTACAGTTCCTTAAGCCCTTAAGCCCCGAGGGTGGTTTGCACGTTAATGATCGGGCCAATTTTTACAATTCTGACCACTGTCCCTTTATGAGGTTATAACTCTGGAACGCTTCAACGGATCTCGGTGATTCTGACACTGTTTTTTCAAGGCATATTTTATTTTCAGCACAATTTTGGAAACAAATTTTTTTTTTAGGGAGTTATAAGGGTTAAAAGTTGACCAGCAATTTCTCATTTTTACAACACCATTTTTTTTTAGGGACCACATCACATTTGAAGTCATTTTGAGGGGTCTACATGATAGAAAATATCGAAGTGTGACACCATTCTAAAAACTGCACCCCTCAAGGTGCTCAAAACCATATTCAAGAAGTATATTAACCCTTCAGGTGTTTCACAGGAATTTTTGGAATGTTTAGAAAAAAATTAACATTTATTTTTTTTTCACAAAAAAATTAATTTAGCTCTAATTTGTTTTATTTTACCAAGAGTAACAGGAAAAAATGGACCACAAATATTGTTGTACAATTTGTTCTCAGTACCAGGATACCCCATATGTGGGGGTAAATCCCTGTTTGGGCACATTTGACTTTTAAATGCAAAATTGACTGGAATTGAGATGGGACACCATGTTGCATTTGGAGAGCCACTAATGTGCCTATTTAATGTGCCTAATTGGAACCCCCCACAGTTGACACCATTTTGGAAAGTAGACCCCCTAAGGAACATATCTAGATGTGTGGTGAACACTTTGATCCACCAAGGGCTTCACAGAAGTTTATAATGCAGAGCCGTAAAAATAAAAAATAATGTTTTTTCACAAAAATGAACTTTTTGCCCCCAATTTTTTATTTTCCCAAGGGTACCAGAGAAATTGTTTCCCAATCGTTATTGTGCAATTTGTCCTGAGTACACTGATACCCCATGTGTGGGGGTTAACCACTGTTTGGATGCATGGCAGAGCTCGGAAGGGAAGGGCGCCATTTGATTTTTCAATGGAAAATTGGCTGGAATTTAGATGGAATGCCATGTTGCGTTGGGGAGCCCCTGATGTCCCTAAACATTGAAACTAAGGAACTTATCTAGATGTGTGGTGAGCACTTTGACCCACCAAATGCTTCACAGAAGTTTATAATGTAGAGCAGTAAAAATAAAAAATATTTTTTCACAAAAATGAACTTTTTGCCCCCAATTTTTTATTTTCCCAAGGGTACCAGAAGAAATTGTTCCCCAAAACTTGTTGTGCAATTTGTCCTGAGTATGCTGATACCCCATATGTGGGGGTAAACCACTGTTTGGGTGCATGGCAGAGCTCGGAAGGGAAGGAGCGCCGTTTGACTTTTCAATGCAAAATTGAATGGAATTGACATGGGACGTCATGTTGCAGTTGGAGAGCCCCTGATGTGCCTGAATATTGAAACCCCCCACATGTGACACCATTTTGGAAAGTAGACCCCCTAAAGATCTTATTTAGACGTGTTGTGAGATCTTTGAACCCCAAGTGTTTCACTACAGTTTATAATGCATGACCGTGAAAATATATATATATTTTTTTACAAAAATTATATTTTAGCCCCCAGTTTTGTATTTTCCCAAGAATAACAGGAGAAATTGGACCCCAAAAGTTGTTGTGCAATTTGTCCTGAGTACGCTGATGCCAAATATGTGGGGGGTAACCACCGTTTGGGCGCATGGCAGAGCTCGGAAGGGAAGGAGCCCCATTTGAAATGCAGACTTAGATGGATTGGTCTGCAGGTGTCACGTTGCATTTGCAGAGCCCCTGATGTACCTAAACAGTAGAAACCCCCCACAAGTGACCCTATATTGGAAACTACACCCCCTAAGGAACTTATCTAGATGTGTTGTGAGAACGTTGAACCCCCACGTGTTTCACTACAGTTAATAATGCAGAGCTGTGAAAATAAAAAATCTTTTTTTTTCTGCAAAAATTTACTTTAACACCCAGTTTTGTATTTTCCCAAGGGCAACAGGAGAAATTGGTCCCCAAAGCTTGTTGTCCAATTTGTCCTGAGTACGCTCATACCCCATATGTGGGGGGAACCATCATTTGGATGCATGGCAGAGCTCGGAAGGGAAGGAGCCCCATTTGAAATGCAGACTTAGATGGATTCGTCTGCAGGCATCATGTTGCCTTTGCAGAGCCCCTGATGCACCTAAACAGTAGAAACTCCCCACAAATGACCCCATATTGGAAACTAGACCCCCCAAGGAACTTATCTAGATGTGTTGTGAGAACTTTGAACCCCCAAGTATTTCACTACAGTTTATAACGCAGAGCCGTGAAAATAAAAAATCATTTTTGTCCCACAAAAGTGATGTTTTAACCCCCAAATTTTTATTTTCCCATGGGTAAGAAGAGAAATTGGACCACAGAAGTTGTTGTCCAATTTGTCCTGAGTATGCTGATACCCTATATGTTGGGGTAAACCCCTGTTTGGGCGCACGGGAGAACTCGGATGGGAAGAAGCACTGTTTTACTTTTTCAACGCAGAATTGGCTGGAATTGAGATCGGACGCCATGTCGCATTTGGAGAGATCTGATGTGCCTAAACAATGGAAACCCCCAATTCTAACTGAAACTCTAACCCAAACACGCCCCTAATCCCAACCACACCCCTAACCCCAACCCTAACCACATCCCTAACTCCAACACACCCCTAACCCTAATCCCAACCATAATCCTAGCCACACCCCTAACCTGACACACCCCTATCCCTAATCCCAACCGTAAATGTAATCCAAACCCTAACCCTAGCCCCAACCCTAACCCTAGCCTCAACCCTAACCCTAACCCTAGCCCCAACCCTAACCCTAATCCTAACCCTAACTCTAGCCCTAACCCTAGCCCTAACCCTAAACCTAGCCCTAACCCTAACCCTAGCCCTAACCCTAATGGGAAAATGGAAATAAATACATTTGTTTAATTTTTTTATTTTTCCCTAGCTAAGGGGGTAATGAAGGAAGGTTTGATTTACTTTTATAGAGAGTTGTTTAGCGGATTTTTATGATTGGCAGCTGTCACACACTAAAAGACGCTTTTCACTGCAAAAAATATTTTTTTGCGTTACCACATTTTGAGAGCTATAATTTTTCCATATTTTTGTCCACAGAGTCATGTGAGGTCTTGCTTTTTGCGAGACGAGTTGACTTTTTTTTGCTAATATTTTCGGGCATGTGACATTTTTTGATCGCTTTTTATTCTGATTTTTGTGAGGCAGTATGACCAAAAAACAGCTATTCATGAATTTCTTTTGGGGGGCGTTTTAACCGCTCCGCGTTTGGTAAAATGGACAAAGCAGTTTTATTCTTCGGGTCAGTACGTTTACAGCGATACCTCATTTAGATTTTTTTTATGTTTTGTCGCTTTTTTATACGGTAAAAACTATGTTATAGAAAAAATAATTATTTTTGCATCGCTTTATTCTGAGGACTATACCTTTTTTTTTTCACTGATGACGCTGTATGGTGGCTCATTTTTTGCGGGAAAAGATGACGTTTTCAGGGGTACCATCGTTATTTATATCTGTCTTTTTGATCGCGTGCTATTCCACTTTTTGTTCGGGTCGAGTCAGGTCCGGTCGTTACGGACGCGACGATACTAAATATGTGTACTTTTTTTTTTAAATTTAGATAAAGGAATCTATTTATTGGAACAATATATATTATTTTTTGTATTTATTTAGGAATTTTTTTTTATTTTTTTTCTTTACACATCTGAATATTTTTTTTTTTACTTTTTTACTTTGCCCCAGGGGGGGGGACATCACAGTAAAGTGACAAATCACTGATCTGACACTTTGCTGTGCACTGTGTCAGATCAGCGATCTGACCTGCACAGCAGGGAGGCTTGCTGACGCCTGCTCTGAGCAGCCGCTTTGAAGCCACCTCTCTTCAGGACCCGGATGCAGCCCCACAACCATTTTGGATCCGGGGCCTGCAGGGAGAAGAAGGTAGGAGACCATCGGAGCAACGCGATCACATCGCGTTGCTCCGAGGGTCTCAGGGAAGCACGCACGGAGCCCCCTCCATGCGTGATGCTTCCCTACACCGCCGGAACACTGCGATCATGTTTGATCGCAGTGTGCCGGAGGATAATGTGCTGGGGGCGGTACGTGACCACTCCTGGCACATAGTGCCAGATGTCAGCTGCGTTAGTCAGCTGACACCCGGCCGCGATCGGCCGCGCTCCCCCCATGAGCACGGCCGATCGCTATGACGTACTATCCCATCCCTGGGAATTAAGTCCCAGGTCACCTTGATGGGATAGTACGTCAAATGGGATTAAGGGGTTAATACCTTTATTTTTCCCACAACTGGCAACCCCAGGAACCATATTGCAACGTATTGATAATATGGGTTGTGCACGATTGTGCAAATGAAGAAAATGATGTAATAACTTGACATGGGCATGTATGTTGTTGTCTGCAATGAAATATCTAAATTGCGTCATTATCAAGGCCACCAATAGAAATAAGTAAGTGGTAACATATGTTAGACCCCAGAATAACTAAAGAGAGAAATGTTTAAAGAACCCTTTCACGAGGATCTTAAAAAAAAAAGAAATGTACCCATGCAGAACGCTTTACTGTACCATTAAAGGGAATCTGACAGCAGGTCTTTGTTATGTAATCTAACAACAGCATGATGTAGGGGCTGAGTCCCGATTCCAGCCATCTGTCACTTATTAGACCGTGTATTGCTGTTTCAATTAAATCAGTGTATTATTAGCAATAGATTATCATGTCAGGACTAGCTGCTATGTGCCCCCTTAGGTAACTACTCTGTGTAACCCCTCCCACACTGCTGATTAGCAACTCTGTCAATGTATAGTGTACACAGAAATCTGCCAATTACAGTCAGTGTTATATGGGGCTCAGCATTCACTGAACTGATAGATCAAGAGAAAACAGTGATTGCGTCAAAATGACAACTTGCAGACCAGTAAGTGACATGTCACTGGAGTCAGAGCCTCAACCTATATCATGCTGCTTTCAGATTTCATAGTAAATAGCAAAAACCTGATGACAGATTCCCTTTATGCACTGGGAGCTCTTACATGTGCTGAATACTCAATAACTTTATCTGTGGGATTAAAAGATTGAAAGTCTATAAAAACAGTTATTGGATTCCTATCCCCAATCATTAGTATCTCTCCATCTGCAACAGTATAATTTATATCTGCAAATATTTTTTTAGAATACACATAGATGGAGCTTTTCACTGCTCCCAACTCTATAAAAGAGACACCAACCTCTAGATAGTACAGCCTATTAACTTCAGGTTAACCAAAAATATTCTGGCCTAATGGAGGCACTTCCAATAAAACTAATCCTACAAACACAACGGAAGTAATGCCATAGTAGAAGATTAAAATGTCATTTTATTACACATATACGTACAGTACACAAATAAAAGGGGAAACAATACAAAATAGCTGCCAAATACAGTGCTTTGCACTCCAAAATAGAATACCCATACAGGAATTATATGCAATCATAAAGCTTATTCAGCCCTCTCAAAAAATTCAGAATATTAATACATCACAGTGTATAGCTCCAGGGCAGGGTAGAACAATAATAAATATTGCACAATAGTAAAAATAGTACACCCAGACCAAAAAAAAGCAAAGCACAAGGCTGCCCCACACCGTACAGGGCAAGGACACTACAAATTAATCCAATCAAGTAAATATGTATCCATAATTCTTAAATTGATGACTCAGTATTATAAGAGTGCACAGTTCATAAATAGAGAGTAAAGTGCCAAGTGACAAAAAAGTTTTTTATATATATAGGAAATTCAATTATAAACAAATGAACAAGTGCCCACAGTTAATATACTTCATAAAGGCAATAAGAAAGTGCCATGTGCCAGAGATATAGCAGGCAGCCAATACTGGTAGTTAATGCATAAGTGCATAATGTTAACATACGTAAGGAATAGAGAAAGGCTAGGAAATTCAATGTGCCAGAGATATAGCAGGCAGCCAATACTGGTAATTAGAGTTGAGCGACCTTGACCTTTTTAGAGTCGAGCCGGGTTTTGCGAAACCCGACTATGTCCAAAGTCGGGTCGAGTGAAATCGGCCGATTATGACGTAAAGTCGGGATCGACCGAAACACGAAACCCAATGCAAGTCAATGGGGCAGCATAGTCGGCAGTGAGTGGGGGCCAGGAAAACACCTAGAGTGCCCATTTTAATGTCAAAACCATCCATTCTTCTTAATGAAGCTTGTCAAGCGTAATTTACCTTATAATAATTGGAAGGCATTTGAAATTGGGGGTCATTTGGCTAAAGTTGTGGGGGGTAGGGCTGGTTCAAGTAATTAGTGGGCCCAGGAAATCTGGACCACGTCACGGCAGTGGAGCAGGGAGAGGTAAGTATTTCAACTTTGCAAGTGCTGTGAACCTGAGCAAGCAGGGGGGGCCCACTCGTTGGCATTGGCACTGGCACAGGGCCCCTCAAAGTACAGCGGTGTGTTTGCACGGCGGGGGCGCCTCCCACCGGCAGCAACACTTTTGCGTACTATGAGAGGCCCTGTGCCAGTGACGTCGCCAACTAGTATTCCTCCCCCCACCTGATGAAGGAACCTGCACTTTCATCTGCACCTTCCTCTTTGTCCCCGTGTAAGGTGGTATGGTATGCGGGAAGAGCAACCTGACTTTCAGCAGGGTCACAATGTTGTTGTGTAGCGTGCACGGGGAATGTTGCGTTATGGGTCAATGTACCAGCAGACTCATCTATCACTGGCTGGGCAATGGGCACGATGAAGTGGAAACACAGATATAGGCCCAAAGAAGAAAGTGGGCTAAATGCAGTTCAAAATTGGTAACACAGGAATAACCAGGGGGCATTGCAGTGGAGGACAACTGGAATAAGAGGCTGACACAGAGAGTAGGGCCAAATCAGTAAGTAGTCGAAATGCAGTTCAAAATTGGCAACCGTAGTAAACAGGCGGCACAGCTTTGTTCAGTGGAGGAGAACAGCAAGGAGTGGCAGACACCGATAGTAGGCCCCAACCCAACTAGTAGGCCAAATGCAGTCTAACATTAACAACTACTTAACGAGAGGCTGAAAATGGTATTTCAGGACAGGAAACCAGGAGAACAGCAAGGAGTGGCAGACACCGATAGTAGGCCCCAAACCAACTAGTACGCCAAATGCAGTTGTTCCATTTAACCACAATTTAATGAGAGCCTGAAGATAGAAGCTCAGGAAAGGCAACCTGGGGAACACCTTGGAGTGTAACACACCATCTCTCTCCACCCCATACCCATTTTGTAGGCCTAATGCTGTGTACTTTTCTACAACTACTAAACGAGAGTCGGAAGACCGAAGCAATGGCAAGGAAACCTGGGGAACACCTTGGAGTGTAACACACCATCTCTCTCCACCCCATACCCAATTTGTAGGCCTAATGCAGCCTACTTTCCGACACCTACTAAACGAGAGCATGAAGATCGAAGCTCAGGAAAGGCAACCTGGGGAACACCTTGGAGTGTAACACACCATCTCTCTCCACCCCATACCCATTTTTTAGGCCTAATGCAGTGTACTTTTCTACAACTACTAAACGAGAGTCGGAAGACCGAAGCAATGGCAAGGAAACCTGGGGAACACCTTGGAGTGTAACACACCATCTCTCTCCACCCCATTCCCCATTTTTTAGGCCTAATGCAGCCTACTTTCCGACACCTACTAAACGAGAGCATGAAGATCGAAGCTCAGGAAAGGCAACCTGGGGAACACCTTGGAGTGTAACACACCATCTCTCTCCACCCCATACCCATTTTGTAGGCCTAATGCTGTGTACTTTTCTACAACTACTAAACGAGAGTCGGAAGACCGAAGCAATGGCAAGGAAACCTGGGGAACACCTTGGAGTGTAACACACCATCTCTCTCCACCCCATACCCAATTTGTAGGCCTAATGCAGCCTACTTTCCGACACCTACTAAACGAGAGCATGAAGATCGAAGCTCAGGAAAGGCAACCTGGGGAACACCTTGGAGTGTAACACACCATCTCTCTCCACCCCATACCCATTTTGTAGGCCTAATGCTGTGTACTTTTCTACAACTACTAAACGAGAGTCGGAAGACCGAAGCAATGGCAAGGAAACCTGGGGAACACCTTGGAGTGTAACACACCATCTCTCTCCACCCCATACCCAATTTGTAGGCCTAATGCAGCCTACTTTCCGACACCTACTAAACGAGAGCATGAAGATCGAAGCTCAGGAAAGGCAACCTGGTGAAAACCTTGGAGTGTAACACAACCTGTCTCTACACCCCATACCAAATTTGTAGGCCTAATGCAGCGTAGTTTCCACCAACTACTAAACGAGAGCCGGAAGATCGAAGCTCATGAAAGGCAACCCGGGGAACACCTTGGAGTGTAACACAACCTCTCTCTACACCACGAAAGGGCTGATTCTTAGGAAGGAAGGCTGTTGTAAATAAGCATTGCGCGTCCGAGGGTGATTATATTCTTATTCGGTATCTACTCACCCTCGGACGCGCCATGCTTCTTGATTTGTAATTAATGTTTATTTGCAATGTGCTTTTGACTTACTCAATTATTTTTTTAATTATTGATTTTATTAAATTAATAGTTTAACATCTTATTGGAAATAATTTAAAGGAGACGCGACAGGACAACACTCGGTGGATGCCATATCTGTGTTAACAACTCCAAAAAACTTTCAGTTAACTTCTTGCAGGAGAAAGAAATTGTAGCTGTTGGACCTTTGTAGTACAGTTCCAGATATTTGTTGTGTGTTTGTTTTGATTGTTAAAATGTCTGCATTTGAGATCTCAACACGATCTTATTTTTTATAATCAAATTAATTTTTTAAATATTTTATTAGGTTGGTTCAAGGGGTACACGGGCCGCAGTAGACAGGTCAGTGGAGGCCTAGTGGAAGGAGGGACCGCAGATGCGCCACTGTTTCACCCATACACAATTAGTAGGCCTAATGCAGCGTAGTTTCCAACAGCTACTAAACGAGAGCCGGAAGATCGAAGCTCAGGAAAGGCAACCTGGGGAACACCTTGGAGTGTAACACAACCTCTCTCTACACCACGGAAGGGCTGATTCTTAGGAAGGAAGGCTGTTGTAAATAAGCATTGCGCGTCCGAGGGTGATTATATTCTTATTCGGTATCTACTCACCCTCGGACGCGCCATGCTTCTTGATTTGTAATTAATGTTTATTTGCAATGTGCTTTTGACTTACTCAATTATTTTTTTAATTATTGATTTTATTAAATTAATAGTTTAACATCTTATTGGAAATAATTTAAAGGAGACGCGACAGGACAACACTCGGTGGATGCCATATCTGTGTTAACAACTCCAAAAAACTTTCAGTTAACTTCTTGCAGGAGAAAGAAATTGTAGCTGTTGGACCTTTGTAGTACAGTTCCAGATATTTGTTGTGTGTTTGTTTTGATTGTTAAAATGTCTGCATTTGAGATCTCAACACGATCTTATTTTTTATAATCAAATTAATTTTTTTTATATTTAATGATGTTGGTTCAAGGGGTACACGGGCAGCAATAGACAGGTCAGTGGAGGCCTAGTGGAAGGAGTGACGGCAGACAGGCATCAAAGGCCTAACATTGGGCTGGCTGTAGGCAAGTTAAAATTGGTTCCAAGGGAACACGGCCATCAGTGGCCTGGTCAGTGTAGTTGTAGTTGAAAGAACGGGACGCAGACAGGCTTCGAAGGCCTAACATAACAAACTTGGGCTGGCTGTAGGCACTTTTAAATTTGTTCCAGGGGTACATGGGCAGCAGTGTATGGTCAGTGGAAGTCTAGTGGAAGGAGTGACCGCAGACAGGCTTCCAAGGCCTAACATAACAAACTTGGGCTGGCTGTAGGCACTTTTAAATTGGTTCCAGGGGTACACGGGCAGCAGTGGTCTGGTCAGTGGAAGTCTAGTGGAAGGAGTGACCGCAGACAGGCTTCCAAGGCCTAACATAACAAACTTGGGCTGGCTGTAGGCACTTTTAAATTGGTTCCAGGGGTACACGGGCAGCAGTGGTCTGGTCTGTGGAAGTCTAGTGGAAGGAGTGACCGCAGACAGGCTTCGAAGGCCTAACATAACAAACTTGGGCTGGCTGTAGGCACTTTTAAATTGGTTCCAGGGGTACACGGGCAGCAGTGGTCTGGTCAGTGGAAGTCTAGTAGAAGGAGTGACCGCAGACAGGCTTCCAAGGCCTAACATAACAAACTTGGGCTGGCTGTAGGCACTTTTAAATTGGTTCCAGGGGTACACGGGCAGCAGTGGTCTGGTCTGTGGAAGTCTAGTGGAAGGAGTGACCGCAGACAGGCTTCGAAGGCCTAACATAATAACATAGGGCTGGCTGTAGGCAAGTTAAAATTGGTTCCAAGGGAACACGGCCATCAGTGGCCTGGTCAGTGTAGTTGTAGTTGAAAGAACGGGACGCAGACAGGCTTCGAAGGCCTAACATAACAAACTTGGGCTGGCTGTAGGCACTTTTAAATTGGTTCCAGGGGTACACGGGCAGCAGTGGTCTGGTCAGTGGAAGTCTAGTGGAAGGAGTGACCGCAGACAGGCTTCCAAGGCCTAACATAACAAACTTGGGCTGGCTGTAGGCACTTTTAAATTGGTTCCAGGGGTACACGGGCAGCAGTGGTCTGGTCAGTGGAAGTCTAGTGGAAGGAGTGACCGCAGACAGGCTTCGAAGGCCTAACATAACAAACTTGGGCTGGCTGTAGGCACTTTTAAATTGGTTCCAGGGGTACACGGGCAGCAGTGGTCTGGTCTGTGGAAGTCTAGTGGAAGGAGTGACCGCAGACAGGCTTCGAAGGCCTAACATAACAAACTTGGGCTGGCTGTAGGCACTTTTAAATTGGTTCCAGGGGTACACGGGCAGCAGTGGTCTGGTCAGTGGAAGTCTAGTGGAAGGAGTGACCGCAGACAGGCTTCCAAGGCCTAACATAACAAACTTGGGCTGGCTGTAGGCACTTTTAAATTGGTTCCAGGGGTACACGGGCAGCAGTGGTCTGGTCAGTGGAAGTCTAGTGGAAGGAGTGACCGCAGACAGGCTTCGAAGGCCTAACATAACAAACTTGGGCTGGCTGTAGGCACTTTTAAATTGGTTCCAGGGGTACACGGGCAGCAGTGGTCTGGTCTGTGGAAGTCTAGTGGAAGGAGTGACCGCAGACAGGCTTCGAAGGCCTAACATAACAAACTTGGGCTGGCTGTAGGCACTTTTAAATTGGTTCCAGGGGTACACGGGCAGCAGTGGTCTGGTCAGTGGAAGTCTAGTGGAAGGAGTGACCGCAGACAGGCTTCCAAGGCCTAACATAACAAACTTGGGCTGGCTGTAGGCACTTTTAAATTGGTTGCAGGGGTACACGGGCAGCAGTGGTCTGGTCAGTGGAAGTCTAGTGGAAGGAGTGACCGCAGACAGGCTTCGAAGGCCTAACATAACAAAATTGGGCTGGCTGTAGGCACTTTAAATTGGTTCCAGGGGTACATGGGCAGCAGTGTATGGTCAGTGGAAGTCTAGTGGAAGGAGTGACGGCAGACAGTCTTCGAAGGCCTAACATAACAAAATTGGGCTGACTGTAGGCACTTTTAAATTGGTTCCAGGGTAACACGGCCAGCAGTGGCCTGGTCAGTGTAGTAGTTGTAGAAAGAAGGGACCGCAGACAGGCTTCGAAGGCCTAACATAACAAAAATGTCAAAACAATGGTATTGTCAGTGCCAGGCATTGAAGGATGTCAGCGCCTAGACTACACATTGGTGAAGCTGTGAGAGATAATTTTGCTAGTGGTAGAGCACTGTTTGAGCTGGGGGGGGGAACTGTCTTGTGGCCGGCGGTACAGGCACAGGGCCCCTCATATTACAACGGTGTGTCTGACGTTGGGTGCGCACCACCACCGCCAGAGACACTTTATTGTACTATGAGGGACCCAGTGGCAGTGCCGTCGACCAAAAGCGGCCACACCCACCTCTTCAGACAAACAGCACTCTCAAGGGTCCAAGCGCAAAGTGGCGATAGCACGGCCCCGTGTGGGGAGTTTGGCCATTTCGTGAGGTGGAAACATGTCGTATGCTGGACAATCAGGTGAAGAAAATTACGAGATTGGAAAAGTCATTCAGAATAGTCCACAGGCAAGACCTTTTCATAGGAAAGCTAGGTGTCAGCCGGGCAGGGTGGGGCAAAAGATTTTGAAATCCAGTTGTGGTTCATTTTAATGAAGGTTAGATCATCTACATTTTGGGTAGCCAGACGAGTCCTTTTTTCTGTTAGTATTGAACCTGCAGCACTGAATACTCTTTCTGATAGGACACTAGCTGCCGGGCAAGCAAGCTCCTGCAATGCATATTCTGCCAATTCTGGCCAGGTGTCTAATTTGGATGCCCAGTAATCAAATGGGAATGACGGTTGAGGGAGAACGTCGATAAGGGATGAAAAATAGTTTGTAACCATACTGGACAAATGTTGTCTCCTGTCACTTTGAATTGATGCTGCAGTACCTGTCCTGTCTGCGGTCATAGAAAAATCACTCCACAACCTGGTCAGAAAACCCCTCTGGCCAACGCCACTTCTGATTTCTGCCCCTCTAACACCTCTGGTCTGCTGGCCCCTGGAGCTCGTGTGAGAACGATCACGGGCGCTGTGTGCAGGGAATGCCAGAAGCAAACGGTCAACAAGAGTTGATTGTTTTGTTGCTAATATTAGTTCCAAGTTCTCATGTGGCATAATATTTTGCAATTTGCCTTTATAGCGAGGATCAAGGAGGCAGGCCAACCAGTAATCGTCATCGTTCATCATTTTTGTAATGCGTGTGTCCCTTTTGAGGATACGCAAGGCATAATCCGCCATGTGGGCCAAAGTTCCCGTTGTCAAATCTGCGGTTGTGCTTGGTTGAGGGGCAGTTGCAGGCAAATCTACGTCACTTGTGTCCCTCAAAAAACCAGAACCCGGCCTTGCCACGCCACCAATTTCCCGTGCCCCCGGGAAAGCTTCCTCATTAAAAATATACTCATCCCCATCATCCTCCTCATCCTCCACCTCCTCTTCGCCCGGTACCTCGTCATGTACACTGCCCTGACCAGACAATCGCTGACTGTCATCAAGGCTTTCCTCTTCCTCTGGTGCAGACGCCTGATCCTTTATGTGCGTCAAACTTTGCATCAGCAGACGCATTAGGGGGATGCTCATGCTTATTATGGCGTTGTCTGCACTAACCAGCCGTGTGCATTCCTCAAAACACTGAAGGACTTGACACATGTCTTGAATCTTCGACCACTGCACACCTGACAACTCCATGTCTGCCATCCTACTGCCTGCCCGTGTATGTGTATCCTCCCACAAAAACATAACAGCCCGCCTCTGTTCGCACAGTCTCTGAAGCATGTGCAGTGTTGAGTTCCACCTTGTTGCAACGTCTATGATTAGGCGATGCTGGGGAAGGTTCAAAGAACGCTGATAGGTCTGCATACGGCTGGAGTGTACAGGCGAACGGCGGATATGTGCGCAAAGTCCACGCACTTTGAGGAGCAGGTCGGATAACCCCGGATAACTTTTCAGGAAGCACTGCACCACCAGGTTTAAGGTGTGAGCCAGGCAAGGAATGTGTTTCAGTTGGGAAAGGGAGATGGCAGCCATGAAATTCCTTCCGTTATCACTCACTACCTTGCCTGCCTCAAGATCTACAGTGCCCAGCCACGACTGCGTTTCTTGCTGCAAGAACTCGGACAGAACTTCCGCGGTGTGTCTATTGTCGCCCAAACACTTCATAGCCAATACAGCCTGCTGACGTATGCCAGTAGCTGCCCCATAATGGGAGACCTGGTGTGCAACAGTGGCAGGTGCGGATGGAGTGTTTGTGCGACTGCGGTCTGTGGACGAGCTCTTGCTTCTGCAGGAGGACGAGGAGGAGGAGGAGGAGGAGGGGGTGCGAACGGCTACAGACAACTGTTTACTAGACCGTGGGCTAGGCAGAACTGTCCCAAACTTGCTGTCCCCTGTGGACCCTGAATCCACCACATTTACCCAGTGTGCCGTGATGGACACGTAACGTCCCTGGCCATGCCTACTGGTCCATGCATCTGTTGTCAGGTGCACCTTTGTGCTCACAGATTGCCTGAGTGCATGGACGATGCGCTCTTTAACATGCTGGTGGAGGGCTGGGATGGCTTTTCTGGAAAAAAAGTGTCGACTGGGTAGCTCGTAGCGTGGTACAGCGTAGTCCATCAGGTCTTTGAAAGCTTCGCTTTCAACTAACCGGTAGGGCATCATCTCTAACGAGATTAGTCTAGCTATGTGGGCGTTCAAACCCTGTGTACGCGGATGCGAGGCTAAGTATTTCCTTTTTCTAACCATAGTCTCATGTAGGGTGAGCTGGACTGGAGAGCTGGAGATCGTGGAACTAGCGGGGGTGCCGGTGGACATGGCAGACTGAGAGACGGTGGGAGATGGTATTGTTGCCGCCGGTGCCCTAGATGCAGTGTTTCCTACTACGAAACTGGTGATTCCCTGACCCTGACTGCTTTGGCCTGGCAAAGATACCTGCACAGATACAGCAGGTGGTGCGCTAAATGGTGGTCCTACACTGCCGGAAGGGATGTTGCGTTGATGACTAGCTTCATTGGCCGAGGGTGCAACAACCTTAAGGGACGTTTGGTAGTTAGTCCAAGCTTTCAAATGCATGGTGGTTAAATGTCTATGCATGCAACTAGTATTGAGACTTTTCAGATTCTGACCTCTGCTTAAGGAAGTAGAACATTTTTGACAGATGACTTTGCGCTGATCAATTGGATGTTGTTTAAAAAAATGCCAGACTGCACTCTTTCTAGCATCGGATACCTTTTCAGGCATTGCAGACTGAGCTTTAACCGGATGGCCACGCTGTCCTCCACCAGGTTTTGGCTTTGCCACGCGTTTTGGGCAAGATACGGGCCCGGCAGATGGAACCTGTGGCGATGTTGATGCCTGCTGCGGCCCCTCCTCCTCCTCTGCTTCAGAACTGCTGCCGCCTGCACCCTGTTCCCCCAATGGCTGCCAATCGGGGTCAAGAACTGGGTCATCTAATAACTCTTCTTGTACCTCCTGCGCAACTTCGTCTGTGTCACCGTGTCGTTCGGTGGTATAGCGTTCGTGATGGGGCAACATAGTCTCATCAGGGTCTGATTCTTGATCAGCACCCTGCGAGGGCAATGTTGTGGTCTGAGTCAAAGGACCAGCATAGTAGTCTGGCTGTGGCTGTGCGTCAGTGCACTCCATGTCAGATTCAATTTGTAATGGGCATGGACTGTTAACTGCTTCACTTTCTAAGCCAGGGACGGTATGTGTAAAGAGCTCCATGGAGTAACCCGTTGTGTCGCCTGCTGCATTCTTCTCTGTTGTTGTTTTTGCTGAAGAGGACAAGGAAGTGACTTGTCCCTGACCGTGAACATCCACTAACGACGCGCTGCTTTTACTTTTACCAGTTTCACGAGAGGAGGCAAAAGAGCTAGAGGCTGAGTCAGCAAGATAAGCCAAAACTTGCTCTTGCTGCTCCGGCTTTAAAAGCGGTTTTCCTAATCCCAGAAAAGGGAGCGTTCGAGGCCTTGTGTAGCCGGACGACGAACCTGGCTCCACAGCTCCAGACTTAGGTGCAATATTTTTTTCCCCACGACCACCTGATGCTCCACCACTACCACTACCCTCATTACCAGCTGACAATGAACGCCCCCGGCCACGACCTCTTCCACTAGACTTCCTCATTGTTTTAAAAACGTAACCAAACTAACGTTATTTGTTGCAGTCACACAACTTACACGGTGAGCTATAACTTCAGTATGATTTAGCTACCCCTTTACAGGTTGGTGAGACCACAGCGAAAATCAGGCCCAATGTTACACACTCTTTTTTTGGTGGCTGCAAATTAGAGAGATGCCCCACACGCAGGACTGTCACTGAAGCACAAATGTTAATATTAATGTCACACTATTATTTTTTTTTTTTTTTTTTTTTTCAGGAACACTTTAGAAACCCCCCAAAAAAAAAAAAATAGATTTTTGCAGGGAGAATTTAGAAAACAAATGTAACAAACTATATGCTTTCTATGGGCCACTGAGTGAGAGATGACGCACACAGGAATCAGGAGTGGCACACAAGCCCAGAGGCCAATATTTTTCTACCAATGATTGATGTAGTTATTTTCTCTGGTAGATTTTGGAACCCAAATCAAGGAAAAAAAATATAGGCTTTCTATGGACCACAATTGGAGAGAGAGAGAGAGAGAGAGAGAGAGAGAGATGGCACACCCAGGAGTCAAGACTGGCACACAAGCAGAAAGGCCAATATTAATCTCCCATTTTTTGGGGGGGTTTGTTTTTTTTTTTTTTTTTTTTTTTTTTTTCAGGGAGACTTTAGAAAAAAAAATAATAAAAAAAATATGATTTTATCAGGAAGAATTTAGAAACCAAATAAAATAAAATGATTTTTTCAGGGAGAATTTATAAAAAAAATAAAAACAAAAATAGGCGTTCTATGGCCCACTGACTGAGAGATGACGCACACAGGAGTCAGGAGTGGCACACAAGCCCAGAGGCCAATATTTTTCTACCAATGATTGATGTAGTTATTTTCTCTGGTAGATTTTGGAACCCAAATCAAGGAAAAAAAATATAGGCTTTCTATGGACCACAATTGGAGAGAGAGAGAGAGAGAGAGATGGCACACCCAGGAGTCAAGACTGGCACACAAGCAGAAAGGCCAATATTAATCTCCCACTGTTTTTTTTGTTTGTTTTTTTTTTTTTTTTTTTCAGGGAGACTTTAGAAAAAAAAATAATAAAAAAAATATGATTTTATCAGGAAGAATTTAGAAACCAAATAAAATAAAATGATTTTTTCAGGGAGAATTTATAAAACAAATAAAAACAAAAATAGGCGTTCTATGGCCCACTGACTGAGAGATGACGCACACAGGAGTCAGGAGTGGCACACAAGCCCAGAGGCCAATATTTTTCTACCAATGATTGATGTAGTTATTTTCTCTGGTAGATTTTAGAACCCAAATCAAGGAAAAAAAATATAGGCTTTCTATGGACCACAATTGGAGAGAGAGAGAGAGAGAGAGAGAGAGAGAGAGATGGCACACCCAGGAGTCAAGACTGGCACACAAGCAGAAAGGCCAATATTAATCTCCCACTGTTTTTTTTGGTTGTTTTTTTTTTTTTTTTTTCAGGGAGACTTTAGAAAAAAAAATACTAAAAAAAATATGATTTTATCAGGAAGAATTTAGAAACCAAATAAAATAAAATGATTTTTTCAGGGAGAATTTATAAAACAAATAAAAACAAAAATAGGCGTTCTATGGCCCACTGACTGAGAGATGACGCACACAGGAGTCAGGAGTGGCACACAAGCCCAGAGGCCAATATTTTTCTACCAATGATTGATGTAGTTATTTTCTCTGGTAGATTTTGGAACCCAAATCAAGGAAAAAAAATATAGGCTTTCTATGGACCACAATTGGAGAGAGAGAGAGAGAGAGAGAGATGGCACACCCAGGAGTCAAGACTGGCACACAAGCAGAAAGGCCAATATTAATCTCCCACTGTTTTTTTTGGTTGTTTTTTTTTTTTTTTTTCAGGGAGACTTTAGAAAAAAAAATAATAAAAAAAATATGATTTTATCAGGAAGAATTTAGAAACCAAATAAAATAAAATGATTTTTTCAGGGAGAATTTATAAAACAAATAAAACCAAAAATAGGCGTTCTATGGCCCACTGACTGAGATATGACGCACCCAGGAGTCAAGACTGGCACACAAGCAGAAAGGCCAATATTAATCTCCCACTGTTTTTTTTTTTTTTTTTTTCTTTTCAGGGAGACTTTAGAAAAAAAAATAATAAAAAAAATATGATTTTATCAGGAAGAATTTAGAAACCAAATAAAATAAAATGATTTTTTCAGGGAGAATTTATAAAACAAATAAAACCAAAAATAGGCGTTCTATGGCCCACTGACTGAGAGATGACGCACCCAGGAGTCAAGACTGGCACACAAGCAGAAAGGCCAATATTAATCTCCCACTGTTTTTTTTTTTTTTTTTTTTTTTTCAGGGAGACTTTAGAAAAAAAAATAATAAAAAAAATATGATTTTATCAGGAAGAATTTAGAAACCAAATAAAATAAAATGATTTTTTCAGGGAGAATTTAGAAAACAAATAAAACCAAAAATAGGCGTTCTATGGCCCACTGACTGAGAGAGAGAGAGAGATGGAACGCTTAGTACTGGCACACAAGCCCAAAGGGCAATATTAATCTCCCTTTTTTTTTCCAGGGAGAATTTCTAAAACCCAAAAAAAAAAAAAAATAGGCTTTCTATGGCCCACTATTTGTGAGAGAGATGGGACGCTCAGGACTGGCACAGATGGCACGCTCAGGACTGGCACAGAAGCCCAGAGGCCAATATTAATCTCCCTTTTTTTCTGGGAGAATTTATAAAACCAAAAAAATATTTAAATAGGCTTTCTATGGCCCACTATTTGTGAGAGAGATGGCACGCTCAGGACTGGCACAGATGGCACGCTCACAACTGGCACACAAGCCCAGAGGCCAATATTAATCTCCCTTTTTTCAGGGAAAATTTATAAAACCAAAAAAAAAATTAAATAGGCTTTCTATGGCCCACTATTTGTGAGAGAGATGGCACGCTCAGGACTGGCACAGATGGCACGCTCACAACTGGCACACAAGCCCAGAGGCCAATATTAATCTCCCTTTTTTCAGGGAAAATTTATAAAACAAAAAAAAAAATTAAATAGGCTTTCTATGGCCCACTATTTGTGAGAGAGATGGCACGCTCAGGGCTGGCACAGATGGCACTCTCAGGACTGGCACACAAGCCCAGAGGCCAATATTAATCTCCCTTTTTTTCAGGGAGAATTTATAAAACCCAAAAAAAAATAAAATAGGCTTTCTATGGCCCACTATTTGTGAGAGAGATGGCACACTCAGGACTGGCACACAAGCCCAAAGGCCAATATTAATCTCCCACTGTATTTTTATCAGGGAGAATTTATACACCCCACAAAAAAAAATACAGAAAAATGAAAAGGCTTTCTATGGCCCACTATGTGAGAGAGATGGCACACACAGGGATGGCACTCTAGCAGAAATGCCAAATTGCCAATCTTAATCTCCCACCAAAAAAAAAAAAACAGGGAATGTCCTACAATTACTATCTCCCTGCCTGCAGTAATCTCAGCCAGGTATGGCAGGCAGCTTCTATCTCCCTGCCTGCAGTAATCTCAGCCAGGTATGGCAGGCAGCAATAAGGAGTGGACTGATGCACAAATGAAATAAAAAGTGTGGACAAACAAAAAAGATAGCTGTGCAGAAAGGAAGGAACAAGAGGATTTGTGCTTTGAAAAAAGCAGTTGGTTTGCACAGCGGCGTACACACAGCAATGCAGCTATCAGGGAGCCTTCTAGGGCAGCCCAATGAGCTACAGCGCTGAGGGGAAAAAAAAAAAAAAAAAAAACTTCCACTGTCCCTGCACACCGAGGGTGGTGTTGGACAGTGCAAATCGCTGCAGCACAAGCGGTTTTGTGGTTAATGGACCCTGCCTAACGCTATCCCTGCTTCTGACAAAGCGGCAGCAACCTCTCCCTAAGCTCAGATCAGCAGCAGTAAGATGGCGGTCGGCGGGAACGCCTCTTTATAGCCCCTGTGACGTCGCAGACAGCAAGCCAATCACTGCAATGCCCTTCTCTAAGATGGTGGGGACCAGGACCTATGTCATCACGCTGCCCACACTCTGCGTTTACCTTCATTGGCTGAGAAATGGCGCTTTTCGCGTCATTGAAACGCGACTTTGGCGCGAAAGTCGCGTACCGCATGGCCGACCCCGCACAGGGGTCGGATCGGGTTTCATGAAACCCCGACTTAGCCAAAAGTCGGCGACTTTTGAAAATGTTCGACCCGTTTCGCTCAACCCTACTGGTAATAATTAATGCATAAATGCATGAAATATGCATAAATATGTGATTCTTCAGAATTTGTTTTAGTCTTTGCCTGATGAAGAGACCTGTGTAGTCTCGAAAGCTTGCAATTTGTTACCATCTTTTCAGTTAGCTATTAAAAGGTAACAACCACTGAGGACTCTCAATTCTAAATATTTTTCTATCTACTGGCTAACACTGTACCAAGATATATATCTTTCCTGTATTTATGAACTGTGCACTCTTATAATACTGAGTCATTAATTTAAGAATTATGGATTTTTTTTATATGACTACATATTTACAGTACTTGATTGAATTAATTTGTAGTGTCCTTGCCCTGTACGGTGTGGGGCAGCCTTGTGCTTTGCTTTTTTTGGTCTGGGTGTACTATTTTTACTATTGTGCAATATTTATTATTGTTCTACCCAGCCCTGGAGCTATACACTGTGATGTATTAATATTCTGAATTATTTGAGAGGGCTGAATAAGCTTTATGATTGCATATAATTTCTGTATGGGTATTCTATTTTGTATTGTTTCCCCTTTTATTTGTGTACTGTACGTATATGTGTAATAAAATGACATTTTAATCTTCTACTATGGCATTACTTCCGTTGTATTTGTAGGATTATAATAACTTCAGATGTATGTTGAGAGACATTCCTCAAAGAAAATAAAACTGAGCTATAACATTCTGTGTGTACAGTGTCTAGCTTTAACACTGCGTTTCCTATTTTCTGTAACCATACATTTTCAACAAGTGGCTGCCACCATGGATTTTTTCATGCAGATAGTTTTCTTCCCATTTTTAAAAAAATGTAAAAATGGCACTAAAATAGCATTTTAGTCCAGTTTGGAATAAAAATATCAACATTTTCCAATCACTGGTATACTAATAGCATTCCATATGAGTATGGGGAGGGGTTATGTTTGGAAAAATAATGGCTGCATTTGGAGTGCATTTTACTTAGTGACTCTTAAGTGCCTTAATACAGTACAGCTCAGTTGTCATAGCTTGCTGTAGCTTTTTCCAAGCTAAGTGAATGTAGGTAAACGTAAGACCAAATAAACTGTTACAATCTGTAAAATTTGGCAGAGTTTAGAAAATCTTGTAATGACTTTGCAATAACTAATATGATTGATCAAAAGCCAACAACAAATAGCCAATGACTTCTAGTGATCTATTAAGAACTTTTCTAAATTAATAAAGTTTTAGGTGATGACTGATGAATTGCAAGGACTCATGAGCACGTCAATATTTATAGCGCCATCACATGTGTCTAAAGTCATCACCAACTTATCCCTGTATTAGACACAAATGGGGTAAGCTCCTTAAAGGTCCAATTTGATCATTACAGAGCAATGCTAATCTATGATTCTCTTTCAGAATGTTTTCATGACATTGTGATTTCAGTCTTTAGAGCAGTGGCTTGCAATTGCCTTTCCTTTTGGCATAGAAGTACCATGGATGTGAATACCGAATGCCTTTTAGCCAACCAGAACAAGAGGTGCTGTGGGTAAACATATGTCTTGAACATTTTAATGGGTTCCTGGAGCTTGAAGTACAGTTCAGGGAATGCTAAAGTAATTCCATATGACCCACTTATAGATCATAGAATCATAGAATGTTAGAGTTGGAAGGGACCTCAAGGGTCATCGTGTCCAACCCCCTGCTCAATACAAGATTCACTAAACTATCTCAGACATGTCTGTCCAGCCTCCGTTTAAAGACTTCAATTAAAGGAGAACTCACCACCTCTCTTGGCAGCCTGTTCGACTCATTGATCACCCTCACTGTCAAAAAGTTTTCTCTAATATCTAATCTGTATCTTCTCCCTTTCAGTTGCATAGCATCTTGTGTTTCCATTTGTAAATGAGAATAATGAAGATCCCTTTATGCTGTGACATCCCTTCAGATATCTGTAGACAGCTATTAAGTGTCCTCCTAGCCTTCTTTTCGCAATATAAACATTGCCAGATCCTTTAATCACTCTGCGTAGGACATTCTTTGCAGTCTGCTTACCATCCTGGTTGCTCTTCTCAGAACTGGCTCCAAGTTCTTCTCAGAACTTGCTCAAATGTCTATTTTTTAAATGTGGTGCCCTGAATAGGAGACAGTATTCCAGTCTTGACCAAGGAGGAGTAGGGGGGTTAATTACTTCACATTATCTAAACTTTGTGCTTCTCTTAATACATCCTAGAAATGTGTTTGCTTTTTTGCTGCTACATCACACTGTTGACTCATGTGCAGCCTGTGATCTAATAGTATACCCGAGTCTTTTTCACACATGCTGTTGCTTAGTTCTATTTATCCCATTCTATAAATGTAAGTTTTGTTTTTCTTGCCCAGATGTAAAATCTTGCATTTCTCCCTGTTAAATTAAATACCATTCTATTAGTTGCTGTCCATTGTTCAAGCTTATCTAGATCCTTCTGAATCATTTTTCTGTCTTGTCTAGTGTTAGCTATCCATCTGTAATGGATGTGTCAGTGGCTGCAGACCATTGCACTGCATCTGTCTGCAGAAGGTCTAAGCTGTTTGCTTTGCAGACTTCTGCCTGGTCCTTCTAATGCTAGGACCCAGTGGCCACCTTCCCCGGCTCTAATGGTCACACCTGAATCTGGGTTTTTATAACTCCCAACTAGCTGCCTTTAGTGTTTGCGGGGTTTGACCAGCTTCACCCCTTCATTCCCTAAGCAGGACTTACTGTTAGCGTCTGGCAGGGATTATGTATCCTGCTCGGCGATAGGTGCGGAACATATTTAGGTATAAAATTATGACCGTAGACACAGCTTATAAAAGTGGTGCTCAAGTAGGCACCCAAACCATATAGTGTAGAAGATAGACTTGGCACACACTTAGTGGAATGCAGTGAAAATTTTAATATGGAGAGTACATACAGTAGTTGACGTTTCGGTCAAATATAGACCTTCATCAATGTACCTCTCTCTTTGACCACTAAATGTGTGCCAAGTCTATCTTCAGGGTGATGTTAGATCTGCCTAGGGTTCTCCACTCCCCACTTCCCTAGTGTTGGGCACCCCTTCCCCTTATTCCTTTACTCAGTCTGTTCTATCCTGTGCAAAAATCAAGTGTAGATGACGGACAGCACTCCCTTACTTGGGCGCTCGTTCCATATCCAGGGAACCCACCTGGGTAACACGTCACAGTCTGCACAAAGGAACAGCGCTCCACCGGGTGTATCGATAAAAATAAATCCTTTATTTAGCCATAGAACAAAAGCGACGTTTCGACCATATGCTGACCAGCATATGGTCGAAACGTCGCTTTTGTTCTATGGCTAAATAAAGGATTTATTTTTATCGATACACCCGGTGGAGCGCTGTTCCTTTGTGCAGACTGTTCTATCCTGTGCGTGACACCCTCCTAGCTTGGCATCATTTGCAAATTTGATTAGTTTACTTTCAGTTTCCTTATCTAGATCATGTATAAAAACTGTTCAACAACACAGAAGGCCAGGACAGAGCATTGTGGAACCCCATTTAAAACACTTCCAATTAGATGTGAAGCCATTCTTTACCACTCTTTGAGTACAATAACTGAGCCAAATACACCTTTATCAATACATTACAGAAATTCTCTAAACATGATCTTTTCGTGTTTGTTCCCTGCAGTTTAAGCTGCAAAATATAGCTAAAATGGAAGATCAATAAGCCAGATAATTGTTCCTGATGAAGTAGCCATCAGATAAGTCAGCTAAAAATAAGCAACAGTATGAAATTTTCCCTGGACATAAAATAATAGCTAAAAAGTCAAATATCTACTTAAGGATGTAATTGCTGCAAATATGGAATTCTTTTATAAATGTTCATTTTGTTGAGCAGAACATTCAAATTACAGTGTATCCCTTATGATATTTTTAGAGTTTAATGGTTGATAAAAATATCATTTGTGTCAAACTTACAAGGAAGAAACAAAACATTGCTCATAAATGTTCAAAACATACTGTTCAAAACTCTGTATTGAAAATAATATCAAATGTTTGCTTACATATGGTCATGGCCAAAAGTGTTGGCACCCTTGAAATTGTTCAAGAAAATTATTCATTACACATGTTTTGCTATTCAGATGTTTATTTCGTTTGTATGTATTGTAACGAGTTGAGAAAACTTGTTTGGAAAGCGTTCGCCAATCTAATATTCAGCACGAACGTAGTACTTTCGGATTTGTGTTCACTTTGCTGAGCATTTTTCCTCAAAGTCGGTAAAATTCGGTCACAGTTTGGTAAATGATTGCATTTCCTCTAATGCTTTGTGTAGCATAGTGGTTCTGTATGATGAGCAGTGAGGATGGGTGGATGTGTTTGATGAGGGAAGGGGATGTGTCTAGGTCTGAGGAGCTGCGGAGGGTAATTTGTACGTGTTTGTCTCTGGTAAGCAGCACAGCTGCAGCTGCTTAAATTGCAATCACTCGACTAGATAAGGACGCCGGATTTCCATAGGAGTTACCCCTGACGAAGCCACTGCTGTGGTGACACGCGTCGGGTCTCTGCTCCTCCTGTCGATACTCCCCTTGGCTGTGTACAGAGCTTGAACAGCACCTGGGTTTGCATACCAGTTTTCGCTATTGATTATCTGAGTCTTCACTCCCCAGCAGGTTTTTTAGTTCCCTTATCATGGGAGGTTTTGCAATTCAATAGTATGGACTTGACATTACGTCAGACTAGACTAGTGGAACCGCTACCCAACTAACCCTGCATTGTATACAACTTTATACCTTAAGTGAGCAGATCTACTTGTCACATTTGGGGTTTGGAATCTATTTGATCCACTGTGTATGTTTTACCCTTTATGTCTTGCGGTATTGCAACAAGGTTCTGCCATGTATATCTGTTCTTATGTGTTACATAAGTAAGCCTGCTGGTGTAAGGTACTCAGAGAATGGTGCATCATACTTAATGGACAGAACTGTATTTCTAAGGCAGGGTTGCTTTACCTGATATCCCATTAGTGCTGTTCATGCAGACATCTTATACTGTACTTAATATTAATAGCCACTATAGTGTGTTTTTTGGGGGGGATCGTAGTAAGGAGGAGGGCTCCATTATGGGCCATTTGTTCATGTTTCTAGGTCCTATGTGTGACCAATTTTAAATGTTTTTTATCGTGTGCTCCATGTGGTTGTTTTCAATGTCCATGAGTGTTATTTCAATAAAAATTGTTATTTTCATACTTAATCCATTGCCTTGGGTGATCCCCTTCTATGGTCTATTTCTTGTGTTGTTTTTTATAAGTCACATGTGTCTGTCAATATAAAAAGTGGACATCTTGTTCTGCTGGTGCCATTTTCTCAGTGTAACAGCGCAGAGAGGCCACTCCTGCTGCTGCTGCTGCTGCTGCTGCTGAAAGTGAACCTGTCAGTTAGCTAGATCGGATCCAGTCCTATGTGAAATCGATCTTCCAGCATCCAACTAGATTGTGCTAAAACTGGTTTGTAGTCTCAGGAGGCCCCATTTGATAATCAAAATTGTTTGGCCAAAAACTTTGTTGCAGTGGGGAATCAGAAGACCAGATTTCCTCTTAAAAATTGTTAGGCCTAACATAGGTATTCAGCCAGGATTCCTATTTGCTAATCCAAATAGCTTGTGATAAAACTGTTGCAATAAGGAATCAGAAGGCCACATTTCCACTTACAAATTGTTAGGTTTAATAAAGGGGTTCAGCCAGCAGTCCCTATTTGCGAATCCAAATAGTTTGTGATAAAACTGTGTTGCAGTGAGGAATCAGAAGGCCACATGTCATCTTAAAAATCATTAGGCCTAATATAAGGGTTCAGCCAGGAGTCTGTGTTTGCTAATCCAAATAATTTGTGATACAACTGTATTGCAGTGAGGAATTAGAAGGCCACATTTCTACTTAAAAATCATTAGGCATAATAAAAGGGTTCATCCAAGAGGCCATATTTGCTAATACAAATAATCTAGGATAAAACTGTGTTGCAGTGAGGAATCAGGAGGTCCTATTTGCTCAGCAAAATTGTTAGGTATAAGTTTGTTGCTCAGTCACACTATCTAAGAAAAAAAATAGTGATTGTTCATTTATTGACAGGTGATTGACAGGTGCAGGCCTAAGGTTGTGAAACAGTAGGTTAAAAGAGGGGAAGGGTACATGTACATACAACATGAGTGGGAAAAAGCAAGGTTGTTGGGGAAGGGGAATAGGCTTGGTGTTCCTGGGTTAGGTGTAAATGTTAATGAACTCAACTGAACAAACACCTTTTAGTCTTATCCAAAGACTACTGACAACATCTGCTACTGGTTAGGCTACTCAACTCCCTTTCTTTGGCAATTGCACAGTGGTGTGCCTTGTACATGAGACTCAGAAAAAGCTTGTGTGCCAGTGGATGGCAAGCACTGCATCAATTGGCCTCTAATAATAATAATTATCTTTATTTATATAGTGCCAACATATTCCGCAGCGCTTTACAGCTTAACGGTTTCAAATACAACAGTCATAAGTAATAACGTTAGCAATATAATAAAAGATAATAAGATGACCCTGCTCGTGAGAGCTTACAATCTAAAATGAGGTGGGGGAGATACAAAGCACAGGTGTGTATTTACAATGATATATTTACAATGATCGTCCAGCCATCTTCAGGGGTGGGGGATAGATGGGGATAGTGAATGGCTATACACACACACAAACATAAAATGACTTTGATTAGGGAACGTGATAGGCCGCTTTGAACAAATGTGTTTTGAGGGAGTGCCTAAAACTATGTAAATTGTGGATGGTCCTAATATCTTGGGGTAGAGCATTCCAGAGGATTGGCGCAGCATGGGAGAAGTCTTGGAGTCAGGAGTGGGAGGTACGGATTAGTGCAGAGGTTAGTCGAAAGTCATTTGCAGAGCGCAGAGGTCGGTTAGGCCGATAGACTGAAATGAGGAAGGAGATGTAAGGGGGTGCCGCACTGCGGAGAGCTTTGTGGGTGAGAACAAGTACTTTGAATTGTATCCTGTAATGAATAGGCAGCCAGTGTAACGACTGGCAAAGAGCAGACGCGTCCGAGTAACAATTAGCTAGATGGACAACCCTGGCTGCTGCATTAAGGATGGACTGGAGAGGGGAAAGTCGAGTGAGGGGGAGGCCAATTAGTAGAGCATTGCAGTAGTCCAGGCGGGAGTGGATCAAGGCGACAGTGTGGGTTTTTTTTGTTTCCATGAAGCGAAAAGGACGGATTCTAGAGATGTTCTTTAGGTGTAAGTGGCACGAGCGGGCAAGAGATTGTATATGGGATGTGAAGGAGAGATTGGAGTCAAACATAACACCCAGACAGCGCGCCTGCTGCCAGGGTGTTATTATGGTGCCACCTATGGAGAGGGAAATGTCAAGCCTCTCCTCCTCTTCCTCCACCTTAATATCACACACTGTACAATCAGTGGCAACCCAATTACCCTTGTTTTCCACCACATCACAAATTTCAAAAATGCACAACTGATTGTGGGGAACCACAGATGGACCATTCTGCTGTTCACACATTCTTTTCGATGGACAACAGAAGTCTGCTCCAAAGATTCACAGAATCAATAAGAGGAAAGTGTCTGCATCAATGCCTAAAATGTTTTCATGTTGGATCAGAGGCCGTATGAAGTAGCGTCATGCAGAATTCAGAACCTTGTCACCACACTTTAACCCCCCCCCCCCGGTGGTGGAGATGATCCTGATGTGACTCAGATACCAGAGGCACACATGGACTGTACTGTGGTGAAAGGGCAGGAAGAGAATGAGAGTGGCTCTCAGGGTGAGGACTGGGAAAACAGAGAGGATGACGATAAGGCTGTAGACACCACTTATTATGAACCCAGAAGCATGCAGCTGAGCAGCTCAACAATGGAGATGGAGGAGGAGGAAGACGAGCTTACACTGCAGATTGCCGAACAGACACAGAGTGATGCAACCACGACAAGCACTGCATCCTCAGCCACAACTGTGGTTTTAGCCAGCATCAGTTGCAAGTGTGTGGTCTGCAGTGGCGGCAAGAGCTTCCTAGCCTAAGGCCTTTTTGAGACTGCAAAGGATGACCCAACTCACGTTATCTGCCAAACTTGCAAAAAAAGACTTCGTAGAGAAAAAAAGTGCAATAATTTGACTATTACATGAATGAACTGGCACATGCACAATCAATATACTTTAGTCTGAGAATCTCATTGCGCTAAAATGTGAACTAGTGGGCCTCGCCAACCACCAACTATCCCATCAAACACTTCAGCTGCTTCTTCCTTCTTCGCCACCATGCTACGAGTTCTCACAGAGGTCTTCAGCCGCAGAAACTCTACTTGTTTAATCAATACAATCAAGGTGAGTGAGACCCCATCTGCTGTTACAGAAGTGGAGATGCCTGCTGTTTTTGTTTCACCAAGCACAACACATCTTTCTCAATTCACCATAATATATCTCTGCCTGCACTAAACTCACAGTCAATCAGTTTGTCGTGTTCACCCTAACCCACCCTCTCTCAGCACAGCAGCCAACCCTCGATCCTGCAGTAGTGGTCATGTAAAAGAATGTTTCCTCCTACACATACCAAACTAAGAGCTTGAAATCCTAAATCTCCAATCTGTTGGCCATGGAAATACTGCCTTTCTGCCTGGTGAATACAGAAGGTTTCTGAAAGTTGATGGATGTTACCCAGTACCAGTTGCCCAGTCCCAATTACTTCTCTAATAAACCTGTGTCTGCACTACAATAGTATGTAGCAGACAACATCAACTGTTCCCTGAAAAAAATCTATGTTTACCAGGGTGCATTTCACCATTAACATCAGGACAAGAAAATATGGCCAGGGGTGTTACATCTGGCTGACTCAGCACTTGGTGACTCTGGTGGCTGTGGGGGCAGGCGGTCAAGGGGCTGCTCCACAAGTCTTTGAATCCCCAAGGCTTGCGGGACAAACCTCTGTATCTAACACTTCCTCCATTGCTTCTACCTACTCCACCACATCTAGGGCCTTCATCTGTGCCATCAAACTCTCCCTTAATGAGATACACATTTCAACAGTGCAGAGAGAAGCCAGAGCTCACCACAATCAGGCAGTTTTAATATAAATATTCCTTAGATATTGCAGACACAGCTCCAGAATTGTGGACAGCTATCCAGGCTGAGTTAGAACAATGGATGTCTCCACTGAACCTGCAGCCAGGGAAGGCTGTGTGCGGTAACAGTGCAAACCTAATGGTGGCCCTACGCCAGGGCAACCTCACACATGTGCTTTGCATGGCATACATCCTCAAGCTATTAGTACAGCAATTTCTCCCTCACTATCCCTGCCTGTATGCGCTGCTGCAGAAGGCACGGTTGCTGTTTGCTCACTTCCAGTGATCGTACCCCACAGGTCACTGACTTGCATAGCTACAGAGGTCTTTCAGACTACCGGTTAATCAATTAATTTGCGATGTTCCAGCACTGTGGTATTCCACTCTGCACATGTTGCAGTGACTGTGGCAGCAACGACAAGCACTGGTTCAGTATTTCCTTTTACATAGCCAGGGACAACGCAGTACGGACGTGATGCAAATCACTCTTGCGCATTGGGCACAGATGAAGGACCTCTGTATCCATCTTTACAGTTGTTGAAATGGCTACTAAGATGGAGAGCACTGCCAATGTCATTATCAGCATCACTATTCTGGTCATGTACATGCTGGAGCACACTTTGAATAGTCTGCAGGAGGAGGTGGTGGTCCCAGAGGAAGAGGAGGAAGCAGAAATGGATGCGAAAGGGATAACGATATCTCAAATTTCCAGACTGTTGTTGCACGGATGGGTGTCATGGGATGTTGGATTATAGCAATAGAGGGGGTTTCATGGTACCAGATAAACTGTTAGTGAAGGTGCATGGAGCCGAGGAACAAATGAAGGAAGAGGTGGTGGGTGCAAAACAGTTAGGAGATGAAGAGGATAATGATCCCCTCTCTGTTGAGTGTTAACCTGCCTCAAACACAACATGGACTTGGACCTCATCAAAGCACCCAACACATGAGCACCTTCTTGCTACACTATTTGCAACATGATGCCCAATTTCTTAGGGTTAGAAATAGTGCTGACTACTGGGTTGCCACTCTTCGGTCGACGGTACCAAAGTAAATTTTGTTAGATGCTTCACCCCCCTGGAAAGCAATGTGCGCATGCTGGAGTATCGAAACATGCTTGTAGAACATCTTAAAAGTGGTTTTCCCCAAGACAGCAGTGAGGCACACAGTGTGCTTCGCAGTTGTAGACTTCCAACCCCGGGAACAGCAAGGCGTCATCGCAAAAACATTAGCAACAGCAGTGGCATATTCAATATCTGTGATTTGCAACCCATGAGATAGAAACCCAACTTGGAGTCTCAACATTTCAAAACATTATTTTTAACATTAGCAGCAGTAGCAACAGTAGGCACAGAAGCCACCTTCCTCTACAGGTGTGTTCGAGGGGTATTATACTGTTTCTACTCTGTGGAAATTGATGCAAATTTCGTGGTGTGTGTCAATATTTTTTTGAAATGTGGAGAATCCAAGTTGGGTCTCCTTCATGTGTGTTCCCTGCAAAAGTAAGGCTCCCAGACAGGCAGGCCTGCACTTGCTTTTACTCAACTGTCTGTATTACTATCCTTCCATTTTGTGTGGCTGGGAAAAAAAGCTGAAATCATTAATTATAAATTTAATTCAAAACTGTATATGTTGGCCTAGACCCTGATACTTCATGCATGGCCCATGTTTGACTGCTTCTGTTCTAATGTGGTTCAGTTGATTAGTAAACAACGTGTGTTACTTTCCTTAAATTTTTCTACCAATAGTACTCTATGAAAATGATGCTTGTGCCATCTGAGTTTGGCTGGGAAAAAAAATTTGCAACTATTGCATGAGGTATCGGGGCTCCCAGCAAAGACGGCTTACACCGCTCCCTTAACCACCAGGTCTTCATTGAAACTTCAATTCAAAGCTGTAAATGCTGGCCCAGACCCTGATACCTCATGCATGGCCCTTGGCTGCCTGCTTCTGTGCCATTAGCAAATTTCTTCTCTGGGTCAATTGATGCTACTTTTCATGGCATCTGTCCTAATTGTATCTGGGAAGCTTTTTGTCACCCCTTAAGTTTGTGTGGTTTGACCTCCCATTGAATCTAATGGAGTTCCGGTACGTGCACTGAATTTTTCGGCGAACATTGGGATGTTCGTCGAACCAAAAGGTTCACTCATCGTTAATTGCAACCACCCAAAAAAACTGAGAAGAAAAAGCAAATTGGACATAATTTCACATAGAATCCACAAAATGGGCCAAACAAAATTGTTGGCACGGTAAACTTAATATTTGGTTGCACACACTTTGAAATAAATAATTGCAATTGTTCAATACCTATAACAATCAGCAAGCTTCTAACACTTCTTAACTTGAAATTTGGACTACTTTTCTTTGGCAAACTACTCTAGGTCTCTGATATTTGAAGGGTGCCTTCTCCCAACAGTAATTTTCTCACCACAGTCCAATGTGATTGGGATCCAGACTCATTGCTCATTGCTGGCCACTTCAGAACTCTCCAGCTCTTTGTTTCAATCTATTTCTGGGTAATTCTTGAAGTATGTTTTGCTCATTGTCCTGCTGGTAGACCCATGACCTAAGACACAAACCCAGCTTTCTGACACTGGGCACTACATTGCGACCCAAAATCATTTGGCAATCTTCAGATTCCATGATGCCTTGAACACAGTCAAGGCACCAAATGCCAAAAGCAGCAAAACAACTGTAAAACATCTTGAACCTCTACTATATTTAATTGTAGGTATTGTGTTCTTTTCTCAGTAGGTCTCATTTCATTTTTGGTAAACTGTAGAATAGTGAAGGTACTGTTGTACTGGGGAAATCTTAATGCTGTAGATAAGCCCCCGATGTTACCTGAAAGAGGAGAAAAAGAGGTTAGATTATACTCACCGAGGGCAGTTCCGCTGCTGGTCCAGTGAAATGGGTGTCTCAGGTCTGCTCCGGCGCCTCCTATCTTCATTCCATGACTTCCTCTTCTGGTCTTCATGCCGCGGCTCCGGCGCAGGCGTACTTTGTCTGCCCTGTTGAGGGCAGAGCAAAGTACTGCAGTTCGCAGGCGCCGGGCCTCTCTGACCTTTCCGGCGCCTGCGCACTGCAGTGCTTTGCTTTGCCCTCAACAGGGCAGACAAAGTACGCCTGTGCCAGAGCCGCGGCGTGAAGACAAGAAGAGGACATCATGGTGATATGGAAATTTGGGTTGGATAAATCTATCCCGTGTGTGCTGTGGCCGTTCCCAATAAGACTGAGTATTTTGAGCGCTCATCAAGAATGAGTCTGTACACGATTGTGACAGGAAAGCATTCCATCAATACTGACACTTTATTTCCTGATACATAGTTTTATAATTGCATATAGAAAGGAGTGGTTAGGGGTGGTTAGTTAATTAACATATTGTCTAGCTCCTCTGTTATTGGTTATCTGAATATATATGGAATATTGTGATTAATGCACATATGACTTCTGATTAAGCAACTAAAATGAAGTTCTCTGCATCTGGGACAAAGTTGAGACAACTCATCAGCACTTAATACATCTGGAGTTCTTCTGCTTTTTGGGTGGAAAACACCGAGCTGTCTGTCTGGCTTATATCAGTTTATGTCAGCCATTTTAAGCAATTGATTATAGTGTATATAGATATATTTGCGTTTATATGAGTATATATGATTATAGAGGAGTATACATGCAAGTGAGATCTACATGATATAAATATTTCTATCACAATGGAATGAAGATGGGAGGCGCTGTACCGGACCTGAGACACCCATCGGAGCGGGACCGCCCCTGGGTGAGTATAATCTAATGTCTTTTTCTCCTCTTTCAGGTAATATCAGCGGCTTATCTACAGCTTTACAGAATGCTGTAGATAAGCCCCTGATGACGGTGAGCTTAATTCACCATCGATTTTGGGGGTGACAGGTTCCCTTTAAGAGACTGATGTAACAAACGAAAATTGATAATCTTGCAATATGGAATTTCAGATTCCCTTCAATGATGACAAAGGAAGGTTGGAGTTGGGATGGTTCAAAAGAAGTGGAGAGATCGGTAAAACACAATACAGGGATGAGCGAACGTGCTTGGTGATACTTGGATATCATTCAAGTATCTGGGTGCTCAGATATGCTCGTTAGTCGGCAAACATTGGAATGGTCTTGATTTTAAACTTGAATCCCTACCCTGCCTTTTTGGCACTTTTTAAGCAGCCACTAAGTTTCCGGGGATTGCCTGCCAGTCACTGTAATGATGTACCCATCTTGGTGGTGTCATTACTGTAATTGATTGGCCGTATTATATCATCCGGGTAAAATAGAACAGAGTCAGCCACGCTCGGCTCACTGACGCTATTGCACAGCTTACAGACATTTCGTATTGTGAACAGACAGGTGAAGGGGTTAATGAATTGATGTTCCACAATGTCCAAATATAGACCCAAAAATGAACAATAAACTCCCAGATACACACTTAGAGACCATGGGCAACACAATAAAAAAAGTGCTTTGCAAAAAAGAAAAAAAAAAAAAAAAAAAAAAGAGCATGAACCGCACATCCCAAAATCATACGTTGATCTAAAGCCGCTAGGCAAAAATTAATATAACTGAATATGAGGTTTTCAGTTTAACATTCTGATCAGACTGTATGAAGCCCACTGCCACTTCACGGCAAACCTCGTAGTGGGTCCTATCGCCCTAACGGAGCGGAGCCGTGCGGCGCCCACCGCCACAGCGGCCATGCACCAGCAGGGCGGACGGCCTGTTGCCCCACAGCACCCATGCTGCAAGACTGAGTCCCCAAGACTCCAGACCGCGCCGCCCCACCAGCACAAAGCCACAGCAACAATGGCCGCCACACAGCACCAACACCAAAATGAAAGGAGCACTTAAACTCACCTTCCTCCAGCTCTTCAGTGAGAGCCAAAATGGGCTAGACCCCTTACTTTGCAGTCTCCTGCTAATTAAAATCACCTGTGCCAAATGGGAGGAGTGCTGGTCCAAGAAGAAGACTAGAACATGCTTTGCAAAAAAGAAAAAAAAAAGAGCATGAACCGCACATCCCAAAATCATACGTTGATCTAAAGCCGCTAGGCAAAAATTAATATAACTGAATATGAGGTTTTCAGTTTAACATTCTGATCAGACTGTATGAAGCCCACTGCCACTTCACGGCAAACCTCGTAGTGGGTCCTATCGCCCTAACGGAGCGGAGCCGTGCGGCGCCCACCGCCACAGCGGCCATGCACCAGCAGGGCGGACGGCCTGTTGCCCCACAGCACCCATGCTGCAAGACTGAGTCCCCAAGACTCCAGACCGCGCCGCCCCACCAGCACAAAGCCACAGCAACAATGGCCGCCACACAGCACCAACACCAAAATGAAAGGAGCACTTAAACTCACCTTCCTCCAGCTCTTCAGTGAGAGCCAAAATGGGCTAGACCCCTTACTTTGCAGTCTCCTGCTAATTAAAATCACCTGTGCCAAATGGGAGGAGTGCTGGTCCAGGAAGAAGACTAGAACATGCTTTGCAAAAAAGAAAAAAAAAGAGCATGAACCGCACATCCCAAAATCATACGTTGATCTAAAGCCGTTAGGCAAAAATTAATATAACTGAATATGAGGTTTTCAGTTTAACATTCTGATCAGACTGTATGAAGCCCACTGCCACTTCACGGCAAACCTCGTAGTGGGTCCTATCGCCCTAACGGAGCGGAGCCGTGCGGCGCCCACCGCCACAGCGGCCATGCACCAGCAGGGCGGATGGTCTGTTGCCCCACAGCACCCATGCTGCAAGACTGAGTCCCCAAGACTCCAGACCGCGCCGCCCCACCAGCACAAAGCCACAGCAACAATGGCCACCACACAGCACCAACACCAAAATGAAAGGAGCACTTAAACTCACCTTCCTCCAGCTCTTCAGTGAGAGCCAAAATGGGCTAGACCCCTTACTTTGCAGTCTCCTGCTAATTAAAATCACCTGTGCCAAATGGGAGGAGTGCTGGTCCAAGAAGAAGACTAGAACATGCTTTGCAAAAAAGAAAAAAAAGAGCATGAACCGCACATCCCAAAATCATACGTTGATCTAAAGCCGCTAGGCAAAAATTAATATAACTGAATATGAGGTTGTCAGTTTAACATTCTGATCAGACTGTATGAAGCCCACTGCCACTTCACGGCAAACCTCGTAGTGGGTCCTATCGCCCTAACGGAGCGGAGCCGTGCGGCGCCCACCGCCACAGCGGCCATGCACCAGCAGGGCGGACGGCCTGTTGCCCCACAGCACCCATGCTGCAAGACTGAGTCCCCAAGACTCCAGACCGCGCCGCCCCACCAGCACAAAGCCACAGCAACAATGGCCGCCACGCAGCACCAACACCAAAATGAAAGGAGCACTTAAACTCACCTTCCTCCAGCTCTTCAGTGAGAGCCAAAATGGGCTAGACCCCTTACTTTGCAGTCTCCTGCTAATTAAAATCACCTGTGCCAAATGGGAGGAGTGCTGGTCCAAGAAGAAGACTAGAACATGCTTTGCAAAAAAGAAAAAAAAAGAGCATGAACCGCACATCCCAAAATCATACGTTGATCTAAAGCCGCTAGGCAAAAATTAATATAACTGAATATGAGGTTTTCAGTTTAACATTCTGATCAGACTGTATGAAGCCCACTGCCACTTCACGACTCAGTCTTGCAGCATGGGTGCTGTGGGGCAACAGGCCGTCCGCCCTGCTGGTGCATGGCCGCTGTAGCGGTGGGCGCCGCACGGCTCCGCTCCGTTAGGGCGATAGGACCCACTACGAGGTTTGCCGTGAAGTGGCAGTGGGCTTCATACAGTCTGATCAGAATGTTAAACTGAAAACCTCATATTCAGTTATATTAATTTTTGCCTAGCGGCTTTAGATCAACGTATGATTTTGGGATGTGCGGTTCATGCTCTTTTTTTTTCTTTTTTGCAAAGCATGTTCTAGTCTTCTTCTTGGACCAGCACTCCTCCCATTTGGCACAGGTGATTTTAATTAGCAGGAGACTGCAAAGTAAGGGGTCTAGCCCATTTTGGCTCTCACTGAAGAGCTGGAGGAAGGTGAGTTTAAGTGCTCCTTTCATTTTGGTGTTGGTGCTGTGTGGCGGCCATTGTTGCTGTGGCTTTGTGCTGGTGGGGCGGCGCGGTCTGGAGTCTTGGGGACTCAGTCTTGCAGCATGGGTGCTGTGGGGCAACAGGCCGTCCGCCCTGCTGGTGCATGGCCGCTGTGGCGGTGGGCGCCGCACGGCTCCGCTCCGTTAGGGCGATAGGACCCACTACGAGGTTTGCCGTGAAGTGGCAGTGGGCTTCATACAGTCTGATCAGAATGTTAAACTGAAAACCTCATATTCAGTTATATTAATTTTTGCCTAGCGGCTTTAGATCAACGTATGATTTTGGGATGTGCGGTTCATGCTGTTTTTTTTTCTTTTTTGCAAAGCATGTTCTAGTCTTCTTCTTGGACCAGCACTCCTCCCATTTGGCACAGGTGATTTTAATTAGCAGGAGACTGCAAAGTAAGGGGTCTAGCCCATTTTGGCTCTCACTGAAGAGCTGGAGGAAGGTGAGTTTAAGTGCTCCTTTCATTTTGGTGTTGGTGCTGTGTGGCGGCCATTGTTGCTGTGGCTTTGTGCTGGTGGGGCGGCGCGGTCTGGAGTCTTGGGGACTCAGTCTTGCAGCATGGGTGCTGTGGGGCAACAGGCCGTCCGCCCTGCTGGTGCATGGCCGCTGTGGCGGTGGGCGCCGCACGGCTCCGCTCCGTTAGGGCGATAGGACCCACTACGAGGTTTGCCGTGAAGTGGCAGTGGGCTTCATACAGTCTGATCAGAATGTTAAACTGAAAACCTCATATTCAGTTATATTAATTTTTGCCTAGCGGCTTTAGAGCAACGTATGATTTTGGGATGTGCGGTTCATGCTCTTTTTTTTTCTTTTTTGCAAAGCAATAAAAAAAGTATAACAAAAGAATATATAGAGATTGAGAAAATAAATTTGACCACTGCACAATGTACAAAGGCTTCCAAAATACCCAAGGAGTCTGCATCATACACACTAAATCGACCGAGATGAGGATCTCACAATACATTTTGCAATTATTATAATTGCTGGAGATGAGCACAAATTTCACCATTGCACAATGGACAAAGGTTTCCAAATTTAAAAACATTACCCAGGTGAGGTATGACCACTACATACTTGTAGCAGAAGCAAGAGCAGTAGGAAGTGATTTCCAGAACAAACTGGGTTTGGATCCTAAGGGATGGACGTTAAGACAACTTTCAGCAAAGAACATTTGGGCTGCATTTATGTTGGGTTGCTATAATCCGTAGGGCTTACAAAGTCAGAGTAAATCCAGCCCTTGTTCTATTTTAGAAGAGTCAGCCTGTCTGCATTTTCCGTTGACAGGCATTTGCGCATAGCCGTTATGGTCTCTATCATGACCCGGGCCCTATAGGTATCACTGTGTCTCCTGGGTATCAATGCGGACAGGTGATCTACAATCCAGCTGTCCTGCCAGTTTCTGCTATGCCACCATATAGTTCAGCACGACCATGGTCTTCCGGCTACCGCAATCTGCACTAGCCAGGGAGATAGCCACTTCTCAGCTCTGTTCCACTGGCGCTATTCTCCTGTGCTTCTCCCTCCTTCAATTTCTTCCACAATCTGTTCTTCTTTCTTAATCCTTTCAATGCTTGAGCTGCAGCACCTCCGGCTGCATGGCTCCAAACATGTTCCTATCCCCAGACTGCTCTACTCTGCTGTCAGGCACTCTCTGCTCCCTTGGTCTCTCTCGACCAACTGCTCAACTCCCCTCTCGCTTCCCCTCCAGCCAGAGTATATAAGGGCAGCTCCCCTTAATCCGGGTTCAGAGCTCCCCTTCTGGCCTGGAGTGTGAAAATGTTGCATGTGAGATTTACCTGGTGAAAGTTATTCTTCATCGCCTCCAAGCGTGACATCACTCTCCCCATGGGGAAAGCAATGCCACTGTGATGGCCAGGATCTTGGGGCATCACACACATGGCTAAGGGAGTTATACCTTGCTGACTGGGCACTGGATGACTCTGGTGACTATGGGGGCAGGCGGGGAAGGTGCTGCACCAAGTCTTGGAATCCCCAAAGTTTGCAGGAAAAACCTCCCTATTTCACACTTGTGCCTCCTCCACCTCCTCTAGAGCCTTCACCTG
Source organism: Ranitomeya imitator (assembly GCF_032444005.1). Taxonomy (NCBI): domain Eukaryota; kingdom Metazoa; phylum Chordata; class Amphibia; order Anura; family Dendrobatidae; genus Ranitomeya; species Ranitomeya imitator. The sequence goes on along the minus strand of NC_091287.1, from coordinate 163,660,715 downwards.
CGCTCTCAACCTCTGCCTTAATGAGACACGTGTTCCAACAATGCAGAGAGAGTCCCACCATCCCTGAACTGTGCAGCCAGGGCTCACCGCAATATATCTTGGAGATCACAGTCATGCAGCTGAAGTGTTGTGGACACTACAGCTCTCCAGGCCAAGTTTGATCAATGGCTGTCTCCGCTGAACCTGCATCCAGGGAAGGCTATGGCCAATAACGGTGTGAACCTTGTGGCGGCCCTATGCTCTCACGTACTTTGCATGGCTCATGTCCTCAACCAGGTGGTACAGTATTTTCACTGTCACTATTCTGGCCTGGGTAAGTTGCTGCAGAATGGATGGAAGCTGTGTGCTCTCTTCCACAGTTTGCAACCCTCAAATAGAGGAGTTTGCCCATGACAGTCAACAGGTTGATATGCGATGTGCCAACATGGTGGAATTCCACTCTGCACATGTTGCAGCTACTGTGGCAGCAGCATCGAGACCTGATGCAGTATGTCAGGTCCTATAGTCTGGGCCAAAGCAGTATGGATGTGGTGCATATCATGTATATGGAGTGGGCACAGATTAAGGACCTCTGCATCCTTCTGCACAGTTTTGAAATGGCTACTAAGAAGGTTAGCGCTGACAATGCCGTTGTCAGCATCAATATTTCAGTTATCTATATGCTGGAGCAGACTTTGAATAGCCTGTTGGAAGAGTTGGTGATCCCAGAGGAAAAGGAGGAAGCAGAGGAGGATGCTGAAGGGGTAACATTGTATCAAAGTTTCAGACTGTCGTCACACAGGCAAGTGCCAAGGAAGGGTGGATTACTGCAATCAATGGGGACTGGTGATAACTGACAAACTGTTAGTGAAAGTGCAAGATCCGAGGAACAAATGGAGGAGGAAGAGGTGATGGGCAAGCAACTGTCAGGAGATGAATAGGAAAATCATCCCCTCTCTGTTGTTCCTTGTCGGCAGGAGGGGACGGAGGAAACAAGCATCAGTGTTACCCAGCCACCAATGCAGCATGGGCTTGGACCTCAAGGAAAAGCCGACATATGAGGGCCTTATTGCTGCACTATCTGCAACATGATCCCAGTATTAGTCACACTAGACTTCAAGAAGCTTGGATCGTGTGCCTCTCTACTTTCCCTACAGACTGTTGGACCTTGATGTTCAAGTTCTAGTGTGAAGTTTACACAATTAGTGATGATTTGGGTAGGCTTCTCATCTGTTGGTGTAGGTTCACTGTGTTTTATGAAGACCAAAGTCAGTGCAGCCGTCTACCAGGAAGTTTTAGAGCACTCCATGCTTCCCTCTTCCGACAAGCTTTTTGGAGATGGAAATTTAATTCTCCAGCAGGAATTGGCAACTGTCCACACTGCCAAAAGTGCCAATACCAGGTTTAAAAACAACAGTATCACTATGTTGGATTGGCCAGAAAACTCGCCTAACCTTAACCCCATAGAGAATCTATGGAGTGTTGTCAAGAGGAAGATGAGATGAGAGACACCGGGCCCAACAATGCAGATGAGCTGTATCAAAGCAACCTGGGCTTCAAAAACACTTCAACAGTGCCACAGGATGATCGCCTCCATGCCACGTCGCATTGATGCAAAAGGAGCCCTGACCAAGCACAGAGTGCATTTACAGAACATGCATTTCAGTGGGCCAACATTTTCGAATTTTAAAATCATTTTTCATGCTGGTGTAAATTATTCTGATTTACTGAGATAATGACTTTTGGGATTTCATTGAAATAGATTACTCTGTTTGTAACGACTCTTTATAATATATGAGTTTCACTTTTTGTATATAAGAACTTAAATAAATTAACATTGTGATGATATTCTAATTTTGTGAGAATCACCTGTATGTATTCTTGGGTACAATTCGTTACTATAAAAGCCTCAACAACTTGTTAAAAAATTTAGGCTGTCTGCACACATTGCGGGTTTGGTGCATTTTTTTTGCGCAGATTTAGGACAAAACCTGAAGCAAAACCTGATGCCAGCAAAGTGAATGAGAAATCTGAAGTGGCATCCACACATTGAGTATTTATGACTTGTAGATGTGATGCAGAAAATAATCTGCAGCATGTCAAATCTCTGTGTGATTTTGCCTTGCATTTTTCAACATTCACTTCATTCAAATAAAAAAAAAAAGGAGGCAAAAATGCACCAAAAATTAGTGTTTTTGCAGCTGCATTTTTTCCTGCCAAGAAATGGTGCAGAAAGTTTACTTAATGTGTGCACATAACCTTGTTGGTATTATATTGTTTACCAATAGAAAATTCCTTGGTCTGGATTACATTTCCTTGGTATAGAACACTCAAAAATGCATAGCCGTTATGAGTCTAGGAGTAGAGATGAGTGAACCTTTCAAGGTTCGGTTCAGATTCACCATTCGGACCTCCGTTTGCCAAACAGTTCGATGAACGTTTCGTCAGACATACCTGAAGCCCATTAGATTAAATGTGAGGCAAAACCAAATGCATAAACAACACCTTAAGGGCTGACAAAAAGCTTCCCAAACAGCTAACATTAGGGGCAGACACAAGGAAAAGTGACATCAATTGACCCACAGTAGAAACTTGCAAATGGCACAGAAGTGCTCAGCCATGGACCATGCATGAAGTATCAGGGCCTGGCCCAGCATTAAAAGCTTGGAATTGAAATTTTGATGAGGACCTAGTGGTTAAGAGAGCTGAGTAATCCTTCTTAGCTGTGAGACCTGATACCTCATGCAACACCTCCAATTTTATTTTGGACTCCAGCCACACTCAGATGGCACAAATATCCATTTCATGGAATACTATTGACAGAAAAATGTAAGAAGAGTAACACAGCTAGTTGACTGATCAATTGACCAACAGTAGAACCTCTTATAATGGCACAGATGCAGTAAGCCATAGCCCATGAATGAGGAATCAGAGTGTGGAGCAGCATTTAATGATTGGAATTAAAGTTTCAATTAAGATGAGATGGATGTGGGACTGGTGTAAGCCTGTTGTGCTGGAAGCCCTGATACCTCATGCAACATCTTAGTCCAGTATAGAATGACTGCACATAATTGAGAGAGTACGTTTCAAGTGAGTATTTTATTGACGGTGATAGGTGTAGCGACGGCTAGGAGTTTCAGCCGGACAACGGCCTTTATCAGATAGTCGCTGGAAAATAAAATATATATATATATACAATCAGAATCGAGTATGTACAACATATTTACAATTAATTACAAAGGCATATCCAAGGTTGCATATGTAAAACAGTATGTTTTCAAACTTAGGTTCGAGTGTAAATCCTAGAGGTATCACAAATCAAAGAACAAGTTACTAGCGGTAGACATGGAAATAATTTTCTGAAGGAGTGAAAAATATAATAATAAATATAATAATAAATAATAGGGCAATAGTATACCCTTTGAATGAGGAATCACCAAGTAAGTAGTGTCACTTGTTACGTAATATTTCATAAAGCGCAATGTGTCCTATGGGTAGAGGAGAGCATAGTTAAATGCAATTCATAGACACAATAAGAGGAGGATGTAAATAAAAGGGTGATGCAGAGTAGCATATTGCTGTAGCACAGATGAGGGATATGAATTGTGTCAGCCGACGAAAGTGATTAAATGATAGTGTAGTGAAGACCTAAATACCAGTATATCAGGTAGTCCAGTGTGAATCTGAGGTTGCCAGGGAACGTTATCCTGACAATATTGCCCAAGCTGAATTTAGCAAAATAATACTGCTCAGTAAACGCTAATATAGTAGCTAAATGGGGTTGTGATTTAGGTAATGATCATTAGTGGCGCAGACACAGCCGTGCTGGAGCAGTGTGTGAGTGCTGTGGGGAAAGAGGCGCCTTAAGTCTGAGTGCTGGCTGGTCATGCGACCGGAAGTGGCCTGGGAGCTTAGCGCTTGTGTGGGCAGTTGGGATCGTGTTGTTGTGAAATAGACAGCAACCAAGGACGCCGGCGCATGCGCAGAAGGTATATGCACAGTCTCCACCTCAAGGAAACGTCATAGAGTTTTGGAGAGAACTGAGCTTGCGTGGGCAATGAGGGACAGGGTGCTATGTAAACAGAAGGTGGAATGAGGACGTCAGCGCATGTATTGAGGGTGGACACATGCCAAAAAAGGGGGAAGTGTGCACATACTTCCTAATTGCAAAAGATGCCTAAACATATGTAGAATGAAAATGTATGTAATGTGGGAATGAGTCAGAGCGAGGTATGTATCAGTGCACATACAAAGATAGTGGCGTCAGACACTGTCTGAATCATGGTATGATATTCAGACCTACATAAATAGATCAAAAGTAGTAATTTAAAAGACAATTCTGGAAAAAACCTTTACGGTAATATGAAATAATGCGTCAGAACAGCTAATGGTCTTACATAGTTTTACACTTCAACAGACAATAGTGGCAAAAAAACATTGTGGCAGGATAAATACTAGACATAATTAAAAGACAATCACGGCAGAACACATAGGATCATAAATAAATTTGTATTGGTCCAAATGAAAGGAAGAAAAGGGGGGGGAGAAGAAGAAACAAAAGGAGAAAATGTGGGAAAGGAGGAAAAGGGCAACTCTGGGATTAAATAGAAACCATTGGGAGAATTTTTTTTAAATTATTATTTGAAGGGGGGGGGGGAGGGAAAACAATTTGTGAAGGGGAAATGAAAATTAGTCTTACCACCAGAAAAGGAGTGACTAGAGGCTGGTGTGGGCAATTGTTTCAGTGGGTCTAAGGAAAGAAATGCATCAGGTTAGCCAATCTATTCCCGGTTGAGACCTCTGGGGTGTAAAGTATCCAGGGTGTAGATCCAATAAGTTTCTCTTTGTTTGAGTAAACAAATGTGATTACCACCCCTTCTCGGCCTGGGCACCTTTTCGATTACTTGGAACCTTAGTTGGGATACATTATGTTTTGCCTCTTTGAAATGTGCAGGTAAAGGTAGCCACGTCTTTTCGCATGCGGTCTCTTAAGGCTTGAGTGGTCTCACCCACGTACAGTAACCCACAAGGACATTTGATGATGTAGACCACGAAGTTTGTTTCACATGTAAAAAAGTCCCTGATGGGGTAGGATTTACCTGTTCATGGATGGATGACCTTGTTGCCTTTAACGATGTTGGAACATCTCATGCAGTTAAGACATGAGAAGGTGCCCGTTCTACGGAGTCCCATTAGGGTACGTGTTGGTGTCTGGTTGCCATGCTTTATATCAGCTTTAACTAATTTGTCTTTGATATTCTGGGGCCTTCTTAAGCACATCAGTGGCGGATGTTTAAACATAATGATACTAGGATAGGCTTTAGTCAATATGGGCCAGTGCTTATGGATGAGGTTATGGACTCTTTGCATAGAGGGATGAGGATTGTGGGCGAAAGGGAGTCAGGGTGATTTTGGGGTAGTAATTATGGTAGTACTTGTGTCAGCTAAAGCTCTGGTCATTTCATTGGCTAAGAGAGTAGATAGATAGTTTCTTGATTTAAATTTGCTCGACATTTCCTGTAATCTGGATTCTCTCATAGTTGGGTCTGACACAATCCTGGTTACCCTTTTGAATTGTGACCGTGGAAGGCTGTTTTTTGTGAGCTTGGGGTGGCAGCTATCATAACGGAGAAGATTATTGCAATTGGTGGGTTTAGTGTAAATGTTTAGTGTAAATATCAGTGGTGAGTTTGCCGTTGGGGTCCTTCTGGATTTTAGTGTCAAGAAAAGTAATTGTTTCAGAATTATGCGAAAGTGTGAATTTAAGTTCATCTCTGACATTGTTGAGCATGTTAAAAAATGCGGAGAGGCTGCTGGAGTCCCCAAGCCAAATGCAGAAGATATCGTCCATGTATCGATACCATGTAATGGCATGCTGTTGGAATAATGGGTTGGGGTAAATGTAGTCACGTTCAAACCTGTCCATTTAAAGATTTGCATATGTGGGGGCTACATATGAGCTCAGTACATGCGCTGGCGTCCTCATTCCACCTTCTGTTTACATAGCACCCTGTCCCTCATTGCCCGCGCCAGTGCAGTTCTCTCCAAAACTCTATGACGTTTCCTTGAGGTGGAGACTGTACATATACCGTTGGCGCATGCGCCGGCATCCTTGGTTTCTGTCTATTTCACAACAACATGATCCCCACTACCCACACAAGCGCTAAGCTCCCAGGCCACTTACGGTCACATGACCGGCCAGCGCTCTGACTTAAGGCGCCTCTTTCCCCACAGTGCTCAAACACTGCTCCAGCATGGCTGAGTCGGCGTGATACACTGCACCACCAATGATCGTAAGAAAAATTACCTATACCAGAGCCCCATTTAGCTACTATATTAGCGTTTACTGATCAGTATTATTTTGCTTTATTCAGCTTGGGCAATATTGTCAGGATAACGTTCCCTGGCAACCTCAGAGTCACACTGGAGTGATTCTATACTGGACTCAGTTTTATGGAACCAATTGGTTCCCTTTCACTAGCACTTTACCTATCCTCTTCAGTCGAGTGCTAACCATCTAGAGTATATATCATGCAACATCTTAAACATGAATTTTGATCAGCCACACTCAGGTGGCACAAATATCAGCATTGTATACCACAAATGTTCTAAAACTTTAAGGATAGTAGCACAGCTAGTTGACTGAATTGCAGGCTGGTATGTCAACCCTACTGCTACAAGCAACACACAGGGTTGGAGTACAAATATTTCCCAAAAATTAAAAATATAATGATGCAGGTTTTTTAAAACTTCAGTTACTGTATGGTCTACTCGACTCCCTCTCTTTGATATTATTATTATTGATATTATTATTTATTGTTATTGCCCAATTTATGTGAAAAAGGTATACAGAATGAAAACAAGTACAATAATCTTAAATGATACAAGTCACCAACTGCTACAGGAGGAGAGAGGACTAGGGTTGAGCGAAACGGATCGGCCAACTTCAAAAGTCGCCGACATTTGGCAAAGTCGGGTTTCGTAAAACCCGACCAGATCCCACTGTGAGATCGGGTCGGCGGTCTTCGCTCCAAAGTCGGGTTTCGTTTATATATATATATATATATATATATATATATATATATCTAATGAAAAAAGGAACAGCATCAAAATATTACCTTGAAAAAACGTGCAAAGCTTTCCAAACCACTATTGTAGGTGGTAAAAATATAAAAAAGAAAAAGGAAAACAGCACAACAAAATAAAAAAAAAGTGGACTTTATTGCCTGAACGGCGTGGCAACGTTTCGGATATACTATCCTTTCTCAAGCAGTGTATACATAGAAATGTCAGGTTTTTATACAAACCACAGGTAAATCTCATTACAAAGATCATTACATCAATTTATCAAAAAGTACAACATCACAATAGTGCAAAGTGACTAAAAAAGTGCATTAGTGCTGTGATCAAAGATCCCTTTAAAACATCGCATTAAAAACCTTATGTTGTACAGCGATCTCTCAAATAGTACATAAATAACAATAAATACCTAATTGCCATAATTATATCTAACAGGTGTGCAGCCATATGAAGCGCAATCCAAAAGAAACTCACACATGTACTTGCTTGCAGACGCCATGTCCACGGCGTTCCCAGAATCACAGTGCGCATGACCATGACATCATTACCCATGAGTCTAAGCGCCACTCTCCGCGCCTGCGCAAACAGCATCTGAGGTGCTGGGCGCCATCTTACTTATGGTATACACTCGCCGTTATACAGATGCCACCGCAAAAGCAATACTAACGCAGGACTCAGACACAAAAACAGAAAAAAACTAAAGAAAATTTTTTTTTTCTATGATGATGTCGCTTCATATGGCGGCATACCTAAAAAAAAAAAAAAAAGAAAAAAATGAATGAATCAAATCTTTATACAGTTATTAAAACACAAAATACATGGTATAGGGAATCAAAACCCACAATGTATTTTATAGAAGCTGATTACATTTAAAATCTACATTTAGACCGTGAGGTTTGAGGGTGTTTAGTTTCATTATCCATTCTAATTCCCTCCTCTTTAACATTCTCAAACGATCCCCTCCCCTCCTCTGAACAGGTATAGTGTCAATAATGCAAAATCGTAATTTTTTTTCAGTGTGATTTTTTTTGGAGAAATGCTTAGAGACTGGAAGGTCCATACGTTTTTTTCGTATAGGATGTCGGTGTTGATTAATTCTAGTTTTAAAATCACAACTAGTCTCCCCCACATACCATAAATGACATGGACATTCGAGTGAGTAAATAAATAACATATTCCGAGTCACATGTCAAAAAGTGACAGATTTTAAATACCTCATTAGTCACTGGGTGAGTAAAACAAGAGCCCTTCAAAATTAAACAACAATTGACACAAGAAAGACAAGGAAAACAACTTTTACGGGTCTGTCCCGTAAATGTCAACTGATTACTTTTTTTAAATGATCCTACATTAGACCTGACCAGAGTAGAAGCTATAGTACGGCTCCTTTTATATGAGAACAATGGTGGCTGTGAGAATTCAGAAACTTGTGGCAAACACCTATGCAACATACCCCAATGTTTAGTTATAATGTTCGCTATTGTGCCACTCTCCTCACAATAGGATGACACAAAGGGAATATGGTTTAAAACTTTAGCCCTTGGTTTTTATGAAAAAGATCCTTTCTATTCACATCATCTACTCTACCTTTTTGGGTTTCTAGCAAACTTTGGGGATAACCCCTATCCAGAAATTTCTTCATAACCTTTTGAAAGAAATTTTCTCGTGAATAAGCATCACTCTCAATTCTCTTAACATGCAAAAGCTGACTATATGGTATCGATTCTTTCATTTTTTTCGGATGTTGGCTCTCAAAGGAAAGCAGATCATTTCTGTCAGTTGGTTTAGTGTACAACTGAGTGGTCAATTTATTTGCCTCACATCTTACATTAACGTCCAGGAATTGAATGTCGGTTTTGGAATATACGAGGGTAAATTTAATTGTCTCATCAATTGTATTGAGATACTTATTAAAATCATGAAGCAACTCTTCTGTTCCAGTCCAAATGAGGAAGACATCGTCTATGTACCTCCACCACGCGGCAACTAAGCCGAAGTGGTGGGACACATAGACGAAGTCTTCCTCAAGGACACTCATAACTATATTTGCATACGCGGGCGCCATGTTGGCGCCCATGGCGGTCCCCCGTAATTGCAAATAAAAAGAATCCCCAAACAAAAAATAATTTTTGGTAAACACCAGTTTCAACAACTCCATTATAAATTCCCTAGCATCTGACGAAAAATGTGTAGATAACAATTTTTGACTAACTGCCTCTAACCCTCTTGCATGATCTATTGAGGTATAAAGAGACGTGACGTCAAAAGACGCCAACAGTACCTCCCCCAATATGCTCACTTCTTTAATCTTATTCAAAAAGTCAGTTGTGTCACGTAAAAAAGACTCAGCCCTGCCTGCAATGGGATTATCCAGGAAAATCCCTATGTTCGAAAAAATAGAATCACTACCAGAGACAATTGGCCTCCCCGGAGGGTGCACGAGAGATTTATGTATTTTTGGCAAGATGTATATCACAGGAGTGATAGGAAATTTTACCGTTAGAAAATCATACAAATCCTGATCTATAATAAATTTATCTTTGGCTTTCTCCAAAACCATTTTAATATCTCTAGCTATTTCAAATTTAGGATCTTGTGGTAATCTCTCGTACACCTCCGGGTCGGCCAACTGCCTCCTAATCTCATTCAAATAATCCTCTCTGTCCATGACAACTGTTGCTCCACCCTTATCCGCCTTTTTAATTACTATTTCATTGTCATGCGACAGTTCATGTAGGGCTTCCACCTCCCCTTTAGACATATTAGGGCGTTTAAATTTTTTTAAACACTCTTTTTTCAAATTATCGATATCTCCATTAACTGCTAACACAAAGGCTTCTATAGCAATGGGGCAGCTAGAGGGGACAAAATTGCTTTTTTTTCTTCAGTTCTACACATTTAAGATTGAGTTCACTATTTAAATCATGTTCCTCCACAGTATTGTGGCTGAACCATTCCTTCAATTTAATTGATCTGAAGAAGTGCTGCAAATCTAAAGTTAGTTGAAGCCAGTCTACATGGGAAGAGATACCAAAAGATAGCCCCTTGTTTAGGACAGAAACTTGGTTATCAGTAAGAGTTTTTTTTTTATATATTTACAATTAGACCTGTTCTTTGCTCCTCGTCACCACTTGTTTTTCCACCGGTGATCTGCCTTTCCCTTTTTTCTCTTTTTTGTTGTCTCCGATGCTTCTTTCCTCCCCTTTTCCTGATGTGCTTGGTTTTTCCTTGAGAGGATCTGTACCTAAAAAAACCATGGTTAGACGAAAGAATCTCATCATTAGTTGCACAAACATTCTGCCCAAAAAGTCTAACACCTTTCTTCTTCCAGTTTTCCGAACTGTCTCTTTGCCAATTAGAGATGTTTCCATCCTTATAGTCCTCCATGTCCCGGTTCCATTTTCTACCCTTCATATCCTCCAATTCAAGCCGTAGATTGTCAAATTTAATTTTTAGGGACTCATAAAACCCACTCCACTCATTGTCTTTCATAAGACCCTTAATCTCCAGCTCCAGAATCGGCATCTCAGAATTATACTTCCTAATTTCTTGTTGTAAAAATTCGATATTCAAGAGAATTATATCAAGTCCATATTTGTTAGAAATCATGCTAAATTTAGCGCAAAAGGTGGGATCATTGTTCATAAGATTGGGGCGGATGTTTGAGCGTAAGCCCCTAGGTATTTTTTTCACTTTATAATATTCACTGAGGGTGACTAAATGTAGTTGTACTGTGGTCAATTTTCTCATGGAGTTTTCATACTTCAGCTTCAAATCATACAATGATGGTGTACTCAGGAAGGTGGCATCTGCCTCTACACCTCCAAGTATTCTTTCCCCATCCTCACTGGTATACGCAAAAACGCCTGGTTCAAACACATTGTTTTCCATAGTCCACAACAAACAACTAGAGAAAATATAAAAACTTGAAATAAAGGAAAAATGGACAAAAAATACCAAAAGTAAAACATTAGATGCAAATTTCCACAAAAAGCATATAGAATGAAAAAAGGAACAGCATCAAAATATTACCTTGAAAAAACGTGCAAAGCTTTCCAAACCACTATTGTAGGTGGTAAAAAAATAAAAAGGAAAACAGCACAACAAAATGAAAAAAAGGTGGACTTTATTGCCTGAACGGCGTGGCAATGTTTTGGATATACTATCCTTTCTCAAGCAGTGTATGCATAGAAATGTCAGGTTTTTATACAAACCACAGGTAAATCTCATTACAAAGATCATAACATCATAACATTTTTTGTTTTTTTCAGGTGTGCCGCCATATGAAGCGACATCGTCATAGAAAGAAAAAATTTTCTTTAGTTTTTTTTCTGTTTTTATGTATTTTTTTCATATTCTATTTTGTTTTTTTGCCATAATAGTATATATAAATTGTTGATTTGAAGCTTCATATTATCATCTATACTGAAAAATGGGGGTCGTAATAAAATTTCTGTGCTGAAGTTCATCTAATGTGGTCTAGTTTCTATGTTTCTAAATATGGACACTTAGGGTTATTTCCATTGGTCTTTTAGTGCTACTTGCTGTGGACTGGGTGGAAAGGGGGTTAATTTCCTCCTTTTTCACTCTGGTCCGCGCTCCTGACATAGGGGACCCCTCTTATTTGAGTGGGGTGTTCCTGTGTCTTGTAGCACGTTGTTAGGCTTATGCCACGACCTGGATTGTATATATGTGTCCATGAATTTATTTTATTGAATCTCCATCTTTATTAAAGGATTTTGCTTTAAAATACTGTCCTTAATAGACAATAATGTCCTTTTTGTTTGGCATGAATGCCGGCATCTAATGAAGCTTATAGTTTCCTGATATGGGCTACAGCTGAGTATACGTTCGATGCAGGTCTGAGTCCTGCGTTAGTATTGCTTTTGCGGTGGCATCTGTATAACGGCGAGTGTATACCATAAGTAAGATGGCGCCCAGCACCTCAGATGCTGTTTACGCAGGCGCGGAGAGTGGCGCTTAGACTCATGGGTAATGATGTCATGGTCATGCGCACTGTGATTCTGGGAACGCCGTGGACATGGCGTCTGCAAGCAAGTACATGTGTGAGTTTCTTTTGGATTGCGCTTCATATGGCTGCACACCTGTTAGATATAATTATGGCGATTAGGTATTTATTGTTATTTATGTACTATTTGAGAGATCGCTGTACAACATATGTTTTTTAATGCGATGTCTTAAAGGGATCTTTGATCACAGCACTAATGCACTTTTTTAGTCACTTTGCACTATTGTGATGTTGTACTTTTTGATAAATTGATGTAATGATCTTTGTAATGAGATTTACCTGTGGTTTGTATAAAAACCTGACATTTCTATGTATACACTGCTTGAGAAAAGATAGTATATCCGAAACGTTGCCACGCCGTTCAGGCAATAAAGTCCACCTTTTTTTCATTTTGTTGTGCTGTTTTCCTTATATATATATATATATATATATATATATATATATATATATATATATAATATAACGGTGGGAGCGTCACTCTGTCCGAAGCCTTTATAGACTGCGCAAGCGCGACGCACCGCACCTGCGCAGTCTGGACCAGAGTGACGCAGCCGAACTTAATTATCCCCCCATAATATACCGGCCGTGGGGGCTCCACCCCTCTCCCACCCCCTGTGCACACCCCCCTTCCACCTCCTGTGCGCCCCCCCGTGTGCCCCACCCCCCGCTGTGATTAAAATACTCACCTAGCTTCCGGATCCCTCGCCGCAGCGTCCTCTTCTGGCCGCAGCCTCTCCTGTATGCGGTCACGTGGGGCCGCCGATTACAGTACTGAATATGTGGCTCCGCCCCTTTGGGAGGCGGAGCCGCATATTCATGATTTTAATCGGCGGCCCCACGTGACCGCATACAGGAGAGGCTATGGCCAGAAGAGGACGCTGCGGCGAGGGATCCGGAAGCTAGGTGAGTATTTCAATCACAGCGGGGGGGCGCACGGGGGGGGGGCGCACCTTATCGCACCGGGGGTGGGAGGGGGGGACCTGGATCTGCATTTTAAACACTAATATTCATATGTTCCCTGCAGCAAACGCTGCTGCAGGGAACATATGAATCACGGCTTCAGCACCAGTGGGGGGGACAGCGCTTAATGTAGCGCTGTCTCCTGCACGGCACACGGACTGCACACGGACAATGTCCGTGTGCGGTACATGTTTTACACGTCCAGCACAGCCGCCCCCAGCACAGCAACAGCCACTCACACCCGCCCCAGCACAACCACGCACAGCCGCCCCAGCACAGCCACGCACAGCCACCCCAGCACAGCCACAACCACGCACAGCCGCCCCCAGCACAGCCGCCCCATCACAGCCACAGCCACGCACAGCCGCCCCCAGCACAGCCGCCCCAGCACAGGCACGCACAGCCGCCCCAGCACAGCCACGCACAGCACCCCAGCACAGCCACAGCCACGTACAGCCACCCCCAGCACAGCCGCCCCCAGCACAGCCACGCACAGCCGCCCCAGCACAGCCACACACAGCCGCCCCAGCACAGCCACAGCCATGCACAGCCGCCCCCAGCACAGCCGCCCCCAGCACAGGCACGCACAGCCGCCCCAGCACAGCCACAGCCACGCACAGCTGCCCCCAGCACAGCCGCCCCCAGCACAGCCACGCACAGCCGCCCCCAGCACAGCCGCCCCAGCACAGCCACAGCTACAGCCACGCACAGCCGCCCCAGCACAGCCACGCACAGCCGCCCCAGCACAGTTACGCACAACCACCCCAGCACAGCCACAGCCACGCACAGCCGCCCCCAGCACAGGCACGCACAGCCGCCCCAGCACAGCCATGCACAGCCACCCCAGCACAGCCACAGCCATGCACAGCCGCTCCCAGCACAGCCGCCCCCAGCACAGCCACAGCCACGCAGAGCCGCCCCAGCACAGCCGCCCCAGCACAGCCACAGCTACAGCCACGCACAGCCGCCCCAGCACAGCCACGCACAGCCGCCCCAGCACAGCCACGCACAGCCACCCCAGCACAGCCACAGCCATGCACAGCCGCCCCCAGCACAGGCACGCACAGCCGCCCCAGCACAGCCACGCACAGCCACCCCAGCACAGCCACGCACAGCCGCCTGTTGTGAATTCTGTTGTCGGGCTCCCTCCTGTGGTCATGAATGGTACTTCGGCTGGTTCTGTCCATGGACTTCCTCTGGTGGGTGTTTCTGAGTTTCCTTCCACAGGTGACGAGATTAATTCGTTAGCTGCTGCTCTATTTAACTCCACTTAGATCTTTGCTCCATGCCACCTGTCAATGTTCCAGTATTGGTTTAGTTCACTCCTGGATCGTTCTAGTGACCTGTTTTCCCAGCAGAAGCTAAGTTCCAGCTTGTATTTCCTTGGTTTGCTATTTTTCTGTCCAGCTTGCTATTTTTATTGTTGTCTTGCTTGCTGGAAGCTCTGGGACGCAGAGGAAGCGCCTCCGCACCGTGAGTCGGTGCGGAGGGTCTTTTGCCCTCTGTGTGGTCTTTTTGTAGGTTTTTGTGCTGATCGCAAAGTAACCTTTCCTATCCTCGGTCTGTTCAGTAAGTCGGGCCTCACTTTGCTAAATCTATTTCATCTCTGTGTTTGTATTTTCATCTTACTCACAGTCATTATATGTGGGGGGCTGCCTTTTCCTTTGGGGAATTTCTCTGAGGCAAGGTAGGCTTTATTTTTCTATCTTCAGGGCTAGCTAGTTTCTTAGGCTGTGCCGAGTTGCATAGGGAGCGTTAGGCGCAATCCATGGCTATTTCTAGTGTGTTTGATAGGATTAGGGATTGCAGTCAGCAGAGTTCCCACGTCCCACAGCTCGTCCTTTATTATCAGTAACTATCAGGTCATTCCGTGTGCTCTTAACCACCAGGTCCATTATTGTCCTGACCACCAGGTCATAACAGTACAGGTGGCCCAAAGTACTAATGCATCTCAATAGAGGGATAAGAGAAGTTCTGAGACCATTTTTTTTCTTTGCAGTGTGTTTTGTCTCTTTTTTCCCCTTTACCTCTGGGTGGTTCAGGACACTGGTGTAAACATGGACAGTCAAGGTCTGTCCTCTTGGATGGATAATCTCACTACAAGGGTACAAAACATTCAAGATTTTGTGGTTCAGAATCCGATGTCTGAGCCTAGGATTCCAATTCCTGATTTGTTTTTTGGTGATAGATCTAAGTTCTTGAATTTCAAAAATAATTGTAAATTATTTCTTGCCTTGAAACCTTGCTCCTCAGGTGACCCTGTTCAACAAGTAAAGATCATTATTTCTTTGTTACGTGGTGACCCTCAAGACTGGGCATTTTCCCTTGCGCCAGGAGATCCGGCATTGCGTGATGTTGATGCGTTTTTCCTGGCGCTTGGATTGCTTTATGACGAACCTAATTCAGTGGATCAGGCAGAGAAAATCTTGCTGGCTCTGTGTCAGGGTCAGGATGAAGCGGAGATATATTGTCAGAAGTTTAGAAAGTGGTCTGTGCTCACTCAGTGGAATGAATGTGCCCTGGCAGCAATCTTCAGAAAGGGTCTCTCTGAAGCCCTTAAGGATGTCATGGTGGGGTTTCCCATGCCTGCTGGTCTGAATGAGTCTATGTCCTTGGCCATTCAGATCGATCGACGCTTGCATGAGCGTAAAGCTGTGCACCATTTGGCAGTACTATCTGAGCATAGGCCTGAGCCTATGCAATGTGATAGGACTTTGACCAGAGCTGAACGGCAAGAACACAGACGTCAGAATGGGCTGTGTTTTTACTGTGGTGATTCCACTCATGCTATCTCCATTTGTCCTAAGCGCACTAAGCGATTCGCTAGGTCTGCCACCATTGGTACGGTACAGTCTAAATTTCTATTGTCTGTTACTCTGATTTGCTCTTTGTCATCCTATTCTGTTATGGCATTTGTGGATTAAGGCGCTGCCCTGAATTTGATGGACTTGGAGTTTGCTAGGCGCTGTGGTTTTTTCTTGGAGCCCTTGCAGTATCCTATTCCATTGAGAGGAATTGATGCTACGCCTTTGGCCAAGAATAAGCCTCAGTACTGGACCCAATTGACCATGTGCATGGCTCCTGCACATCAGGAGGATATCCGCTTTCTGGTGTTGCATAATCTGCATGATGTGGTCGTTTTGGGGTTGCCATGGCTACAGGTTCATAATCCAGTATTGGACTGGAAATCTATGTCTGTGTCCAGCTGGGGTTGCCAGGGGGTACATGGTGATGTTCCATTTTTGTCTATTTCGTCATCCACCCCTTCTGAAGTTCCAGAGTTTTTGTCGGATTATCGGGATGTATTTGATGAGTCCAAAGCCAGTGCCCTACCTCCTCATAGGGATTGCGATTGTGCAATTAATTTGATTCCTGGTAGTAAGTTTCCTAAGGGCCGATTGTTCAATTTATCTGTGCCAGAACACGCCGCTATGCGGAGTTATATAAAGGAATCCTTGGAGAAAGGCCATATTCGCCCGTCGTCATCACCGTTAGGAGCAGGGTTCTTTTTTGTGGCCAAGAAGGATGGTTCTTTGAGACCTTGTATTGATTACCGCCTTCTTAGTAAAATTACCGTCAGATTTCAGTATCCTTTGTCGTTGCTATCTGATTTGTTTGCTCGTATTAAAGGGGCTAGTTGGTTCACCAAGATAGATCTTCGAGGGGCGTATAATCTTGTGCGTATTAAACAAGGCGATGAATGGAAAACAGCATTTAATACGCCCGAGGGCCATTTTGAGTACCTGGTTATGCCATTCGGGCTTTCCAGTGCTCCATCAGTATTTCAGTCCTTTATGCATGACATCTTCCGAGAGTACCTGGATAAATTTCTGATTGTGTATTTGGATGATATTTTGGTCTTTTCGGATGATTGGGAGTCTCATGTGAAGCAGGTCAGAATGGTGTTCCAGGTCCTTCGTGCGAATTCCTTGTTTGTGAAGGGGTCAAAGTGTCTCTTTGGAGTTCAGAAGGTTTCATTTTTGGGGTTCATTTTTTCCCCTTCTACTATCGAGAGGGTCCCTGTTAAAGTCCAGGCCATTTACGATTGGACTCAGCCGACATCTGTGAAGAGCCTGCAGAAGTTCCTGGGCTTTGCTAATTTTTATCGGCGCTTCTTCGCTAATTTTTCTACTGTTGCTAAACCGTTGACTGATTAGACCAAGAAGGGTGCTGATGTGGTCAATTGGTCTTCTGCAGCTGTAGAGGCTTTTCAGGAATTGAAGCGTCGTTTTTCTTCTGCCCCTGTGTTGAGCCAGCCAGATGTTTCGCTCCCGTTTCAGGTTGAGGTTGATGCTTCTGAGATTGGAGCAGGGGCTGTTTTGTCGCAAAGAAGTTCTGATGGCTCGGTGATGAAGCCATGTGTTTTCTTTTCTAGAAAGTTTTCGCCTGCTGAGCGTAACTATGATGTTGGTAATCGTGAGTTGTTGGCCATGAAGTGGGCATTCGAGGAGTGGCGTCATTGGCTGGAAGGAGCCAAGCATCGCGTGGTGGTCTTGACAGATCACAAGAATTTGACTTATCTTGAGTCTGCCAAACAGTTGAATCCGAGACAGGCTCGATGGTCGTTATTTTTCTCCCGTTTTGATTTTGTGCTTTCTTACTTTCCGGGCTCTAAGAATGTGAAGGCTGATGCCCTGTCAAGGAGTTTTGTGCCTGACTCTCCAGGTGTTCCTGAGCCGGCGGGTATTCTCAAAGAGGGGGTAATTTTGTCTGCCATCTCCCCTGATTTGCGGCGGGTGCTGCAAAAATTTCAGGCTGATAGACCTGACCGTTGCCCAGCGGAGAAACTGTTTGTCCCTGATAAATGGACTAGTAGAGTTATCTTTGAGGTTCATTGTTCGGTGTTGGCTGGTCATCCTGGAATCTTTGGCACCAGAGATTTGGTGGCTAGATCCTTCTGGTGGCCGTCTTTGTCACGGGATGTGCGTTCTTTTGTGCAGTCCTGTGGGACTTGTGCTCGGGCTAAGCCCTGCTGTTCTCGTGCCAGTGGGTTGCTTTTGCCCTTGCTGGTCCCGAAGAGGCCCTGGACGCACATTTCTATGGATTTTATTTCGGATCTCCCCGTCTCTCAAAAGATGTCGGTCATTTGGGTGGTTTGTCATCGCTTTTCTAAGATGGTCCATTTGGTACCTTTGTCTAAATTGCCTTCCTCCTCTGATTTGGTGCCATTATTTTTCCAGCATGTGGTTCGTTTACATGGTATCCCGGAGAACATCGTTTCTGACAGAGGTTCCCAGTTTGTTTCGAGGTTTTGGCGATCCTTTTGTGCAAGGATGGGCATTGATTTGTCTTTTTCCTCGGCTTTCCATCCTCAGACAAATGGCCAAACCGAACGAACTAATCAAACTTTGGAAACATATCTGAGATGCTTTGTTTCTGCTGATCAGGATGATTGGGTGTCCTTTTTGCCGTTGGCTGAGTTCGCCCTTAATAATCGGGCCAGCTCGGCTACTTTGGTTTCGCAGTTTTTCTGCAATTCCGGTTTCCATCCTCGTTTCTCTTCAGGGCAGGTTGAGTCTTCGGACTGTCCTGGTGTAGATACTGTGGTGGATAGGTTGCAGCAGATTTGGACTCAAGTGGTGGACAATTTGACATTGTCCCAGGAGAAGGCTCAACGTTTCGCTAACCGCCGGCGTTGTGTGCGTCCCCGACTTTGTGTTGGGGATTTGGTTTGGTTGTCGTCTCGTTATGTTCCTATGAAGGTTTCCTCTCCTAAGTTTAAGCCTCGTTTCATTGGTCCGTATAAGATTTCTGAGGTTATAAATCCTGTGTCATTTCGTTTGGCCCTTCCTGCTTCTTTTGCCATCCATAATGTGTTCCATAGGTCTTTGTTGCGGAGATACGTGGCTCCTGTGGTTCCATCCATTGATTCTCCTGCCCCGGTGTTGGTTGAGGGGGAGTTGGAGTATGTGGTGGAGAAGATTTTGGATTCTCGTGTTTCGAGACAGAAACTCCAGTACCTGGTCAAGTGGAAGGGTTATGGTCAGGAAGATAATTCCTGGGTTTTTGCCTCTGATGTTCATGCTGCCGATCTGGTTCGTGCCTTTCATTTGGCTCATCCTGGTCGGCCTGGGGGCCCTGGTGAGGGTTCGGTGACCCCTCCTCAAGGGGGGGTACTGTTGTGAATTCTGTTGTCGGGCTCCCTCCTGTGGTCATGAATGGTACTTCGGCTGGTTCTGTCCATGGACTTCCTCTGGTGGGTGTTTCTGAGTTTCGCTCCACAGGTGACGAGATTAATTCGTTAGCTGCTGCTCTATTTAACTCCACTTAGATCTTTGCTCCATGCCACCTGTCAATGTTCCAGTATTGGTTTAGTTCACTCCTGGATCGTTCTAGTGACCTGTCTTCCCAGCAGAAGCTAAGTTCCAGCTTGTATTTCTTTGGTTTGCTATTTTTCTGTCCAGCTTGCTAATTTTATTGTTGTCTTGCTTGCTGGAAGCTCTGGGACGCAGAGGGAGCGCCTCCGCACCGTGAGTCGGTGCGGAGGGTCTTTTGCGCCCTCTGCGTGGTCTTTTTGTAGGTTTTTGTGCTGATCGCAAAGTAACCTTTCCTATCCTCGGTCTGTTCAGTAAGTCGGGCCTCACTTTGCTAAATCTATTTCATCTCTGTGTTTGTATTTTCATCTTACTCACAGTCATTATATGTGGGGGGCTGCCTTTTCCTTTGGGGAATTTCTCTGAGGCAAGGTAGGCTTTATTTTTCTATCTTCAGGGCTAGCTAGTTTCTTAGGCTGTGCCGAGTTGCATAGGGAACGTTAGGCGCAATCCACGGCGATTTCTAGTATGTTTGATAGGATTAGGGATTGCGGTCAGCAGAGTTCCCACGTCCCGGAGCTCGTCCTTTATTATCAGTAACTATCAGGTCATTCCGTGTGCTCTTAACCACCAGGTCCATTATTGTCCTGACCACCAGGTCATAACAGCCGCCCCCAGCACAGCCGCCCCCAGCACAGCCACAGCCACGCACAGCCGCCCCCAGCACAGCCGCCCCAGCACAGCCACAGCTACAGCCACGCACAGCCGACCCCAGCACAGCCACGCACAGCCGCCCCAGCACAGCCACACACAGCCACCCCAGCACAGCCACAGCCACGCACAGCTGCCCCCAGCACAGCCGCCCCCAGCACAGCCACAGCCACGCACAGCCGCCCCCAGCACAGCCGCCCCAGCACAGCCACAGCTACAGCCACGCACAGCCACCCCAGCACACCCAAGCACAGCCGCTCCAGCACAGCCACGCACAGCCACCCCAGCACAGCCACGCACAGCCACCCCAGCACAGCCACAGCCACGCACAGCCGCCCCCAGCACAGCCGCCCCCAGCACAGCCACAGCCACGCACAGCCGCCCACAGCCGCCCCCAGCACAGCCGACCCCAGCACAGCCACGCACAGCTGCCCCCAGCATAGCCACGCACAGCCGCCCCCAGCACAGCCACAGCCACGCACAGCCACCCCACAGCACAGCCACGCACAGCCGCCCCCCCAGCACAGCCACAGCCAAGCACAACCGCCCCCAGCACAGCCACGCACAGCCGCCCCCAGCACAGCCACGCACAGCTGCCCCCAGCACAGCCACGCACAGCCTCCCCAGCACAGCCACGCACAGCCTCCCCCAGCACAGCCACAGCCATGCACACCCGCCTCCAGCACAACCACACACAGCCGCCCCCAGCACAGCCACGCACAGCCGCCCCAGCACAGCCACAGCCACACACAGCCGCCCCCAGCACAGCCGCCCCCAGCACAGCCGCCTCCAGCACAGCCACAGCCACGCACAGCCGCCCACAGCACAGCCACGCACCGCCGCCCCCAGCACATCCACCCCCAGCACAGCCACGCACAGCCGCCCCCAGCACAGCCGCCTCCAGCACAGCCACTGCCACGCACAGCCGCCCCCAGCACACCACGCACAGCCGCCCCCAGCACAGCCACAGCCATGCACAGCCGTCCCCAGCACAGCCACGCACAGCTACAGCAATGCACAGCCGCCCCAGCACAGCCACAGCCGCCCCAGCACAGCCACGCACAGCCGCCCCCAGCACAGCCACAGCCACGCACAGCCGCCCCCAGCACAGCCACGCACAGCCGCCCCCAGCACAGCCACAGCCACGCACAGCCGCCCCCAGCACAGCCACAGCCGCCCCAGCACAGCCACACACAGCCGCCCCCAGCACAGCCAGAGCCACGCACAGCCGCCCTCAGCACAGCCACGCACAGCCGCCCCAGCACAGCCACGCACAGCTGCCCCCAGCACAGCCACGCACAGCTGCCCCAGCACAGCCACGCACAGCCGCCCCAGCTCAGCCGCCCCCAGCACAGCCACAGCCACGCACAGCCGCCCCCAGCACAGCCACGCACAGCCGCCCCCAGCACAGCCACATCCATGCACAGCCGTCCCCAGCACAGCCACGCACAGCCACAGCCATGCACAGCCGCCCCAGCACAGCCACAGCCACGCACAGCCGCCCCCAGCACAGCCACGCACAGCCGCCCCAGCACAGCCACAGCCACGCACAGCTGCCCCCAGCAAGCCACGCACAGCCACCCCCAGCACAGCCACAGCCACGCACAGCCGCCCCCAGCACAGCCACGCACAGCCGCCCCCAGCACAGCCACAGCCACGCACAGCCGCCCCCAGCACAGCCACAGCCGCCCCAGCACAGCCACGCACAGCCGCCCCCAGCACAGCCACAGCCGCCCCAGCACAGCCACACACAGCCGCCCCCAGCACAGCCAGAGCCACGCACAGCCGCCCTCAGCACAGCCACGCACAGCCACCCCAGCAAAGCCACGCACAGCTGCCCCCAGCACAGCCACGCACAGCCACCCCCAGCACAGCCACGCATAGCCGCCCCCAGCACAGCCGCCCCCAGCACAGCCACAGCCATGCACAGCTGCCCCCAGCACAGCCACGCACAGCCGCCCCCAGCACAGCCGCCCCCAGCACAGCCGCCCACAGCACAGCTGACCCCAGCACAGCCACGCACAGCTGCCCCCAGCATAGCCACGCACAGCCGCCCCCATCACAGCCACAGCCACGCACAGCCACCCCCCAGCACAGCCACGCACAGCAGCCCCCAGCACAGCCACGCACAGCCGCCCCAGCACAGCCACTCACAGCCGCCCCCAGCACAGCCACAGCCACGCACAGCCACCTCCAGCACAGCCACGCACAGCCACCCCCAGCACAGCCGCCCCCAGCACAGCCGCCCACAGCACAGCTGACCCCAGCACAGCCACGCACAGCAGCCCCCAGCACAGCCACGCACAGCCGCCCCAGCACAGCCACGCACAGCCGCCCCCAGCACAGCCACAGCCACGCACAGCCACCTCCAGCACAGCCACGCACAGCCACCCCCAGCACAGCCGCCCCCAGCACAGCCGCCCACAGCACAGCTGACCCCAGCACAGCCACAGCACAGCTGACCCCAGCACAGCCACGCACAGCTGCCCCCAGCATAGCCACGCACAGCCGCCCCCAGCACAGCCACAGCCACGCACAGCCACCCCCCAGCACAGCCACGCACAGCCGCCCCCCAGCACAGCCACAGCCACGCACAACCGCCCCCAGCACAGCCACGCACAGCCGCCCCAGCACAGCCACGCACAGCCGCCCCCAGCACAGCCACAGCCACGCACAGCCGCCCCAGCACAGCCACGCACAGCCGCCCCCAGCACAGCCACAGCCACGCACAGCCACCCCCAGCACAGCCACGCACAGCCGCCCCCAGCACAGCCACGCACAGCCGCCCCCAGCACAGGCACGCACAGCCGCCCCAGCACAGCCACGCACAGCCGCACCCAGCACAGCCACGCACAGCCGCACCCAGCACAGCCACGCACAGCAGCCTCCAGCACAGCCACGCACAGCCGCCACATGCACAGCCACGCACAGCCGCCCCATGCACAGCCACGCACAGCCTCCCCCAGCACAGCCACACACAGCGCCCCCATCACAGCCACGCACAGCACAGCCACACACAGCCGCCCCCAGCACAGCCACCCGCACTTGGGCAGTAGAGCCGGAGAGAGAAAGATGGGAGCAACATATGGCAGAATAGAAACAGGAACAGGCAGAATGGGTGCAGCACATTACAACAGAATGGGGGCACAGGATGGCAACAGCACATGACAGAATGGTTGCGCACCATGGGAGCAGCACATGACAGAATGGGGGTGCACGATGGGAGCAGCATATGACAGTATGGGGGCGCACACATGACAGGATGGGGGTGCAGGATGGGAGCACATGACAGGATGGGGGTGCAGGACGGGAGCGCATGACAGGATGAGGGTGCAGGATGGGAGCACATGACAGGATGGGGGTGCAGGATGGGAGCACATGACAGGATGGGGACACAGGATGGGAGCATATGACAGGATGGGGACGCAGGATGGAGCAGCACATGACAGGATGGGGGTGCAGAATGGGAGCAGCCCATGACAGAATGGGGGCGCAGGATGGGAGCAGCACATGACAGGATGGGGGTGCAGGATGGGAACAGCCAATGACAGAATGGGGGCGCAGGATGGGAGCAGCACATGACAGAATGGGGGTGCAGGATGGGAACAGTACATGACAGGACGGGGGCGCAGGATGGAGCAGCACATGACAGGATGGGGACGCAGGATGGGAGCAGCACATGTCAGGATGGGGACGCAGGATGGTGCAGCACATGACAGGATGGAGACCATATACTAATATAAATGCTCGCCACCTGGGCGTAGAACGGGTTCAATAGCTAGTATATATATATAGAAAGAAAAAAGGAACAGCACAAAATGTACTTATCTTCAAGTGCAGGGCCCCAGGATAACTGTCCATGTATCCAATTCGTTCAATATAAAGCAAAAAAGAGGCAGCACTCCATGTTAGCTAACATGGAGTGCTGCCTCTTTTTTGCTTTATATAGTATATATATATATATATATATATATATATGTATATGTCATTGAGACACACATATATATATATATATATATATACAGTATATTTATATTCACTTCAGCGCGATATAGCAGAAAAGCTGGTAATTCAATTGCCGGCTTTTCATTTCTCCTTCCTAAACCCGACATGATATGAGACATGGTTTACATACAGTAAACCATGTCATATTCCCATTTTTTTTTGCATATTCCACACTACTAATGTTAGTAGTATGTATGTGCAAAATTGTTTTTTTATTTTTCCTTTGTTACAGAGCGAGGGTCTTCAGGTGGATTAAGAGTCTAATAAAATATTAAATATTACAACAACCTGTGTATTTATTTCATTAATTGGATTAATAATGGATAGGTGTCATAATTGACGCCTCTCCATTATTAATCTGGCTTAATGTCACCTTACAATAGCAGGGTGACATTAACCCTTCATTACCCCATATCCCACCGCTACAAGGCAATGGGAAGAGAGTGGCCAAGTGCCAGAATAGGCGCATCTTCCAGATGTGCCTTTTCTGGGGTGGCTGGGGCAGATGTTTTTAGCCATGGGGGGGCCAATAACCATGGACCCTCTCCAGGCTATTAATATCTACCCTCAGTCACTGGCTTTACCACTCTGGCGGAGAAAATTGCGCGGGAGCCCACGCCAATTTTTTCCGCGATTTAAGCCTTAAATTTAATAGCTACAGTGCCCAAATTTTGCATATACACACTACTAACATTAGCAGTGTGGAATATGCAAAAAAAAATGGGAATATGACATGGTTTACTGTATGTAAACCATGTCTCATATGTCGGGTTTGTGAAGGAGAAATGAAAAGCCGGCAATTGAATTACCGGCTTTTCTGCTATATCGTGCTGAAGTAAATATAAATATATGGAGATTTCCCATTGACTTGCATTGGGTTTCGTGTTTCGGCCGATCCTCCGACCCCGACTTTTCAAGATAATCGGCCGATTTCACTCGACTCGACTTTTGAGAAAGTCGGGTTTCGCGAAACCCGACTCGACCTCAAAAAAGGAAAAGTCGCTCAACCCTAGAGAGGACCCTTCCTGTTAGGAATCACATTCTTCAAAGAATGGGTGAGGATACAATAGATGAGGGTACAGCTGCTTGTGCAGCGTCATGGTGGAGCGATGGTTAGTGTTGGTTGTAGGCTTGTTGGAAGAGGTATTTCTTCAGCTTCCTTTTGTAGGTTCCCATGGTAGGAGAGAGTATGATATGTAGAGGAACACAGTTCCAAAGTAGAGGGGATCTACTTGCGAAATCTAGTATGCGATTGTGGGAAGAGGAGATAAAAAGGAAGTAGAGAAGGATCATGTGATGATCGGAGGTTGCGTGCACGTAAGTACCAGGAGACTACGCCATAGATGTATGGATTTGACAGGTATTGGATTGCTTTGTATGCCAAACTTAGGGTTCAGAAGCGAAGTCTCTTGGCAATGGGGAGCAAGTGTAGGGATTTACAGAGGGGAGAAGCTGGGGAATAGCGGGTTGACAGGAGGATTAGTCAAGCAGTAGAGTTTAGGATAGATTGGATGGGTGTGATAGAGAGCTACAGAGCAGGAGGTTGCAGTAGTTGAGGTGGGAGGTGGAAAGGAAAGGAAACTAGTGTTTTTGCAGTTTCATGATTGAGGAATTTGCAGATATGGGAGATATTTTTTATTTGGAAGGGGAAAGGTCTTGGATATTAGATTTGAAGGAAATATCTTTCTTTCTTTATTTCTTTATTTTTTTTTAGATAGCGCTAACATATTCCGCAGCGCTTTACAGATTGCACACATTATCATCACTGCCCCCGATGGGGCTCACAATCTAAATTCCCTATCAGTATGTCTTTGGAATGTGGGAGGAAACCGGAGAACCCGGAGGGAACCCACGCAATCACGGAGAGAACATACAAACTCTTTGCAGATGTTGTCCTTGGTGGGGTTTGAACCCAGGACTCCAGCGCTGCTGTGTTAACCACTGCGCCACCGTGCTGCCCTGAAAGATCATAGTCAAGCCATTGATTTTGATGGACGGGTTAGTTAGGGGTTGTTTGGATGAGATGGTGGAAAGATGATGAATTCAGTTTTATTCATGTTTATTCATGTCATCAGCATAGCGGTGACACGGAAAGCCGTGAGACTCCACAAGCTGACAGATAGGGGTGAATGTCCTGTTTGTTAGGTATGAGGAGATACAAGAAAAGGCCAAGTCTGTGATGCCAAGAGATGAGAGAGTCTGTAGTTACAGGCCTCCTGTCGAAGGCAGATGACAGGTCCAGGAGGAGGAGGACAAAGTAGTGTCACATGGATTTGGTGATTAGTAGGTCATTGTTGACTTTAGTCAGGACAGTGTCAGTGAAATGGTGCAGTCGGAAGCCAGATTGTGCTGTCAAAGAGGAAGCAGGAGGATAGATTTGAGGACAGTTCAAAATGGACGTGGTGTTCCATTAGATTTGATAAATAGGTGAGAAGTCATATGGGGCGATGGCTATACACAAAGAATGGGTCAAATGAGGATTTTTTGAGGATGTGTGATCGATGTATGTCTGAAGCATGAGATGAAGACAACACTTGTTAGTGACAGGTTGAAGTGGTGGGTGAGTTTTGGAATGAAGACTGTTCTAAGGTTTGGAATGAGGTGGAATGGGATTGGGTCAAGTTCACAGGTGTTGAGATATGATATAGAGAGTAAAGCGGAAAGTTGATCTTCCGTGATGGTGAAGTTGGTTTTGGAGGAGGACAGTTAAGAAGTTTTAAGGATGGGCTGTGGGGACTTTAGGCAAGAGCTTTGCCTTATGTTGTCAATCTTCAGCTAAAGAATGATGCAAAGGCTACAGCTGAGATGAGTGCATATTGAGGGGGAGCTGGGGGACGAGGACAGAATTGAAAGTACTGAATAGCTGTTTAGTATTGGGATGATATGAGAGATGAGAAGTAGGTTTGTTTTGCTGCACTGAATTTTGCAGCATTTTGACAACTTTTGTTACTGGTAGCCGCACATTGGTATGCCTTGCAGATGAGGGACAGAGAGTGTTCCACTGGATGGCAAGCTCTAAATCAAGTGACCTCGCCTCCTCTTCCTCCACCTTAACATCACACACAGTACAGTCATCATAAATGGCACCCCAAATACCCTTGTGCTATTTTGACACTGTAACAGCGCAAGGGTAAATGGTCATACCTTTTAACGCCTTCACCCAGAAGCCTGTTTTCACCTTCCTGACCAGGCCAATATTTACAATTCTGACCACTGTCAGTTTATGAGGTCATAACTCTGGAGCCCTTCAATGGATCCCACTGATTCTGATATTGTTTTCTCGTGACATATAGTACTTCATGACAGTTGTAAAATTTCTTTAATATGAATTGTGTCTATTTGTGAAAAAAAAGAAAAAAAAAGGTTGGCTAAAATTTTGCAATTTTCAAACTTTTAATTTTTATGCCCTTAAATCAGAGAGTCATATCACGCAAAATAGTTAATAAGTAACATTTTCCACCTGTCTACTTTACATCTGCATAATTTTTGAAACATAATTTTTTTTGTTAGGGAGTTATAAGTGTTAAAACTTTTCCAGCAATTTCTCATTCTACAACAAAATTTCCAAAACCATTTTTTTAGGGACCAGGGCAGTGGGGTACTCGGTAACCAGTCCGGTCTTAAAGGGGATGTCACAGTGGCTGCGACCCGGTCCGTGGTCCTGGGAATCCAATTAAAGGGAAAGGTCTTTAACGGGATATTAGTGCGGAACGCACCGAGTAAATAAGGAGAAAGTATAAGTGAGTTCGCAGCCCGGGGTCCACCGTGCAGGAGTGGAACCTGCTGGTAGTAGATGGCAGTACTATATGGCGGTACTATATGGCAGTACTACGCCTGAATAGACACAGGTTCAGTCACCCGGTCTGTAAAGGAGCGAACCCTGTTGCTTCACAGAGACGCCCGGATTAAAGGTAACGCTGTGCTCTGTTAACCTCACAGAGGATCACAGCTGTCTAATGGAGCAGGTAGCATACATAGCATACAGTGGTCGTACAGTCAGCAACAGCACACACACAACTCCTCTCCGGAGGTGCCGGAATTCTAGTGGCTATACAGCCGACCCTGAGCACATGCTGACATAGAACACAAAGTAGCTAAGCTCATAAACATAAGTTGATACTAGCGCATGGCCGTGCGGCCATGCGAACCTTTTATAGAGAAAGATCTCCAGGACCTTCCTAGTGGTCCAATAGGAACTGCTTCAGAACCTGAGCATGTGACCCCCGACCTCCAATGAGTGGTTGACCCTTGGGCATGCCCAGTAGCGGAAAAGCAGGACATAGTCCCAGGAGCATCTGCTCACCGCTGAACAGTGCTGGTTACAATGGCTGAGCCTGGAAGATTAGCAGTAATCAAGCGCATGGTATCTGACTGAGCCAGATGCTGGGACTGACGTCTCCGCTGAGCAGTCTCCGCTGAGCAGGCTCCACTGAGCAGAAAAAGAATGGGAGACTGCAGCAGAGGTAGCTCGATATTCCCCCTGTGTAGCAGTGGAAACTCGACGCCTAACATTACCCCCCTCCTAGGGCCTCCCTCCTTGGTCCTCGCTACGCTCGAAGGCAGCAATGAGTTGAGGAGCCCGAATGTGCTCAGCAGGCTCCCAGGATCTGTCCTCTTGGCCATAGTCCTTCCAATCCACTAAATATAATTGCTTACCACGTACCACCTTACACCCCAAGATAGCGTTCACCTCATAATCATCCATATATGAACCAGATGTCCTGGCAGATGACTCAGAAAACCGGGACATGTGAGCGGGCTTAAGAAGAGACGCATGAAAGGTGTCAGTGATACCTTGGCATGGAGGAAGGGCAAGACGGTAGACCACAGGGTTAACTTGTTGCAGGACTTTGAAGTGACCCAAGTAGCGAGGTGCAAACTTAGCAGACTCAACTCGCAGCCTGATGTTACGGGCGGAGAGCCACACTAAGTCACCAGGAGCAAAGGTCGGAGCGGGGCGCCGATACACATCGGCGGAGGACCTCATTCTATCCTTGTAAGCCTGGATGGCATCCTGAATGCGGTCCCAAATGTCACATGCCTCCACAGGTCAGTCTGCCACCCTGGAATTGGTGAAAGACATGGGAATAGGCACAGGAATCCGCGGATGCTGGCTGTAGTTAAGGAGGAATGGGGTCTGTCCAGTGGAGTCGGCTACAGCGTTGTTTAGCGCAAACTCCGCTCATGGTAGCTAGGATGCCCAGTCTTCCTGCCTAGCAGAAACAAAATGTCGCAGATATGTGACCAAGGTCTGGTTGGCCCTCTCTACCAACCCATTCATCTCGGAAAGGTATGCTGAAGAGAGATTCAGCTCGATGCTGAGTAGATGACAGAGCTTTCTCCAGAACCGAGACGTAAACTGGGGACCCCAGTCAATGACAATTTTGTTCGGCATACCGTGCAGGCAGAAAATGTGTTTAATAAACAACACTGCCAAGGCCCGTGCAGAAGAGCCGTGGAAGAGGCACCAAGTGCACCATTTTAGAAAAATGCTCGGTAATTACCTAAATGATGGTGCAACCACGAGGCTTGTTTAAACCCACCACAAAGTCCATCTTGACCATCTCCCAGGGCCTGTCTGCCAAAAGCAGGGGGTAAAGTATCCCAGCTGGCCGCTGTCGAGGAGACTTATTCTTGGTGCAGGAGACACAAGCCCGAATATTGTCGCCAACATCATGGGCCATATGCGGACACCAGTACGTCATCGCCAGAAGCTCAGATGTCCTTTTGGTCCCAAAGTGTCCAACCACCCTGGACGAGAGAGCCCAAAAGAGAACCTCTGGTTGCAAATTTGATGGCACAAAAGTCTTACCCAGGACACAGACTCTATCAAAACCAGAGTCATGGTCCTCAGGCTCTCAGAAGGGACAAAAAGCTGAGGTTCCTCCTCCTCCTCTGCTGACAAACACTACGGAGCGGGAGAGAGCGTCGGCACGAATGTTCTTCTCTCCAGAGAGAAAATGGAGGGTGAAACGGAACTGGGAGAAGAATATGGACCATCTGGCCTGGTGAGAATTTAGCCGCTGGGCAGTCTGTATATAGACCAAATTCTTGTGGTCAGTGAAGACTTGGAATGGAAAACGAGCCCCCTCCAGGAGGTGTCTCCACTCCGAGAAAGCCAACTTCATGGCTAGCAACTCCCTGTCCCCGGTGGAATAATTCCTGTCCGCTGGTGTGAAGGTCTTGAGGAAGAATAAGCAAGGATGCTTCCAACCTTGAGCATCCTTCTGGAAGAGGACTGCTCCAGCACCGACGGATGAGGCATCCACCTCCATAATAAAAGGTTTATCAACATTGGGGCGATGTAAAATGTGAGCGCTAGCGAAGTGTGACTTAATTGAGAGAAAGGCTCTGGAAACCTACTCTGACCACAATTTGGGATTTGCTCCATTTTTGGTGAGGGCAACCAAGGGTGCTACCAAAGTTGAGAAGTGGGGAATGAACTGGCGATAGTAATTAATGAACCCCATAAAGCGCTGCACCGCTTTGAGAGAATGGGGTTCCTGCCAGTCCATCACAGCCTGTATCTTGGCAGGATCCATAGCCAATCCCTGGGCGGAGATGATATAGCCAAGGAAAGGCAAGAACTCCTGTTCAAACACACACTTCTCCAACTTGGCGTAGATGCAGTTTGCCGGTAGGAGGTCGAAGACTTTGCAAACATCTCTCCGGTGGGAGTCTATATCTGGATAGTAGATGAGAATATCATCCAGATAGACTACGACCGAGGTGGAGTGCATATCCCAGAAGATATCATTCACAATGTCTTGGAAAACGACTGGGGCATTAAAGAGCCCGAAGGCCATCACCAGGTATTCATAGTGCCCGTCCCTGGTGTTAAATGCTGTCTTCCATTCTTCCCCCTCACAGATGCGAATCAGGTTGGAAGCAACCCGCAGATCTAGTTTAGTAAATACCCTCGCTCCCCGCAACCTGTCGAATAGCTCTGATATCAAATGCAGAGGGTATTTGTTCTTAATGGTGATGGCATTAAGACCCCTGTAATCTATGCCTGGACATAATTCTCCGTTCTTCTACACGAAGAAGAACCCCGCCCCTGCAGGTGACACTGAATTCCTAATGAATCCTCTTGCCAGACTCTCCTGAATGCATTGGGTCATCGCCTCCGTCTCTGGGAGAGAAAGGGCATAGACTCGACCCCGGGGAGGCTCTGCACCAGGCAAGAGGCCAATAGGACAGTCATAGGGGCAGTGGGGAGGAAAGGTCTCCACAGCCCTCTTGGAGAACACGTCCGTGATAGGGAAATCAGGGACCACCTTAAAGGGAACCTGTCACCCCGTTTTTTGAGATTGAGCTATAAATACTGTTAAATAGGGCCTGCGCTGTGTGTTCCTATAGTGTATGTAGTGTACCCCGATTCCCCATGTATGCTGAGAAATAACTTACCAAAGTCGCCGTTTTCGCCTGTCAATCAGGCTGGTCAGGTCGGGAGGGCGTGGTGACATCGCTGGTTCTTCCTCAGCTTTACGTTGGTGGCGTAGTGGCGTAGTGGTGAAGACACAGCGCGCGATCTGCGCTGTCATCCCTTTCGTCGGTGGGGGCGGCCATCTTCCTGGGGCCGCGCGTGCGCAGATCGAGTGCTCTGCTGCACGGGGCTTCAGATCGCGGCGGCCATTTTCCCAAAGCCGAGTTTGCATCTCGGCTTTGGGAAAATGGCCGCCGCGATCTCTAATGCGCACGCGCGGCATCCCGCGGCCATTTTCCTGAAGCCCCGTGCAGCAGAGCACTCGATCTGCGCACGCGCGGCCCCAGGAAGATGGCCGCCCCCACCGACGAAAGGGATGACAGCGCAGATCGCGCGCTGTGTCTTCACCACTACGCCACTACGCCACCAACGTAAAGCTGAGGAAGAACCAGCGATGTCACCACGCCCTCCCGACCTGACCAGCCTGATTGACAGGCGAAAACGGCGACTTTGGTAAGTTATTTCTCAGCATACATGGGGAATCGGGGTACACTACATACACTATAGGAACACACAGCGCAGGCCCTATTTAACAGTATTTATAGCTCAATCTCAAAAAACGGGGTGACAGGTTCCCTTTAATGTATTCTCATAATTCATTCCTATGACTCTGAATATGCCCAGGCATGTTTCACCTGACTAAGACCGATACTGCTGACTATTGATTAAAGTTGTTTATAAGGTATAAGGTGAGGCCAATCTAGATGGGACTTAGGACCTCCAACACCACATGCCTTGAACCCGAGTTACCTGTTTATGTAAGAATCACCTGTCCACAGTTCTGCCCTTATTAGGAGTAAACATGATTAATTAAGAATGATCTCATATGTAATAAACAGCTGATTTGTGCAGGAACATGATGTATACGCCTACTCAAAAGTGTATATAATGTCCTTCGTGGAATAAACCTTATGGCTTGATCAGATATCACATCTGTCTCATGTCCATCATTCTCTGGAGAAACCTCACCCATTTGGCAGCCATCCAATATCCCTGAGGGTCTGACTTACAGACCACCCCAACATCCGCATAGGGCCAATAGTGCTTGGGGTGAGAGGAAAGATCTACGGGTACTTCAGTTGTAGCAACCTGAACACACTCCCTCAGACATCTACCCTCACAAGACTCACTCCATTCCAGAATTCTCCCAGAGGACCACTCTATATTAGGAGAATGGTATCGTAACCATGGTATGCCTAACAGGACCTCATCAATTCCCTCGGGAATGACTAGCAGGGAGATAATCTCCTGATGGAATGGAGATATGGACAAAGTAAATGAGATGGTCTGGTGTGTTATTTGTGAGGGCAGAGTCGACCCATTCACCACTCGTACAGTCACCAGCTTGGCGAGCATCACCAGGGGCATTGCGTGGCGTTGGGCGAAGGCAGATGACATAAAATTCCCCTACGCTCTAGAATCCACGCAAAGTTTGACTGTAATAGTGGTTGGGCCTAAAGTGATTGTCCCTTTGAATGACAGTTTAGAGGAAAGCGTCACCGTGTCTAGTGTACCACCTCCTACATCCACTAGACACTGACGATCTCCCAACAGCTGGGAACATCTAGAGGCAAGATGTCCTGACAGCCGGCAGACATGACAGACCTTGAGTGCACGAGCGGTCCGAGACTTAGATCCTGCTCATGACACCTCCTTGGCCTCATGTGGCTCGGACTCATGGACCAGAGATTCCAGAGGTATGGCGAAAGTGGGAGCCAACCGAAACATCTGCCTACACTGGGCTCGCTCCAACATTCGCTCGTTAAAACGAAGGTTGATGCGAGTTGAAACAGCTATTAGCTCCTCCAGTGTGGTGGGAATCTCCCTAGTGGTCAAAGCGATCTATACATGGTCAGCCAGCCCCCTCCAAAATACAGGGATGAGGGCTTTATCCGGCCACTCCAGCTCAGATGCTAAAGTCTGGAAGTGGACAGAAAAATGGCTGACCAAGGATGAGCCCTGTGTCAGTGCCAACAGTTGGAGCGCCGTATCATGAGTGACTTCAGGTCCCAAAAAGACTTGTTTCAGAGTGCTCAGGAACCGGAGAGCACTCTGCACCACATGATTGTTGTCCTCCCACAGCGGTGTTGCCCACTCCAATGCCCTGTCCGGCAAGAGGGATATAATGAATCCCACTTTAGCCCGCACTGATGGGAAACGTGCAGCCAGGAGCTCAAGGTGTATCGCACACTGGTTCACATATCCCCTGCATGACTTGCTGTCGCCAGAGTGCCTATCTGGCAGCGGGAGGCAGAATAAGGTCGGTACAGAGGTGGCAGTGGACAAACTAGCTGCAGCCACGCTATCAGCCTGAACAGCTACTGCGGTAACATCCACAGCTGAGGTTGTGCTCTCGAGAGCCGCCAACCTGCTTTCCAGCTACTGGATATACCGCTGCAGTCGCTGTTCGTCCGCCATTACTAGCCAGATCCAGGTGCTAGTATACTGTTAGGGCTGGCAGAACACACCGATTAAATAAGGAGACAGTATAGGTGTGTTTGCAGCCCCGGGTCCACCGTGCAGGAGTGGAACCTGCTGCTAGTGGATGGCGACACTATATGGCAGTACTACGCCTGAATAGACACTGGTTCAGTCACCTGGTCTGTAAAGAAGCGAACCCTGTTGCTTCACAGTGTCGCCAGGATTAAAGGTAATGATGTGCTCTGTTAACCTCACAGAGGATCACAGCTCTCTAATGGAGCAGCACAAACAGGAGAACTAAAGGAGTATAATGGGTATATAAATGTATTACATATACAAAGTGTGAATACACATATAGTCAAGCACATATAAAACAGTAGTATGCTTACAAAATTTAAATATAAAGTGCAAAAAGGATGGGAAAAGGGAAACAAGTATCCACCCGGTGTGCGGAGCCCAGAGTCTCAAACAGTCTGATACAATCAACAGACTGATAGTAAAATACACTGCAGGAAGCCACCTAAGTAGTATACAATGAAGTGACAAACAGTCACTAATAGTGAATATCTGGTGCTTACCGCAAATATAATGGGCTACACAGCACACCGGACCGGAACCAGGATAAAAAGATCCCCAGGTCGGACAGTTCCTGAGAATGAGACGGATCTGCTCTACAGAAGATAGGTTTCAAGCCCAGGCCGTTGCTCTTAAAGCACGCTTCGAGGCACGCGGCTATAGCCGAAGATATACCTTAGGTGGAGAGAGATTTACATGGTTATATTGGGGTGTTGTGATCAGTTCAATGTCCTTTTTGTAGTACGCTTATGTTACATATGGCCCAATCGGTATGCTGCCGACCTCTAGCGTTTATTTTTAATGTCTTCCTTATGTGATTTTATTGTTGTTGCCACGTTCTCCTACATTCTGTGTATTTTTCAATAAAGTTTATATTTTTTATATACATGCATTGGACTGCTTCGTATCGTGAGGTGTTTTGCCTCTGTTTCTTTGTATCCCACAGCGACGATTGTCCATATTGAGTCCATATAACATTGGTGTATATACTATCCTCTACTTCTTTTTGGGTATTTCACAGACATTTAACCAATGTTTTTCATTAGTGTTTGCTATAGCCGAAGGTGCATCAGGCGTGGCTATGATAGAGCCAGGAGGACACATCGTAGGGACCTTCTGTATACTACAGGTAATCAAGCCAAAACCAGGCCAAATGACTCAAAAATACGATTCATAACAACGTACAACCACAAATGGTGCAATATGAGAGAAATTCTCGCCCGACATTGGCCCATTGTATCAGACTGTTTGAGACTCTGGGCTCCGCACACCGGGTGGATACTTGTTTTCCTTTTCCCATCCTTTTTGCACTTTATATTTAAATTTTGTAAGCATACTACTGTTTTATATGTGCTTGACTATATGTGTATTCACACTTTGTATATGTAATAAATTTATATACCCATTATACTCCTTTAGTTCTCCTGTGTGTATTATTAATATGGAGTGGGTTGCCTTTAGTGTAGGCTTTGGGTCTGTTACCACTATTTAGTGTTAAATAGCCCTTCTTTTTCTCCTTATAAACATGTGCTCTGGAGTTTTTGTTCTCTAATGGAGCAGGTAGCATACAGTGGTCATACAGTCAGCATCAGCACACAAACAACTCCTCTCCGGAGGTGCCGGAATTCTAGTGGCTATATGCCAGCCCTAAATTCACAAACACAAACTCCTCTCTGGAGGTGCTGGAATTCTAGTGGCTATACAGCCGACCCTGAGCACATGCTGACACAGACCACAAAGTTGCTAAGCTCAAAAACATAAGTTAATACTAGCGCATGGCCATACGGCCATGGGAACCTTTTATAGAGAAAGCTTTCCAGGACCTTCCTAGTGGTCCAATAGGAACTGCTTCAGGACTTGAGCATGTGACCCCCGACCTCCAATGAGAGGTCGACCCTTGGGCATGCTCAGTAGCGGAAAAGCAGGACTTAGTCCCAGGAGCGTCTACTCGCCGCTGAACAGTGCTGGTTACAGTGGCTGAGCTTGGAAGATCAGCAGTAGCTAAGTGCACAGTATCTGACTGAGCCAGACGCTGGGACCGATGTCTCCACTGAGCAGACTCCACTGAGGCTGGAGAAGAATGGGAGACCGCAGCAGAGGTGGCTCGAGATTCCCCATGTACAGCGGTGGGAACTCGATGCCTAACATGGGATTTGTAATGTCTATGGTCTTGACGACACCTATGGTTTTCAGTCAGTGAGGACCTTCCGCTGTTCCTCTGCTGATCCTCATCCTCCTCTGTGCTTCTTCCCTCTAAGCTCCTCCACAATTCAACTCTCCTTCTGATTCTCTCTCTTTCCAGGGGTAGCAGCTCCCTCGTGGCTGCTCGGCCCCTACTTCTGCTCTAGACGTCCTTCTCCTTCCTCACTCCTCTCTCAGACTCACTACAAACTGACTGGCTCCTCCTCCATACCAGGATCCATAAAGTGTAAGGAAGCTCCCCTTAATCCGGGTCCTGATCTCCTTGTCCTGGCCTAGATTCAGATATGTTGAATGCAAGTGCCTTACCTGATAGCATCTCCCTTGCCTCCAAGCGTGACATCACCCTCCCTGAAGGGAAGGCAACATCACTGCCACAACCGGTTACCTGGGGTGTTGCACGAAGCCCAAAATTCAAATGGGCATGTTTTAGCTGGCATTGTAAAGTGATGAGGAATATGTATTCCACTATCTTGCTAACAATTTTGCATGAGGTAGGGACCTCCCAAATGTAGGAGTGAGAGCCCTCACAAATGTAAAAGGAAATACTAAAGCCAAAATGCTACATGTGAACATATGCTAAAAGGGGGTATATATATATATATATATATATATTTTTTTTTTTTTTTTTTGCATTATATACATGCAATTAGTAAGGGGGAAATGTTGCAATAGTCTGACAATGTTATTCCTAGAAACCATATGTGAGTCAGAAAGGCATGCAGGCATCTTCTCCATGCTGTTTCCATTTAGTTTTAGCTCTTTTCCGTCCAATTCAGCTTTTTCTCAGGTCCCCAGACCTGTTGGTTGGCTCCAGCAGAAAATTATTCGGCTTTCCCATTGACTTTCATTGGATTCGTTATTCGGTATGAATGCCTGGATATTAGAAATTATTTGTGACAATTTTCCCGAATCCAAATATTTCACTATTCGCTCATCACTAGTGTTGAGCGATACCGTCCGATACTTGAAAGTATCGGTATCGGATAGTATCGGCCGATACCCGAAAAATATCGGATATCGCCGATACCGATATCCGATACCAATACAAGTCAATGGGACATCAAGTATCGGAAGGTATTCTCATGGTTCTCCTTCAGGCCCTGGGATCCACAGGGATGTGTAAAATAAAGAATTAAAATAAAAAATATTGATATACTCACCTCTCCGGCGGCCCCTGGACTTCACGCTGCTAACCGGGAGGCTTCTTTGTTTAAAAAGCGCGCCTTTCGGACCTGTGAATGACGTCCCGGCTTCTGATTGGTCGCGCGCCGCCCATGTGACCGGCACGCGACCAATCAGAGGCCGCGACGTCATTCGCAGGTCCTTAATTCCTAGAATTAGCAGTTTTGTGAATGAGAATGACGTCGCGGCTTCTGATTGGCCGCGTGCCGCCCATGTGACCGGTACGCGGCCAATCAGAAGCCGCGACGTCATTCTCATTCACAAAACTGCTAATTCTAGGAATTGAGGACCTGCGAATGACGTCGCGGCCTCTGATTGGTCGCGTGCCGGTCACATGGGCGGCACGCGACCAATCAGAAGCCGGGACGTCATTCACAGGTCCGAAAGGCGCGCTTTTTAAACAAAGAAGCCTCCCGGTTAGCAGTGTGAAGTCCAGGGGCCGCCGGAGAGGTGAGCATATCAATATTTTTTATTTTAATTCTTTATTTTACACATCCCTATTGATTCGATACCGATACCCGATATCACAAAAATATCGGATCTCGGTATCGGAATTCCGATACCGCAAGTATCGGCCGATACCCGATACTTGCGGTATCGGAATGCTCAACACTACTCATCACTAATATTTACCAACATAGTATTTGTAGACTACAGGATGTAAGCTACAGTGTCAACATTCTGTAAGCAACTGCCACAATTAGAATAGGTCATTTTAAAACAAACCCCAATTGCAAAGTTGCTCAGTGTTTTTTTTAAACACATAGGTACAATAATAAAAATTAGTTTTAATGTATATAATAAATATTGATCATACACTTTAGGTCCGATTCATTAAAGCTTTAACCTCGGTGTATCTAGGTTTCCTGGCACCAGGGGCAAGAATTCAGTTTGGCGCCCTCTCCCACCCCAGCACATATGCGGTTTGCACACTTAGTCACGCGCCTATGAGCTGCTCTTCCTAATTCTCTCATTGTTCAGTGAAAAACAGAGAGAAGCAGGAAGAACACACTGTCTTCTCATACTGTGTGCAGCCTATGGAGCCCAATCTCTATACTGTGCCCCTTCATTACACTTCTCCTACTTGGCATACTGTCTCCTCCTCACTGATACCCTCACACTACTCAGTATCTTTTTTTGTGCCCACTCACACTTTCTTCCCCTCATACTGTCTGCTCAAATTTCTTGTTCCTCCTCATGTACGTCCCCCTGCTAACTATACTATCTGCTCACTTACTTACCCCCTCACTCTCCATATTTCCTCCTTGCACATGCCCCCAACTCCCCAAACTGTGTCCGCACACATCCCATCACCCTCATTCCCCATAGTTCCTCCTCACACTTCCCATCATCCTCGCTCCCAATACTATGTCAGAACACATTTTTCTCTTCACTACTCACTTTGTCCACCCCATCTCCTCACTCACCCCCAACAGAATATTATTCACTCCCCTTCTGAAAAATTCAATCCCCCTCCACACAGAAAATAAATCCATCCCCCTTCACACAGAATAAATGCACCCTGCCCCACACACACTAAATAAATTCCCGACCCCCGCACATACACACACTGAATAAATCCCCCACATACTGAATAAATCCCTAATCACACACACACAAAATAAATCCCCCACATACACACACACTGAATAAATCCCTGACCCCCCACACGCACGGAATAAATCCCTGATCCCCCACACATACATGGAATAAATCCTAAACCTTCCAACACACACTGAATGAATCCCTGACACATACACACGGAATAAATCCCGACCCCCCCCCCCCCCCCCGAACACAGAGACACACACTGAATAGATCTCTAACCACACACACACTGAATAAATCCCCCCCAAACACTGAAAAAATAAAAATAAACACACACTGAATAAATATTCATATACAAACACACATCCATCCACCCCACGCTGAATCTTCGGTGTCTTTAGCTCCGCAACCATAGGAGCACTTACCACTGAGTCTCTTCTCTATTCTGCGTGCCAGAGAGTGACATCAGCAGCGTGATCACCTGACCTGATCACGCTGCTGGCATCACTCTGACCCAGCGGTCAGAGCCTCACTTGTACTCGCATCTGTTAGACGCGAGTACAATTGATCCCTGGAAACCGGCATGCTGCAGCTTATATGTGCCGGCTGTCAGCTTGACAGCCAGCACAGAGAACGGCCGACTCCCAGTCCGGTGGGCAGCAGAATGCAGCCGCAAGGGGAGACACTATGGACCTCCGCAAAGGAAAGAAAAATATTAACCCTTCTATATCAGGTGTGACACCACAACTTATCTAATTCATAACAAGCTGAGAAATCTTAATCCAGTATCTGGCTGGAGTAAGTCTTTTAACATAGAGCATGGAAGTGCACGTCACTTGTCAGACTCTCCAGATTCATGAAGGGGCATTCACCTTTTCAGAAGCATCTTCCTCGGGCATGCTCCCCCATCAGTCTTGATGAATTGGGCCCTTTTTCTTCATGTTTCTCAAAGTCTTTCAAGCTGCCTCTACATATTACAGTTCACCAAACCCACCAGTCTTGGCTATATTGAAGAATGTGGGAATTTTGTCTTTTTTTTAGCATGACATCTTATTTATCCAAACACCAATCTAATGTTTATGTTATGAGAACTGCACATGATAAATACCAATATTGTAATTTTGCACCAATGGTATATCTGCTTAATGCAATGTCTTTTGTTCCACAGCATTCATATTATGTTGGAGCCCATACTTTCTTTTTGACATTTTGGACAATTATGAACTATTACCGATGACCAAAGAGCGCATCTATGCATCAGTGATCATTCAGAATTTGCCTGTTTTGAACAGTGCAGTCAACCCGATCATTTACTGCATGTTCAGCAACAAACATTGCCGGCTATCCAGGTAATTAAAAAAAACTGATGCCAGCATACAATGTCTAAATAATATAGTGGCTGTAAATACCGGTTAAAGTTTGATCTTTCAAAATATAAAAATAATTAACTTGAGCGCTAAACACCATAAATGTAAAAAAACAAGAATGCCAAAATTACATTTGTTTGGTCACAAAAATTTCTGTAACAAGCAATCAAAATTTCATATCTATCCCAAAATGGTATTAATAAAAGCTCACCCAACAGAAAATAAGCCCTCACTCAGCTCCACTGACCGAAAAAATAAATCGTCATGGGTCTAAATTTTTTTCACTATTAAAATTATTTTAAAACTGGATATGTTTGGTATCGCCATAATTATGTTGATGACCAGATTCATATTGCTAGGTAATTTTTACCACGCAATGTATGCCTTAAAAACAATACCAAAAAATGTCAGAATTGAATTCTTCTTAACAATTTCACTGCACTTCAATTTCTTTTCCTGGTTTTTGTACATTATGTAGTAAAATGAATGGTGCAATTCAATAGTGCAACGCATCCCTCAAACAACAAGCCCTCCTATGTACCGTATATGTGGCAAAAACTGAAATTTGCTGCTTCAGAAAGGGGTTAAACTTTTCTTATTGTAATGGCATAATTTTCCTATTATATAGGGGAAAGATAACAAAGCTCCTATAAATGTGTTTTTTTTTTTTTTTTTGTAGGGATCGCAGTTCGGGAAAACTTGCTGGCACCCTCAGGGATAAAACTGAAGGAGTAGAAATGCAGGTGGTATCCAGGCCAGAATACATCTGACATTTGAACATTTGATACCTTAAAGTAAAATATTAATATGCATTTGATAGCGCAAAAAAACTTGTAAATTGTATGATGGGCCAGTAAATTATGTAATAAAATTGAAGTGAAAAAAAAATCTTACTTATTTTTTAAATATATTATTTTTCAATTTATTCGTTTAGTTAATAAATTGTTTTTGAAAACAGATATTTTATTTTAATGTTCACCTATTTCACAGATAGGATATTAGATGCAGGAAGACATACATTACACCACAAGAACAATATTTTGTTTTGTGACTTTTGCTTTAGATAGCTAGTACAGGTACAATGTTACCAAGCAATATTATTGTTTGTCTTTATATTTGCATGGACATGTTCATAACATAATAAAGAGCTATTCTTATTGATTTAGGGGGAGAATACAATGCCTCACAGAGGTACTACAGCAAACCATTGAATCAACTTGTCCAATAAATCACTTTTATTAATTTAAACAATATGTGAACTTCATGTATTAAATACTATATACCCTTTTTAAATAACCTAAATCAATGATATCTTACATTTGCTGAATGCTTATGGATCGCCCCCATGGGGCAGTGGGGTACTCGGTACCGGGTCCTGCGTTTCACAGGGGGATGTCACGGTGGCTGACCCGGCCCTGGG
The DNA here is from genome assembly GCF_032444005.1 of Ranitomeya imitator. NCBI lineage: Eukaryota > Metazoa > Chordata > Amphibia > Anura > Dendrobatidae > Ranitomeya > Ranitomeya imitator. The sequence goes on along the minus strand of NC_091287.1, from coordinate 163,618,996 downwards.
ACGTCCGTGTAAAAGGGAAAGGTCTTTAAAGGGATAAAGTTTGTGTTCGTAATGCCACCTGTGGTATTCGGTCAGGGAGACCGACGCTGCTTTAAGTGGCCCGCTGGGGTGATGTTATGGCAGCTAGACGGTATACCTTCCCACAGGTGAAGTGTGTCCCCAGGGCTTCCTGGTGTGAAAATGGTGGACGGTGAGAGGCACAGAGAAGAACGAGGACACAAAGTTGCAGTCTCTTTACCTTTACTGAAGACTTCAGCATCCACAGTCCAGGGCACCAGATCACAGAGCAGGCAGAGTCCGACCGGTTTGGAGGCCAATCCAAAGTCACCTTGTCCAAGTGGAAATCAGTAGCCTTCCCTTGCGCTGCAGTGTTGTAGTTCCTTACTGCTTAAGGCTTCATATAAGGTCCTCACAGATGTAATGTCTCTCTCTCTGTCCCCCATATAGGATAGGACAAACCCGTATGACTGGTGGCTTGAGGCTGTTTATAGGGACTCTAACACGCCCCAGCCTCCATGGGTTGCCACCATGCCTCCTGGGTGTAGGGCAAACAAATAACTTGCAATTAGCTGTCCTGCAGGTCTCTGGAGCAAAGCATAAATGTTCCTACTCCCTCGGTGTTCCGTCTACCGGGCTTCTGAGCCTTAGAAGGAGGCAGCCTGTGGAGGACTGGTCCCCTTCTGGTATCCTCTCCTTTGCTTCGACTACCTTCACGCTTGCTGCAATACAATTCTGCCTTCTCAATGTCTCTTTCTGGGAGCTGCAGCTCTGAGGGCATGCACAGCTCCTTTAACCTTCCATCCTCCTCAGACTCTGGTCTGGAATGTTCTAACTTTCCCTACAGACTACCAGTTATATATATATGGGGAGTGACCTAATAAATAGGAGCCGAAGCTCCCCCTGGTGGCCTGGAGTCTCAAATGTGTTGCATATTTGTGATACCTGGATGCAGTTATGCTTCTTTGCCTCCAAACGTAGCATCACTCTCCCCGAGAGGAAAGCAATACCACTGTGACGACCAGGACCCTGGGGTGCCGTACTTATAAACAATAACTACTGTAGTAAGGAAAAAAGCATGGAAAAAACACACCAGAGAATGGTACTGTAAAATATCATCAGCAATGCTGTGTTAGGCTAGTTTCACACTAGCGTTTTGCTGAGCTGCGGAGGGCTGCGGACTTCCTCCGTGAAACCCACGGCTGCACCTCCACCGCTCAGCTCCACCTGCATCCACATGCAGCCTGCGTACCTATCTTTAACATTAGGAAAGCAGGTCATGCGGATGTATGCGGATGCCTCCGCATGCGTCGTTTTGACGATGCGGTGACCCGCATCGAACGTAGCTGGTTGGAATTTCTTTTTTTCTCTGCAGCTTCAAAATGACGCATGCAGAGGCATCCGCATACATCCGCTCGACCTGCATACCTAATGTTAAAGATAGGTACGAAGGCTGCATGCAGAAGTAGGCGGAGCTGAGCGGCGGAGGTGCGGCCATAGGCGGGTCTTCACGGAGGAAGTCCGCAGCCCTCCACAGCTCAGCAAAACGCTAGTGTGAAACTAGCCTTAATTAAAGTCCCATGTACCTGTTATGCAGTGCTATGATATCACTGATGTCAATGCTGCTTCAAATCACCTGCATGGAAAGGGTGTCTGAAAATGATATGTGACTCATCAAAAAAATTGATGAACAATGTTCTTAGTTTAAGACAAAGGATAGAGAAAGAGATTAAAAAGGTACTCCATAAGAGTGATGGGCTATTCTTTTTTTTTGGTAAGGGTCCAATAATGAATTTCTCCCTTCACCCACTGTAGGCACACTCCTGTTTGTACCCTTTTTCATTATTGTTTACAAAAACATAGAATCCACAATATAGAAAAATAGCTTCAAAATCATCTCAATCCCACAAATAGTTAAAAATGTAATTTCAAGTTCAGGTATTTGTGAGTTTAGATGTTGCTTATTTTCTTAAAGATATACAAAATATTTAAAGCAAAAATTAAAATGTAAAAAACATACAAAATAAAAATTAAGAAGAAAGAAAATATACATATAAAGAGAGAAAAATAAAAAAGCAATAGCAAGATTGTATTCTTTTTATTATCAGTCTGTGAATTAAAATGAATATACTGTATATATGTATACTGTATATATACAGCTATGCTCAAAAGATTACATTTTTTCAGAGAATATGAATGATAACACCAAAACCTTTTCTCCACTCATGGTTAGGGTACCGTCACACTATACGATTTACCTACGATCACGACCAGCGATATGACCTGGCCGTGATCGTAGGTAAATCGTAGTGTGGTCGCTGGGGAGCTGTCACACAGACAGCTCTCCAGCGACCAACGATGCCGAGGTCCCTGGGTAACCAGGGTAAACATCGGGTAACTAAGCGCAGGACCGCGCTTAGTTACCCGATGTTTACCCTGGTTACAAGCGTTAAACTAAAAAAAAAAAAACAGCACATACTTACATTCTGGTGTCCGTCAGGTCCCTTGCAGTCTGGTTCCCGCACTCAGTGACTGCCGGCCGTAAAGTGAAAGTGAAAGCACAGCCGCTGTGCTCTGCTTTCACTTTACGGCCGGCAGTCACAGTGCGGGAAGCAGACGGCAAGGGACCTGACGGACACCAGAATGTAAGTATGTGCTGTTTGTTTTTTTTTAGTTTAACGCTTGTAACCAGGGTAAACATCGGGTAACTAAGCGCGGTCCTGTGCTTAGTTACCCGATGTTTACCCTGGTTACAAGCGAACGCATCGCTGGATCGCATCGCTAGATCGCTAGATCAGTGTCACACACACCGATCTAGCAATGACAGCGGGAGATCCAGCGATTAAAGAAAGTTCTAAACGATCTGCTACGACGTACGATCTCAGCAGGATCCCTAATCGCTGCTGCGTGTCAGACACAGCGATATCGTAACGATATCGCTGGAACGTCACGAATCGTACCATCGTAGCGATCGAAATGTTATAGTGTGACGGTACCCTTAGTGGTTGGAAGCCATTTATTGTCAGTCAACTATGTTTTCTCTTTTTAACACTAGAAGTCCCAGAGAGGGGTCATTTAACATTTCTACCTTTGGAACCCAGAGATGGGTGGAATGACCTGAAGGATTTTAGCTAACATCCTCTAATCACCGTCTTTTGTTCTGTAATTAAGGCCATTACTGTCGCACCACAGGAGGTTGTTGTTTTCCATTGAGTTTAGCAATTTAGTTTCCAGTTAGTTCTGTTTAGTTTATTGTATTTGATAATGTAAAGACTATACATATTGTATTTAGTTTAGTTTTATTTGAGCAAAAAAGCACTGAAACGACAAATCATTTTTTATATATTTTAAATAGAGAATTAGAAATTTTAGAGCAAGGTACAGCTTTGTCTGGCCTTAGCACTTAGCTCTTCATCTGTAGGGCACGGTTCTATTGGGGTGAAATGGAGATGTTTCCCCACTTGTACTTCACGCCACACTGTGCCATCCTTTGCGGTCTCTGTCGGCTCACTCGCCAACCGAGCTCTCTTTTTTGGTAGAGGAGGAGTCTCGTCATCTGCAAGATAAATAATTTCAAATTAACATTTTGTTTTGGTTCTAAATAAGGCTAGGTTCACATTTGAGAGAATTTCAGTTCCCTGCGATTCCCACCCCCTCCCCCTCCCCCCCCACTCCCCCCCCCCCCCCCCCGGCGCAGAGAACTCCTCAAGAAGCGTCCCTGGGGAGGGGGGATGCGGGGGTGCGAATCACACTCCCCGCAGCCCGCTGTGTAGCTGGTAACCAGTAAACACAGCTGGTTGCTAGGGACCGCGTTCTCCGCTCTCCCGCATGCGGGGAATATGCGGAGGCTCAGAAAATTTCTAAGTTCCCTGCTGGATTCGCAGAGAACTGAAATTCTCTCAAATGAGAACCTAGCAAAAAGATAGTCCCCCACAGCACAAAAGCCTGCATGCAAATTTGCTAAGGTGGGGGCTGGAGGATGGGCAGACACACTCAGGAGCAGCTTACATTCTTTGGTTTACACTTTCTTACAAGACCTTTGTTGAGGTGGATCAACACAATTGCCTCCTGCAGATTCCTCAGGCAATGGCCACATTTACAAATGAAAGGATGCTAATTGGAGCCATCAGAATTGTCAGTTTGGACTAAGGGTCATTTGACCCTCTTTCGGGACTTCAGGGGGAGCTCGAAATTTCTGGGACTTCTAGTCTTAAATCATAATGGCTATCCAAATCATCCAAATGACCCTGATCAAAAGTTCACATACCCCATCTCTTAATACCATGCATTGCCCCCTCTAACATCAATGATAGCTTGAAGTCTTTTGTGGAAGTTGTGGATGAGGTTCTTAATTTTCTCAGATGGTAAAGCTACCCACTCTTCTTGACAAAAAGCTTCCAGTTCCTATAAATTCCTGGGCTGTCTAGCATGAGCTGCATGCTTGAGATCTCCCCAGAGTGGCTCAATGATATTTAGGTCAGGAGACTGAGATAGCCACTCCAGAACCTTCGCTTTGTTCAGCTGTAGCCAATGACTGGTCGACTTGGCCATCATTGTCATGTTGGAATGTCCAAGTACATCCCATGTGCAGCTTCCGGGCTGTTGAGTGCAAATTTGCCTCCAGTATTTGCTGATAGCATGCTGCATTCATCTTTCCTTCAACTTTGACCAAATCTCCTGTGCAATTGTAGCTCACAAATCCCCAAACAATCCTCCTCTGTGCTTTATGGTAGGAATGGTGTTACTTTCATCATAGGCCTTGTTGACCTCTCTCCAAATGTAACGTTTATCGTTGTGGCTAAAAAGTTCCATTTTGGTCTCATCACTCCAAATTACCTTGTTCCAGAAGTTTTGAGGCTTGTCTCTGTGCTGTTTTGCATATTATAGGCAAGATACTTTGTGGCATTTGTGCAGTAATGGCTTTCTTCTGGCGCCTCGACCAAGCAGCCCTGTTTTCTTCAAGTGCCTTATTGTGCATCTTGAAACAGCCATGCTACTAGTTTGCACAGAGTCCTGTATTTCAGCTGATGTTATTTGTGTTTTTTCTTTGCATCCCAAACAATTTTCCTGGCAGTGGTGGATGACATTTTTGTTAGTCTACCTGACCCTGGTTTTGTTTTTACAGAGCCCCTGATTTTCCATTTGTTAATTAAAGTTTGAATTCTTCTGACTGGCATTATCAATTCCTTGGATATCTTTTTGTATCCCTTTCCTGTTTTTTCCAGTTCAACTACCTTTTAACTGAATATCTGTTGACAATTCTTTTGCTTTCCCCATGACTCACAATCCAGAAATGTAAGTGGCTGGATGAAAGATGCAAGAGTCTGTCTGGATCCCACTCAGCTTTTATGCATACACACTGATTGCAAGCAAACAGGTCGCAGGTGAGGATGTTACCTTTAGTAGCCATTCAAACTCATTTGTGTCATCTTCTGTGCATGTTATCAGGCCAAAATCACAAGGGTATGTGAACTTTTGATCAGGGACATGTGGATGTTTTGGGTTTTCATTATGATTTAAAAAGAAAAATTACAATAAATTGCTTCACCCAACCACTAACCATGAGTGGAGAAAAAGTTTGGGTGTTATCATTCATATTCTCTGAAAAAGGACCAAAAATGCAAAAATTCTGTCGGGGCATGTAAACTTTTGAGCACAACTGTATATATATTGGGGAAAACAAATATTTGAAACACTGCCGATTTTGCAAGTTTTACCATCTATAAAGAATAGAGAGGACTGTCATTTTTATCATAGGTACATTTCAATTGTGGGAGACAGAATATTAAAAAAAATCACATTGTATAATTTTTACATTATTGATTAGAATTTTATTGCATGAACTTAAACAGAACTTAATATTTGGTACAGAAACCTTTCTTGGCAATTACAGAAATCAGACATTTCCTGTAGTTCTTGATCAAGTTTGCACACACTGCAGCAGAGATTTTGGCTCACTTCTCATTACAAATCGTCTCAAGATTTTTCTGGTTTCGAGGCTGTAGCTGGGTAACATTGAGTTTCAGCTCCCTCCAAAGATTTTCTATTGGATTCAGGTTTGGAGACTGGCTAAGACTCTACAGTACCTTGAAATACTTGTGATGGATCTACGCCTTAGTTGCACTGGCTGTGTGTTTCAGGTCAGACTCAGTCACCCATGACTAGAGATGAGCGAATATTTCAACGTTCGGTTCTCATTACAATCGCCGAATTTGCAATATGAGCCAATTCATTTGACGAATATTCGCAGAACATAACCAAGCGCCATTCATGTCAATGGGAGGCAAAAACAAATGCATGCACAACACCTTATGACAGCCCCAAAAGCTGCCAAAACACATCAAATTAGGGGCATACACCACGAGAGTGGCCTCAATTCATCCACAGTACTAATTGTAGCATGGCACTGCATCAACCAGACATGAGATATCGGGGTTTGTGATAGCACTTACAGCTTTCATTTGAACATCACAGTAAGACGAGGTGGGTGAGAGTTCGGTGTAGGCCTCCTGTGCTGTGAGCCCTGATACTACATGCAACAGTTCAACCTGCTTTCATACTCAGCCAAACACAGGAGGCACAAATATCATATAAATTTCTTAGACTACAATTGTCAGAAAAATCTAAGCATTATAAAACGGGTAGTTGACTCCAAGGAAGTGGAGGCCTGAAGGTCTTGGAGGCCTACTTCTATAAGCAACACACATGAAGTAGAACCAACCAGGAGTCTACACATTTATAAAAATTAGTGTCATACACCAACAAAGTGGCATCAATTGCATAGGAGTAGAACTAGTATAGCGGGGACCGACACCTCTTCCACTACGGTCATGCCAGCAGATGGAGACTGTAATGGGCAAGGTGGTGGAATCACTGTTTCGCATCCCTCTGAAAGCCTGGAAGGGGCGTAACTAGGTGGCCTACCAAATCCCTACTTGGACAAGTGGCAGCAGGCGAAAACTGCACAAGAAGGGACAAAGAGGTGGCACCAGGTGCTACTCCAGGGCAGACCTACAGAAGGTGGCAGCTGATCACCTAGAGCGGGTAAGCTGCTTCAGCCAAAAGGAAGAATGAAAAATCCAGGCAGGCATTGTAGGGACTCTGGAATCATGGGTGCAGATGGGACCAGCTGAAGAGCAGAAAAACACTGGCAGGTATGGGCTGGACCAAGTGTTAGACAGATAGGCACTTGCAGGTGCGATCTGCACCAGCTGATGGACAGAAGAGCACAGACAGGTACGAGCAGATGGGCACAGACAGGTCAGAGCAGATGGGTACAGATAAGAAAAGCAGACAGGTGGACCTGGGGAACCTAACAACTAGTGTTAGGATTCCGGACTTCCCTTGTGCCTGTTCGCCCTGATTCAAGATGGAGTCTTGGATCTCACCCTGTCATGCAACTTCCTGTCTGTCCTGATTGTTTAAGTCCGGGTCATGTGTTCTTCTGTGCCTGAGTATTTTGTGCTGCTGGTTCCAGAGCATCTGCCTGCTTGCTGGTTAACTCCCTGCTTCTGCTGCTCACTACTTGGTGGTCTGTCTCACCCCATTCAGCTACCTCTTGTCTCTGGAACTGCTGCGATGGGGAGCACACCAGTGGAAGGGATCTCCTTTGTTTGCAAAACTTTTCCCAGTGTTGTGCCTCTTTGCACAACCACACCAGGTGAGCAAGATTCAAGCTGTGCTTTCTTCTCCAAGAAAGATTTACTCATCTGCTATGCTTAGATAGCGCTCTCCCTCATCCTCTCTTGTCCTGAATGTCATTCACACAAGGCACCATCTGTGAATTATTGGACTCCTACTAACAAGCACTGTGCACACGTGTGATCAAGTTTTGCTGGCTTCATCATTTAAGTACGGTGTGCATTCGCACTAATAACCTTATTGGACTTCCTCATTTAAGTGTCTTCTTTGCTTCCATGTCATTGCTTTGCTGGACTGGTTCGTATTAGCGGTCATGCCCCGCTACTCAGCTTGCTGTGATTTTCTATATAGAGCTGAGGACCTCATTAATATTGCAGGAATATCTGTACTATGTTCTGTTTACATTTCTGTTTTGAGTAAATACATCTTTTGCCGCAACTTTGCTCTCAGACTGGCTTTATCCCATGCTATCAGATTCCGTAGTACCCATATAATTTACAACTAGCAAGCATGTAAGGAAAACTAACAACGTAGCTCAGGCACCTCCATATTGGAGGAGAAGCCTTAAATAGAAGGTGTGGCCCAGCTATAGGCTGGCGATACCTTATTTTGATGCGGTTAGTCCCTTTAAGAGGGAGCGCAGGTGTGCGCCCACTAAGCATAGATACCCACCCTACATTGGAACCTTGGTGGACACAGACCCATATGGGGTGAGATGAGGAGTTGGTGTGTGAGTGGGAGACACTGAATTTCCTGTCTGTTAGATACGAGGAGATCCAACAAAGGGCCAAGTCTGTAATGTCAACAGATCAGGTCTGTAGTAAGAGGGATTGATCCACTGTGTCAAAGACAGATGCCAGGTTCATGAAAAAAATGAGGACAAACTCGCATCGCTTTAATTTGGCAGTTAGTAGGTTGTTGGTGACTTTAGTCAGGGCAGTTTCAGTGGAATGGTGTGGTCTGAAGCCAAATTGTAAGTGGTCAAAGAGGGAACAAGAGGAGAGTTGGGATGACAGTTCATAATGGACGTATTGTTCCAGTAGTTTGGAGGCATAGGGAAGACATGCTCTGGGGCAATAGGTAGACACAGAAGCGGGGTGAGATGAGGAGGTGGTGTGTGAGTGGGAGACACTGAATTTCCTGTCTGTTAAGCACGAGGAGAACCAACAAAGGGCCAAGTCTGTAATGTCAACAGATCAGGTCTGTAGTAAGAGGGATTGGTTCACTGTGTCAAAGACAGATTCCAGGTCCACGAGGAAGACAAGGACAAACTCGCATCACTTTCATTTGGCATTTAGTAGGTTGTTGGTGACTTTAGTCAGAGCAGTTTCAGTGGAATGGTGTGGTCTCAAGCCAGATTGTAAGCGGTCAAAGAGGGAGCAAGAGGAGAGTTGGGATGACAGTTCATAATGGACGTATTGTTCCAGTAGTTTGGAGGCAGAGGGAAGATATGCTCTGGGGCAATAGGTAGACACAGAGGATGGTTCAAGGATGTGACTTTTGAGGATGATCGAGGTATGTTTCAATGAGGATGGAAGACACCAGTTGTTAGTGACAGGTTGAAGAGGTGGGTTAGGCTTGTGATGAAGACTGTGGTGAAGTTTGGAATGAGGTGGGATGTTTTTGCATCAAGTTCACAGGTGTTGAGGCAAAGTATTCAGCTGAGATAAGAGGAGAGGGAGGGGGAGTTGGTGGATGCAGGAAAGAATTGAAAGTACTGAATAGCTGGTTAGAGTTGTGAGACAGGTATGATATGAGGGATGAGAAGTTGGTTTGTTTTGCTGCAGTGAGCAATTGCGCAGCATTTTTACAACTTCTGTTACAGAATGGGCAACTCTGCTCCCTTTCTTTGGCAACCGTACAACGGTACGTTTTGAAGATGAGGGCCAGAGAGAACACGTGCTCCAGTAGATGGCAAGCGCTGTATCAAGTGGCCTCTGCTCCTCTTCCTCCACCTGAACATCATGCACAGAACAGCCCTCAGTGGTGGCACCCCACCACAGATCGCTGAGTCTGCAGATTTCTTCACGAGTCAAGAGGATTAAATTATCTGCACCTATGGCCAACCATTTTCTCACTTTGATCAATGGTGGGGCGAAGTTTGGTCCGAGCATGAATCGAACCATCGTCACAGACGTTAACCCCATTGGGTGAAGGTGATCTATTTGTGATGAGACTCAGGTACTTGAGGCATCCGCGGATTGTACTGTCAAGGCAAGAAGGGAGGGAGGGTAGATTACACTTATTGTAAACCCAGAGGCATTCAGCTGAGTAGCTCAGCAGAGGGGGAGGAGGAGAAAGATGAGGAGGTTATGTAGACACAGAGTTATGCAACCACAACAACCAATGCATCCTGATCCCCAACTCTGTCAGTGGACAGCAGCATTCGCGGTTATGCAGTTGCCTATCATGGGCCTTTTTTCAGACTGGCAAACATCTAAAAAATCACGTTAGCTGTCAACTTTTTAAAAAAAGACCAAGTAGAGTAAAAAACGAAATAATTTCAGTAATACATGCATGAACTGGCACATGCGCGATCAACAAGCGTTAATCTTGGAAATGTCTTTATGCTAAAATGCAGGCTAGCGGGCATCGCCAACCACCGTACACCCCATCAACCGCATTTTCTGATTCTTCTTCCTTCCTCACCATGTCAAGTGTTGATGCACAGGTCTCTGGCCGATGAATCTCCACTTGTTTACCCCAAAGAGTTAGAGGTGCTTATTTACTATCCCAAAATCGTACAATCCCAAAATCTCACAATGTCTGTCTGATATTTCAGCTTTCTTTTCTGTTCGCTTTCTAAAACTGAGCATAGACAAAACAGAATTCATCATCTTTCCCCCTGCCACCCTGCCACAGCTTCCAGCTCCTGGTGCACAAGCTGACAGGTGCGCTCTTCCTTCCGCAGGAGGTCCGGATTAATCGTCGGTGAAGGGTGCAGTTCTTGCAGGTCCCGGCTGGGAGAGTCCTCGTGCCTCATCTCATGCTCCGGGGTCCGCTCACCTCCCTTCGCCATGTTGGTTTTCCGCACCTCCTCCTTCCTCACATTACAGTCTTGGCAGAGGGCGGGCATATTTTTCACGCCGCTCTGCTGGTTCCGCCCATGATGGCACTCCCTTCTTCTTCTCCTGCACTCCTCGTGGCGCTGTAATGGCAGCAATTTTGGCAGGAATTTTTGGAGGTAAATGACAATACACAGTTCTTTCAGCAGAAACAGTTCCAAGACGATTCTGACACAGTTCCTAGGCGCACAGGCGATTTTTCAGGCTTAAGTAGATCCTGTTTGTGATGCCAAGATTTGTGCCACACCCCCACGTAAGGGCAATGGGGTACTCAGTACCGGGTCCTTCAGTTCCCTCAGCTGGGATGTCACAGTGGCCCGACCCGGACCGTGACCCTATGAAGGGCGCCCAAATTAAATAGAGTTCAAATAGTTTGTAGATGATTGTAGTGTTCCTGATGCCACCTGTGGTATTCGGTCAGGGTGACCGATGCTGCTTAGGGGTCCGTTGGGGTGATGGAATGGCAGCTAGATAGTATACCTTCCCAGAGGTGAAGTATATCCCAAGGGCTTCCCAGAAGTGTAGATGTTGATGGTGGATGGTGCAAGGCGCGGTGAATAACGAGGACACAAGGGGTGCAGTCTCTTTACCTTTACTGAAGGCTTCAGCATCCACAGTCCAGGGTGCCGGATGACAGGGTAGGCAGAGTCCGGCCAGTCTGATGGCAATTCCAGAGTCCCCTTATCCAGGTGGAAATCAGTAGCCTTCCCATTGTGCACAGTAATGTAGTAGGTCCCTACATGCATTAGCTCCCATAGGGTCCTCACTCTTGTTACTCTTCTCTCGGTCCCCCGGATGGATAGGACCAACCCGTATGACGGTGCTGGCCTGAGGCTATTTTATAAGGACCCTAGCATCGCCCCACCTCTGCGTTGCCACCTTGTCTGCTTAGGTTCTTACGTCGGGCAGCCAACTTGGAATCGACTGTCCTGCCGGTCTCTGAAGTAAAGCGTAAAGTCTATTACTCCCTCGGTGTTCCGGCTACTGGATCTGCGCTCAGTGGGAGGCAGCCTGCTTCTAGCTGGTCTCCCACTGGTGTTTTACTCCTGTTGCTACGACTTCTGTGCTCACTCACTACGGGTCACTTCCTTTCTTGTCCTTTCTTAGGAGGCTGCCGCATGGGTTGTAGGCGCAGCTCCGTGTCCTTCTTTCCTTCCTGGGCCGAGCCCAGTCTGCTCCTCTCCTCTCCTCCTGACTATCTCCTTCTCCCTCCAGTCAGATCTGCCTCACTTCCTAACCAAACCCCCAGTTTTACCCAAGTGTGAGGAGTGGCCTAGTAGATAGAACCCTTAGCTCCCCCTGGTGGCCAAGCGTGTGAAGTGTGTGTGTGGCTGTGATACCTGGCAGGGTGAGCTCCTTTGGTGCCATCAGATGTAACATCGCTCCCCCTGGTGGAAGAACGACATTACTGCAACGACCAGGACTCTGAGGCGCTGCACATTGGAACACACTTTTTCCTAGATTTGCTGCTGGTAAGGTGCAGGTTTGCTGCAGAAATATGGCTGATGTGTCGTTACATGAACTGATCTGGAAACGTGCCATGACAATGACGGGAATGGGATCGGACAACAGGATCAATAGCAGGGTGGCTATGGGAGGTACGAGATCCAGTATTCAGCCTACAATGATTACTCAGTTACCCAACACCAATTACCAGAGAGCGTTTGATGCTCATCAGAACAGAGGTGTAACAGATGTGCGTCTCAAGCTAGTCATAAAAGATGCCCATGAGAAATGAGATGACAAAGATGCACACAATCTAGAAGATAGGCTAAAAACAATTTCAAGCTCGGATCTTGGCTGCTGTATAACATTTGTAAAAAATATAAAATAAATTAATTTTAATGTGCAACAGAACAATTTCAATGCCACTAAATGAAAAGGTTGGATATAGGGGCTATATCACATTTATCATCAGAACTAAAAATTACATTTTAATGTGTTTGAGGTCTGTAGACAGCTTAATTTCACAGCTGCAAAATGACATTGTGGAATACAGCAGGCTGTATCATATTCAGCAACAGAAAAAAAAATTTTGTAATGTGCCTTGGGTCTGCAGACAGTTTCATATCACTACAGCACTAAATGACAAAGTGGGATACAGCAGGCTGATTTTTAATACTATACTCGTGCATGGAGCACAACAGAAGCAGTGCACAACACACTTGTAGGACATGTGCCCTGCTGGCTTTGTCTGTGGACCTCAGTAATGACAAAACAAAATGCTGGAAGGTAAATTTAACATCCAAACTGGACACTAGCTAGCTACACTATCTGACTGTTATGCAACCGCATAGCTAACTAGCTAAAATCTTGCTGCTAACAGTGCCAGTGTCGGAAGCAGCCTCTCTTCACTGTTACAGTGTCAAAATGGCGCTAAAACAAGATGTCCGCCCATTATATGGAGATGGACATGTGATTTCAGCAGCCAATGACACAAGCCATTGTGTCAGGAGTGGGACATTGTGGGTGTTTCCTGTGCCCTGATTGGCTAGCCGCAATGTGCACACATAAAGATTGGAAAAACAAATTATTGTTTAAAAGAAAAACACGCCTCTAAGCTCTGCAAACCCACTATCCTCATCAAACAAGTGTCGAATGCTCATGATACACCACCATTATCATTGCTAAAGTGCTGAAAATACTTTTGTGGCAACGCAAATATTTTCCCGCACTTTTTACCTAATGTTACCAATGTTTTCCAATTTTATAAAATTTTGCCCGTGTTTCCGATCACGAATCCGAATGTGCCATATTCGTGGTGAATTGATGTTTGGCAATCGTTTTCCAAACAAATTCGCTCATCACTAGCCACGACCCACATATTCAATGCTCTTACTGTTGGAAGGAGGTTGTTTATTGGCCAAAATCTCGGAATATATAACCCCATCCGTCCTCCCTTCAATACAATGCAGTCATCCTTTCCCCTTTGTAGAAAAGCACCACCAAAAAGCACGACCAAAGTATTATGCTTCCTCCTCCATGCTTCTCAGTTGGAACAGTGTTTTTAGGGTTGTGCTCATCCTTCTTCCTCTAAACATGGCAAGTGGAGTTGATACCAAAACGTTCCATTTTGATCTCATCTGACTACATTGACCTTTTCACATGCCTCCTCTGGATCATCCAGAACTTCAAATAGGCCTGGACATGTGCTGTTGTGAGAAGGGGACCTTGCATGTCCTGCATGATTTTACAGTGTAGTGTTTTACTAGCAGTAATGTTTTAGACTGTGGTCCCAGCTCTCTACAGACGATTGACCAGGTCCTCCCATGTAGTTATGGGCTGATTCTTGACCTTTCTCAGAATCATCCTTACCCCATGAGGCAAAACCTTGCATGGTGCCCCTGACCTTGGAAGATTGACAGTCTGTGTTTCTTCCATTTTCTAATAATTGTGCTAACAGTTGTTGATACTCACTAAACTGCTTGCCGATTGTCCTGTAGCCCATCCCAGCCTTGTTCAGCTCTACAATTTTGCTCCTGGTGTTATTAGACAGCTTTTTGCTCTTGTGCATGGTGGATAGGTTGGGGTATGATTGTTTGAGTGTGTGGACAGGTGTCTTTTATACAGGTAATAAGTTAAAACAGTTGCAATTAGTACAGGTAATGAGTGCAAAGTAGGAGAGCTTCTTAAAGAAAAATTTATGTGCCTGTGAGAGCCAGAACTCTTGCTGGTTGTTAGGTGATCAAATACTTGTTTTATGCAATAAAATATAATTTAATTATTTTAAAATACTGTAGTACAATGTGATTTTCTGTTTTTTATTTTTAAAATTTGTCTCTCACAGTTGAAGTGTACCTACAATAAAAATTACAGACTTCACCATTCTTTGTACTTATTTCCCCCACTTTATGTATATATTGTAGTAAAGCCGGCTGTTTGATGTTAAATCCTAGCTTTCATAGGCTCTGAATTACACTACGTGTTCACCTTAGTCAGTCAGCTGGGTGGGAAGCTGACCACAGGGGACTTGTGTTGGAGCTGAAGAGAGAGAGAATCTCTTTCTGAGCAAAGACTGCACATGAATTTGTTTTGGTACTGTGACACCAGTGAAAAGTAAATGTCACAGTGTTTAATGCAATAATCCAGTGAGTGCCTGTGTGAGCTCCACCTACTGCCCATCTAAGAGTGTAAATCCCTACAATTGGCGAAAGAAATGCGGATGTGAAGTCCCAGAGAGCACAGGTTGTTGCAGTGTAAATATTGAATGTCTTGGTTAAAGGCAGCTACAGCATTGCGAACACAGTCTGAAAGCATGAAGAAGCTTGAAAAGCAGTTAATTCAGGTGCAGTAGCAGAATCAGAACATACAGTTGCACCAGCAGAAGCAGCAGAGCCAGCAGGAGAGTAACAAACTCCCGATCCAGCAGTTTCAACAGCAGCAGCAGTAGTTAAAGCTGCAGCTTCTGCAGCAGCAATATCAGCAGCAGTTACAGCAAGTTCAGCAGCAGCAGCATCAGCAGCAGATGATTTTCCTTACAGAAACTGTCCAAGCCAGTGAGATGACACCACCCGCCAGCCAAAGTGAAGATATCCTGGAGAGGTGAACAGTTTGGGAGACCTTGCATAAAATGACTCTTTAGGACAACATTGAGGCTTTCCTGATTGTCTTTTAAAGGTTGGCATACTGGGAAAAACTGCCCCAGAGCAATGGGCCCCAGAGGTCCTAGCCCCGAACATGGGGAAGGCATTCTACAGCCTTAACTTGCAGAATTCCAAAGAGTATGGTAAGCTGAAGCTGGAGATTCAGGCACGTTTGAGCGCAACCCAGTCCATCAGGACACAACGGATGCTTCTCTGGCACTACCAAAGGGAAAAGCCTGCCCTGTTCCTGATGGTGGTCCACAAATGGCTGCAGCCATAGACCTGCTCTCTAGCTCAAATTATGGAAACGTGACAGTGAATAGATTTTTACACTCACTACCTAAATCTGTACAAAACTAGGTTTTCCCAAGATGATCCCCAGAACACAGCTGGCCTACTAAGCCTGGTGGAAAACTACTTGTCTGTGGAGAACTCACTGAGCAATTAAGGAAGCCTGAAGTCACCTTTCAGAGATATCCAAAACAAGGAGCCAAATATCTCCTCTGATTGGTATCAAGGTCCCATGAGGTTTCAGAGCTGGGTTCAAGGGGTATATCTTGTAACATTGTCTGTTGGAGGTGTCATTCCTTGGGTCATATATCAGTTAGGCTACGTTCACATTAGCATTCCGCTAATGTGCGTCGCTGTTGCGTCGGCGACGCAGCGGCGACGCAGCGGCGACGCGCCCCTATGTATTACATGGGGGACGCGTGCGTTTTTTTGTTGCGTTTTCCGACACGTGCGTCGTTTTCGACGCTAGCGTCGGACGCAAGAAAATGCAACAAGTTGCATTTTTCGTGCGTCCGATTTTCGTCAAAAAACGACGCACGCGTCGCAAAACGCAGCATTTTTGCATGCGTTTGCGTGTGTTTTTTGGTGCGTCGTGCGTTGCGTTGCCGTTGCGTCGCCGACGCACTGGCGCGCAAAGCTAATGTGAACGTAGCCTTAACTGTACCTTTACCTCAGAGCCAATTAACTGCAGCGCTACTCTTACTTCACTACCCTGCCTGTAGTCCTTTTCCTCATCCTGGTGAGGGGCCTTAAAAATGTCAAGTGACTGTGAACAGTGTCTAAGTGAAGGGACTTCTGAACTCAGGAAGTTTGGTGCCTCCTCAAGGCCTAAATAAAAAATTCCAGGGGATTCAAGTGAGACAATTTAAGCCTGGGGATTAGATACTTATGTTAGAGCCCACAGGGAAAAGCAAGGTCGTTAACCAGTGGAAAGGAAAAAATGTGTGAGAAGTAGTGTTGAGCATTCCGATACCGCAAGTATCGGGTATCGGCCGATACTTGCGGTATCGGAATTCCGATACCGAGATCCGATACTTTTGTGATATCGGGTATCGGTATCGGATCAATAGGGATGTGTAAAATAAAGAATTAAAATTAAAAATATTGATATGCTCACCTCTCCGGCGGCCCCTGGACATCACGCTGCTAACCGGGAGGCTTCTTTGTTTAAAATGCGCGCCTTTAGGACCTGCGAATGACGTCCCGGCTTCTGATTGGTCGCGTGCCGCCCATGTGACCGGCACGCGACCAATCAGAAGCCGTGACGTCATTCGCAGGTCCTCAATTCCTAGAATTAAGAGTTTAGTGAATGAGAATGACGTCGCGGCTTCTGATTGGTCGCGTGCCACCCATGTGACCGGCACGCGACCAATCAGAAGCCGCGACGTCATTCTCATTCACAAAAACTCCTAATTCTAGGAATTAAGGACCTGCGAATGACGTCGCGGCTTCTGATTGGTCGCGTGCCGGTCACATGGGCGGCACGCGACCAATCAGAAGCCGGGACGTCATTCGCAGGTCCTAAAGGCGCGCATTTTAAACAAAGAAGCCTCCCGGTTAGCAGCGTGATTCCAGGGGCCGCCGGAGAGGTGAGCATATCAATATTTTTTATTTTAATTCTTTATTTTACACATCACTATGGATCCCAGGGCCTGAAGGAGAGTTTCCTCTCCTTCAGACCCTGGGAACCATGAGAATACCTTCCGATACTTGATGTCTCATTGACTTGTATTGGTATCGGATATCGGTATCGGCGATATCCGATATTTTTCGGGTATCGGCCGATACTATCCGATACCGATACTTTCAAGTATTGGACGGTATCGCTCAACACTAGTGAGAAGCTAATTATAAAGTACTCAGACCATGAAAAAAGGCATTTCCTATATACTGTGGCAAATCTGCTAATATCCTAGAAGTGGATTTGTGTTGGAGCTAAAGAGAGAAGCCAAAATCTCTCTCTGAGGTTTTGCTTGGTACTGGGCAAAGTCACATTGTTTTAATACAAGAATCCAGTGCCTGTAAAAAAAACCTCTATTGTCTACAGCCAAGCCATCAGATACAATCACAAATGTTCTCAGAAAAATAATGCAGCACTCAAATGGATTGATTATTCTAAAGTCCTTTTTTATTTCATCCAAGTGAACAAGAGACTTTGTGCGGGATTTGTGGGTCAGGGAGGCATGCAGGGAGCGTGAAGATGGACGACGTCCGTTTTGCGCAGTGAGCGCTTCAACGGGTCCAGGTGTGTGAGGGAGTGGGGTGGTTTCTTTTTTAAAGGATTTAAACACAAAGTTACATGTGAATAAAATCAAGTTATGTACAGTTAGGGCCAGAAATATTTGGACAGTGACACAAGTTTTGTTATTTTAGCTGTTTACAAAAACATGTTCAGAAATACAATTATATATAATATGGGCTGAAAGTGCACACTCCCAGCTGCAATATGATAGTTTCCACATCCAAATCGGAGAAAGGGTTTAGGAATCATAGCTCTGTAATGCATAGCGTCCTCTTTTTCAAGGGACCAAAAGTAATTGGACAATGGACTCTAAGGGCTGCAATTAACTCTGAAGGTGTCTCCCTCGTTAACCTGTAATCAATGAAGTAGTTAAAAGGTCAGGGGTGGATTCCAGGTGTGTGGTTTTGCATTTGGAAGCTGTTGCTGTGAGCAGACAACATGCGGTCAAAGGAACTCTCAATTGAGGTGAAGCAGAACATCCTGAGGCTGAAAAAAAAGAAAAAATCCATCAGAGAGATAGCAGACATGCTTGGAGTAGCAAAATCAACAGTTGGGTACATTCTGAGAAAAAAGGAATTGACTGGTGAGCTTGGGAACTCAAAAAGGCCTGGGCGTCCACGGATGACAACAGTGGTGGATGATCGCCGCATACTTAATTTGGTGAAGAAGAACCCGTTCACAACATCAACTGAAGTCCAGAACACTCTCAGTGAAGTAGGTGTATCTGTCTCTAAGTCAACAGTAAAGAGAAAACTCCATGACAGTAAATACAATGGGTTCACATCTAGATGCAAACCATTCATCAATAACAAAAATAGACAGGCCAGAGTTAAATTTGCAGAAAAACACCTCAAGAAGCCAGCTCAGTTCTGGAAAAGTATTCTATGGACAGATGAGACAAAGATCAACCTGTACCAGAATGATGGGAAGAAAAAAGTTTGGAGAAGAAAGGGAACGGCACATGATCCAAGGCACACCACATCCTCTGTAAAACATGGTGGAGGCAACGTGATGGCATGGGCATGCATGGCTTTCAATGGCACTGGGTCACTTGTGTTTATTGATGACATAAGAGCAGACAAGAGTAGCCGGATGAATTCTGAAGTGTACCGGGATATACTTTCAGCCCAGATTCAGCCAAATGCTGCAAAGTTGATTGGACGGCGCTTCATAGTACAGATGGACAATGACCCCAAGCATACATCCAAAGCTACCCAGGAGTTCATGAGTGCCAAAAAGTGGAACATTCTGCAATGGCCAAGTCAATCTCCAGATCTAAACCCAATTGAGCATGCATTTCACTTGCTCAAATCCAGACTTAAGACGGAAAGACCCACAAACAAGCAAGACCTGAAGGCTGCGGCTGTAAAGGCCTGGCAAAGCATTAAGAAGGAGGAAACCCAGCGTTTGGTGATGTCCATGGTTTCCAGACTTAAGGCAGTGATTGCCTCCAAAGGATTTGCAACAAAATATTGAAAATAAAAATATTTTGTTTGGGTTATGTTTATTTGTCCAATTACTTTTGACCTCCTAAAATGTGGAGTGTTTGTAAAGAAATGTGTACAATTCCTACATTTTCTATCAGATATTTTTGTTCAACCCTTCAAATTAAACGTTACAATCTGCACTTGAATTCTTTTGTAGAGGTTTCATTTCAAATCCAATGTGGTGGCATGCAGAGCCCAACTCGCGAAAATTGTGTCACTGTCCAAATATTTCTGGCCCTAACTGTATATTTCAATTCAATGTATAAAAACATTAACTCACTTAATACATATCCTGCAGCACTGCAGCGCAAAAACTCAATTTTTCATTATTATAAAAAGACAGATAAATCTACCCTGTCATTTAACGCTAAAGGACCCTGTGCGTTCGTCTTCAGGATCCATTTAGCCTCACTCTTTAGCAGAATTTTATTATGATCTCCCTGTTGTGGTGGATAAGGTATGGTTTCTAAACCTGCAAATCTTAGTAATTCTAGATTTGCCTGATGTTTTTCACTCATATGGTTGATTAAACGCATAGAACCCTTTCCAGAAATTATTGAATAATAATGTTCCCTAAATCACTTAGTAAGTGGTCTTATAGTCTTCCCTATATAGTAGAAGGAGCAGGGAGAATAAATAATATATACTACATTGTCACCTCACCCCTGACTGGTGGGTGTGAGCTTGGGGGTTTGTGGCCCCACTGAGCCACAAACCAGACTACCCTAGAAGGGGCATGACTATGACAGTTGCCTGGGTTTTCACAGGAGCCTCTGATGGTGAGGTCAGGCTTGTGCAGCAGGCAGCTGCCAGATGCTATTCCAGGGTGGTGTCTGGCTGTGGCTGCTGATCCCACTTGGAGAACAGGAACACTAGGACAGGTGTGGGCATCAGGCAGGACTGGCAGAAGAGCACGGCTGAAACTCAGACGAGTAGGCTGGCACGGCTGAAACACAGGGCTGGCAGAGACATGGCAGAGAACACTGGGCTGGCAAAGATGGCAGAGAACACAGGGCTGGCAGGTACGGCAGAGAACACAGGGCTGGCAGGCACGGCAGAGAACACAGGGCTGGCAGGCATGGCAGAGAACACAGGGCTGGCAGGAACGGCAGAGAACACAGGGCTGGCAGGAACGGCAGAGAACACAGGGCTGGCAGGAATGGCAGAGAACACAGGGCTGGCAGGAACGGCAGAGAGCACAGGGCTGGCAGGAACGGCAGAGAACACAGGGCTGGCAGGCATGGCAGAGAACACAGGGCTGGCAGGCATGGCAGAGAACACAGGGCTGGCAGGAACGGCAGAGAACACAGGGCTGGCAGGAACGGCAGAGAACACAGTGCTGGCAGGCATGGCAGAGAACACAGGGCTGGCAGGCATGGCAGAGAACACAGGGCTGGCAGGAACGGCAGAGAATACAGGGCTGGCAGGAATGGCAGAGAACACAGGGCTGGCAGGAACAGTGTATGATGGTGTGGTGTATGAAAGAAAAGGTTGGGACCTGTTCACACAGGAGATGCAGGTATGGAAACAAGCCAGAAGGAAAGGAGAATGAAGGAGCAGGTTGGGACCTGTTCACACAGAAAGAGAAGTGCAAGGCTGGAGCAGAAGAGCAGCAAGAGATAGCGTAGCAAAAAAGCTTAGCAGAGTGGAACCTCAAGGAATGCGGAGAGGAGCTGCAGCAAGAGGTTTCTGCAGCAAAGCAGAGCAGAACCGCAAGGAATGCAGAGAGGAGCTGCAGCAAGAGGTTTCTGCAGCAGCAGAAGCTAAGGAGAACAGAGCCACAAGGAATGTGGAGAGGAGCTGCAGCAACAGGTTCCTGCAGCAAAGCAGAGCAGAACCGCAAGGAATGCGGAGAGGAGCTGCAGCAAGAGATTACTGCAGCAGCAGAAGCTAAGCAGAGTAGAACGGAGCAGAACCGCAGGAGTACGGAGCAGAGGTAAAGCTACAAAGGTACAGAGCAGGCAGAGCCGCAAGAGTGCGGAGCATAAGCAGACTGAGAACACAAGGAAAGACACAGCAGGGAAGGAAGCCACAGACAAGGAGACAGAGATAGGACTAAGTTAAGACAAGGAACAAGAACAAAGACACAAGAACAAAGACACGGGGACCAGGATATTCTGCCTCCTGGAGGGCGGACAACAAGATCAAGGCAAGAACACAGCAAAAGACCACTAGAGAGGGAATAACACAGAGCAAGGACTGGCAAACTCAGAAGCTAGACACAAACTGAGCTAACACATTGCACAGGCCCAGTCCACTGGGTGGAGCTGCACTAAATACTGGAGGCCTCTTGGTAATTGGTCAGTAACAGATTAGAAAGGTGCACCTGATTCCTATAAGAACCAGAGAGTTCAGGTGCCACCCCCCTATACACACAGCCAGGAAGCATGCAGAGGGCAGTGACACAGAATATGGAGCTGGCAAGAAATAGAAACCACATCATGACCTGGAGAAGTGGGTAAGATAGTGTGAGAGATGAGAGGCCATGCCGTGATGCCAGCAGAGTTGTTACATACATACTGTGATTTGCATGAAATAAAGTCCCTGACAACATGTGTTATTGGTCCTATGCGTAAACAACGATCAGTAATGTGGACATGGCAACTGGCGCAATTTCCACATTTATAATTCCCTCTTACTATATTTTTCTTTAGCCAAATATTTTTTTCAGCTGTTTTTAACCTATTATGAACCCGAATATCTCCTATATTTTTAGATCTACAATATGAGAACATAGGGGTTTTAGAGCTTATTTTAAGTAAATCTTTGTCCGTCTCTAAAATATGCCAATGCTTACGGATTGATGAATGAATAATATTTTCCAATAAAGTGTGTTTAAAACTGAAAATAAATCTTTGCGTTTTATTTTTGTTTTTATTTCTAAAGAGTAATTCATTTTGTGATAATTTTTTTGCTCTTTCATATGCATTGTCCAATATCAATTCTGGGTAACCCCTTTCTTTAAAACGAAGTTTTAATGATTTAACCTACTGTTCAAAACTGCTGTTATTATTATACATTTTTTGCAAACGTAGCATTTGACTATAAATGAGACCTGTTTTCATGTGACCAGGATGTGCACTATCAAAATGTAACAATGTATTCTTTGCAGTTGGCTTCCTATATTCCTGTGTCATGAGGTTACCATTTGCAATATTGATTTTGACATCTAAAAACTCTAAAAAATCACCACCGTAACAAGATGTGAACTTCATGTTCTCAACATTCACTTCATTTAAATAATTGACAAAATCAACAAATTCTCCTTCTGTACCATCTCATATTATAAAAATATCATCCACATAGCATAAAAAAGGTGAATGTGTTTAAGGAATGGATTATGGGCACTAGTGATGTCTTTTTCTTCAAAATAAGCTAAAAATAAGTTTGCAAAAACGCATGCAACTGGCGTGCCCATTGCCGTCCCTACTTTTTGAAAATACCATTTATCTAGAAATTTGAAGGCATTATGCATCAATACAAATTCGAGGGCCTCCGCTACAAAAGATATAAAATCTGAACTTTTTTCAGTATCTAGTCCTATTTTTTGTGGAATGCGGGTATATAGGTTTCCCACATCGATAGACACAAGTGAAAAATGTTGTTGCCATGTAGTTTCTTTCCTACCTTTCCTTCCTTCAAAAAATCTCCTGAATCTTTAATAAAAGATGGAGTTTGTTTTAAAAGAGGTTTCAGTAACCAATCTAGATATTTAATTGTAATAATGCTTCTGTAATATAGTAATCTTTAATAATACCAGATTACCTCCTTTATCTACTTTTTTGAAAACCACATTGTCCCATTGCCTCATTCCCTCCAATGCTTTAAGTTCAGCAATGGTTAGATTATTTTTTGGTTGTTGATAGCATAATTCTTTCACATCTATGATAACTAGATCTTGAAATAGATCGATGACATTATCTGGCGATATAGGTGGCATAAAACTAGATTGAACTCCTCCCTTAAAGGGTTTGTGGCTTGGTAATGAACAAGATTCAAAATTAAGCTTTACATCACTAGAAAAATGTAACAGTGTCAGAGCATTCTGCTGTATGATAATTTCATCAGGTGTATACTAACATACAGCAGGGAGCTCTGACACTGCTAAATCTGTCTTCTTAGAATAATTAAAAAATTGAGTCTTTTTGCTGCAGTGCTGCAAGATATGTATTAAGTGAGTTAAAGTTTTTATCCATTGAATTGAAATATGCATAACTGATTTTGTTCACATGTAACTTTGTGTCTAAACCCTTTAAAAAGGAAACGACCCCACCCCCTCATACACCTGGACCCGTTGAAGCGCTCACTGTGCAAAATGGCCATCATCCATCTGCACGCTCCCTGCATGCCTCCCTGACCTGCAAATCCCACACAAAGTCTCTTGTTCACTTGGATAAAATAAAAAAGGACTTTGGAATAATCAATCCATTTGGTAAGTGCCGCATTATTTTTCTTCACACATAAAGAACAGACTTGCATTTTCTATGCTGAGCACTTTGTATTGGATATTAATGCTGTTTATTCAGTGTAAAAGGACCGTTCATCAGAGTAATGGTGAATAAACAAATCCTCTAGTGCAGCCACTTTGGTCTTGCTTTTGACAATCGTATATGTTCCAACTTCCAACCACATGCAACCTTTTTGAATCAGGGCTACCATCCAATAACAATTCAAAACTAAATTACAGAGCCAGCAGAATATTAAGGAATCATCTCCTAGATTACAAAGCTAAAGAAGAAAATAACCAGGTGCCTCTAGTAGTCACCTATTATCCAAATCTGAAAGTGCTAATGGGAGCTGCATGGAAATTACAACCTTTACTACAAAAAGATGCTCGTTTACAATCCATATTTCCAGATCCCCCACTACTGTGTTTTAGGCAGACCCCACATCTAAGAAGCATCATTGTCAGAAGCTGCATGTCCTCTTCAACAGCTACAGGAGAATGACTCCGAACTTCAACTAATGCGGTTGAACAAATACTTTTGACCAACAGATGAAATGTTCCTGTACATTTTTGAGGAACCAAAGTTTTATTATTACAGCTATACCATCTTCATCAAAAGTACATTGTCTGCATTCCCACCACTTTTGGACTAAAGAACCATCTTGTGATCCACATCTCCAACAACAGATGCCATCTGTGGAAGATTTTGCTCAAGTTTACTCATCTTGAGAGTTGACAAGTGGAAGTGAAAGTTATCCTTCATTGATCCTCAGAAGCCTGATTCAAATGGTTCTTTAATAGTTTATAAAGAATCATTCTTTTAGAGGTTTAACATTTTATAACAAATTAAAATCCCCTTTTTAAGTACCGTATATACTCGAGTATAAGCCGAGATTTTAAGCCCAAAATTTTGGGCTGAAAGTGCCCCTCTCGGCTTATACTCGAGTCACGGTGGACGGCAGGTTCGGCGGGTGAGGGGGAGAGGGCGCTGAGGCATACTCACCTAGTCCCGGCGAACCTGACGCTCCCTCTGCCTGTCACACTGTCTTCGGTGCTGCAGCTCTTCCCCTGTTCAGCGGTCACGTGGGACCGCTCATAAGAGAAATGAATATGCGGCTCCACCTCCCATAGGGGTGGAGCCGCATATTCATTTCTCTAATCAGCGGTGCCGGTGACCGCTGATAGAGGAAGAGGCTGCGGCACCGAAGACAGTGTGACAGGCAGAGGGAGCGGGACGCCGGGAGCAGGTAAGTATGTCATATTCACCTGTCCGCGTTCCACACGCCGGGCGCCGCTCTGTCTTCGCGTCCTCTTGCTCTGACTGTTCAGGTCAGAGGGCGCGATGACGCATATAGTGTGCGCGGCGCCCTCTGCCTGATCAGTCAGAGCAGAGAGACGCCGGGACGAGACGCCGGGAGCTGCAAGCAGCGAGGTGAGTATGGCATTTTTTTTTTTTATTGCAGCAGCAATGGCACAGCTTTATATGGCACAGCTATGGGGCAATAATGAACGGCGCAGAGCACTATATGGCAGCTATGAGGCAATAATGAACGGCGCAGAGCACTATATGGCAGCTATGGGGCAATAATGAACAGTGCAGAGCACTATATGGCACAGTTATGGGGCAATAATGAACGGTGCAGAGCACTATATGGCACAGCTATGGGGCAATAATGAACGGTGCAGAGCACTATATGGCACAGCTATGGGGCAATAATGAACGGCGCAGAGCACTATACGGCAGCTATGGGGCAATAATGAACGGCACAGAGCACTATATGGCAGCTATGGGGCAATAATGAATGGCGCAGAGCACTATATGGCAGCTATGAGGCAATAATGAACTGCGCAGAGCACTATATGGCAGCTATGGGGCAATAATGAACAGTGCAGAGCACTATATGGTACATCTATGGGGCAATAATGAAAGGTGCAGAGCATTATATGGCACAGCTATGGGGCAATAATGAATGGTGCAGAGCACTATATGGCACAGCTATGGGGCAATAATGAACGGCGCAGAGCACTATATTGCAGCTATGGGGCAATAATGAATGGCGCAGAGCACTATATGGCAGCTATGGGGCAATAATGAACGGTGCAGAGCACTATATGGCAACTATGGGGCAATAATGAACGGTGCAGAGCACTATATGGCAGCTATGGGGCAATAATGAACGGTGCAGAGCACTATATGGCAGCTATGGGGCAATAATGAAAGGCGCAGAGCACTATATGGCACAGCTATGGGGCAATAATGAATGGTGCAGAACACTATATGGCACAGCTATGGGGCAATAATGAACGGTGCAGAGTACTATATGGCAGCTATGGGGCAATAATGAACGGCGCAGAGCACTATATGGCACAGCTAGGGGGCAATAATGAACGGTGCAGAGCACTATATGGCACAGCTATGGGGCAACAATGAACGGCGCAGAGCACTATATGGCAGCTATGGGGCAATAATGAGCGGCGCTTAGCACTATATGGCAGCTATGGGGCAATAATGAACGGTGCAGGGCACTATATGGCAGCTATGGGGCAATAATGAACGGTGCAGAGCACTATATGGCAGCTATGGGGCAATAATGAATGGTGCAGAGCACTATATGGCAGCTAAGGGGCAATAATGAACAGTGCAGAGCACTATATGGCACAGCTATGGGGCAATAATGAACGGTGCAGAGCACTATATGGCACAGCTATGGGGCAATAATGAATGGCGCAGAGCACTATATGGCAGCTATGGGGCAATAATGAACGGCGCAGAGCACTATATGGCAGCTATGGGGCAATAATGAACGGCGCAGAGCAGTATATGGCACAGCTATGGGGCAATAATGAACGGCGCAGAGCACTATATGGCAGCTATGGGGCAATAATGAACTGCCCAGAGTACTATATGGCAGCTATGGGGCAATAATGAACGGCGCAGAGCACTATATGGCACAGCTATGGGGCAATAATGAACGGTGCAGAGCACTATATGGCACAGCTATGGTGCAATAATGAACGGTGCAGAGCACTATATGGCACAGCTATGGGGCAATAATGAACGGTGCAGAGCACTATATGGCACAGCTATGGGGCAAAAATGAACGGTGCAGAGCATTATATGGCACAGCTATGGGGCAATAATGAACGGCGCAGAGCACTATATGGCACAGCTATGGGGCAATAATGAACGGCGCAGAGCACTATATGGCACAGCTATGGGGCAATAATGAACGGCGCAGAGCACTATATGGCACAGCTATGGGACAATAATGAATGGTGCAAAGCACTATATGGCACAGCTATGTGGCAATAATGAATGGCGCACAGCACTATATGGCACAGCTATGGGGCAACAATGAACGGTGCAGAGCACTATATGGCACAGCTATGGGGCAACAATGAACGGTGCAGAGCACTATATGGCACAGCTATGGGGCAATAATGAAGGGCGCAGAGCACTATATGGCACATCTATGGGGCAATAATGAACGGTGCAGAGCACTATATGGCACAGCTATGGGGCAACAATGAACGGTGCAGATCCCCCTAACCAGGGATTCAAGCTTCAGGAGGCTAATTTGCATATTCCAGGTGCCTTCTGGGAGAAGCGAAGTCTCCCTAAGCTAGAAGATCGTTGGGTACAGCCGGGACCAGCTGCTTCGAAAGCATCACCAAACCAGGGATTCAAGCTTCAGGAGGCTAATTTGCATATTCCAGGTGCCTTCTGGGAGAAGCGAAGTCTCCCTAAGCTAGAAGATCGTTGGGTACAGCCGGGACCAGCTGCTTCGAAAGCATCACCAAACCAGGGATTCAAGCTTCAGGAGGCTAATTTGCATATTCCAGGTGCCTTCTGGGAGAAGCGAAGTCTCCCTAAGCTAGAAGATCGTTGGGTACAGCCGGGACCAGCTGCTTCGAAAGCATCACCAAACCAGGGATTCAAGCTTCAGGAGGCTAATTTGCATATTCCAGGTGCCTTCTGGGAGAAGCGAAGTCTCCCTAAGCTAGAAGATCGTTGGGTACAGCCGGGACCAGCTGCTTCGAAAGCATCACCAAACCAGGGATTCAAGCTTCAGGAGGCTAATTTGCATATTCCAGGTGCCTTCTGGGAGAAGCGAAGTCTCCCTAAGCTAGAAGATCGTTGGGTACAGCCGGGACCAGCTGCTTCGAAAGCATCACCAAACCAGGGATTCAAGCTTCAGGAGGCTAATTTGCATATTCCAGGTGCCTTCTGGGAGAAGCGAAGTCTCCCTAAGCTAGAAGATCGTTGGGTACAGCCGGGACCAGCTGCTTCGAAAGCATCACCAAACCAGGGATTCAAGCTTCAGGAGGCTAATTTGCATATTCCAGGTGCCTTCTGGGAGAAGCGAAGTCTCCCTAAGCTAGAAGATCGTTGGGTACAGCCGGGACCAGCTGCTTCGAAAGCATCACCAAACCAGGGATTCAAGCTTCAGCAGGCTAATTTGCATATTCCAGGTGCCTTCTGGGAGAAGCGAAGTCTCCCTAAGCTAGAAGATCGTTGGGTACAGAAGGGACCAGCTGCTTCGAAAGCATCACCAAACCAGGGATTCAAGCTTCAGGAGGCTAATTTGCATATTCCAGGTGCCTTCTGGGAGAAGCGAAGTCTCCCTAAGCTAGAAGATCGTTGGGTACAGCCGGGACCAGCTGCTTCGAAAGCATCACCAAACCAGGGATTCAAGCTTCAGGAGGCTAATTTGCATATTCCAGGTGCCTTCTGGGAGAAGCGAAGTCTCCCTAAGCTAGAAGATCGTTGGGTACAGCCGGGACCAGCTGCTTCGAAAGCATCACCAAACCAAAATTTTTGCCTGTAGGACATTATTGCAAGAGAGCTTGGCTGAGTAGATTACACAAGAAGGAAAACACACAGCAAGTCAGCAGGATCTAGGAGCAACATGGCAGATGTGACAACCTACATGGTGAGCTGCAGCATGTGCTACATGTTCACAGATCGACCAGAAGAAGAATCCAATTTCACCTGTCAGAAGTGTAGACTAGTGGCCCTTTTAGAAGAAAAGGTGCGGGGTCTGGAAGAAAGAATAGCAACTTTGAAACTCATCAAAGAGAATGAAGACTTTCTAGACAGAACAGAAGCATCTCTACTGGTCACAGAAGGTGCAAAAAGTGTCAGAGAACCTCCAAAAGCAGATGAGTGGAAGCATGTGACCAAAAGAAGCAAGAAGACCATGGAGAAATCACCAACCACACAACTGAAGAACCGATATCAAATCTTTGTAGAGGATGAAGATGGCACACCTAAGAATGAAGCAATACCAGCAAGCAAAAAAGAAAAGGGCACACAGCAACAAGTGACAGCAAAAAGTACAGCCAAGAAGCAACAAAGAGTGGTGGTGGTGGGAGACTCACTACTGAGAGGCACAGAAGCAGCCATCTGCAGACCGGACATAACTGCAAGAGAAGTATGCTGCCTTCCAGGTGCGATGATCAAGGATGTGACCGATAGGATACCAAAGCTCTTCAGCTCCAAGGACGTCCACCCATTTCTTCTGATACATGTTGGCACCAATGACACGGCAAGGAAGGACCTACCGACAATCTGCAAGGACTTTGAAGAGTTGGGGAAGAAAGTAAAGGAACTGGATGCACAGGTAGTTTTTTCTTCTATCCTTCCAGTAGACGGGCATGGCACCAGGAGATGGAACAGGATCCTTGATGCAAACAACTGGCTAAGACGATGGTGCAGACAACAAGGATTTGGATTCCTGGACCACGGTGTGAATTACTGGTATGATGGACTCCTCGCCAGAGACGGACTACACCTCAACAAACCTGGGAAACACACATTCGCCAGAAGACTCGCTACACTCATCAGGAGGGCGTTAAACTAGAAGAAGAGGGGACGGGAAGAAAAACATTAGACTCGAACAAAGACGACCCAGGAAAACATACTCAGAAGGGAGGTAAGAACATTTCTAAAACAATCCACAGTGAGGAGATTGGAACAAAACAAAATCCTCTAAACTGCATGCTCGCAAACGCCAGAAGCCTGACAAACAAGATGGAAGAACTAGAAGCAGAAATATCTACAGGTAACTTTGACATAGTGGGAATAACCGAGACATGGTTAGATGAAAGCTATGACTGGGCAGTTAACTTACAGGGTTACAGTCTGTTTAGAAAGGATCGTAAAAATCGGAGAGGAGGAGGGGTTTGTCTCTATGTAAAGTCTTGTCTAAAGTCCACTTTAAGGGAGGATATTAGCGAAGGGAATGAGGATGTCGAGTCCATATGGGTTGAAATTCATGGAGGGAAAAATGGTAACAAAATTCTCATTGGGGTCTGTTACAAACCCCCAAATATAACAGAAAGCATGGAAAGTCTACTTCTAAAGCAGATAGATGAAGCTGCAACCCATAATGAGGTCCTGGTTATGGGGGACTTTAACTACCCGGATATTAACTGGGAAACAGAAACCTGTGAAACCCATAAAGGCAACAGGTTTCTGCTAATAACCAAGAAAAATTATCTTTCACAATTGGTGCAGAATCCAACCAGAGGAGCAGCACTTTTAGACCTAATACTATCTAATAGACCTGACAGAATAACAAATCTGCAGGTGGTTGGGCATTTAGGAAATAGCGACCACAATATTGTGCAGTTTCACCTGTCTTTCACTAGGGGGACTTGTCAGGGAGTCACAAAAACATTGAACTTTAGGAAGGCAAAGTTTGAACAGCTTAGAGATGCCCTTAATCTGGTAGACTGGGACAATATCCTCAGAAATGAGAATACAGATAATAAATGGGAAATGTTTAAGAACATCCTAAATAGGCAGTGTAAGCGGTTTATACCTTGTGGGAATAAAAGGACTAGAAATAGGAAAAACCCAATGTGGCTAAACAAAGAAGTAAGACAGGCAATTAACAGTAAAAAGAAAGCATTTGCACTACTAAAGCAGGATGGCACCATTGAAGCTCTAAAAAACTATAGGGAGAAAAATACTTTATCTAAAAAACTAATTAAAGCTGCCAAAAAGGAAACAGAGAAGCACATTGCTAAGGAGAGTAAAACTAATCCCAAACTGTTCTTCAACTATATCAATAGTAAAAGAATAAAAACTGAAAATGTAGGCCCCTTAAAAAATAGTGAGGAAAGAATGGTTGTAGATGACGAGGAAAAAGCTAACATATTAAACACCTTCTTCTCCACGGTATTCACGGTGGAAAAGGAAATGCTAGGTGAAATCCCAAGAAACAATGAAAACCCTATATTAAGGGTCACCAATCTAACCCAAGAAGAGGTGCGAAACCGGCTAAATAAGATTAAAA
The DNA here is from genome assembly GCF_032444005.1 of Ranitomeya imitator. Taxonomy (NCBI): domain Eukaryota; kingdom Metazoa; phylum Chordata; class Amphibia; order Anura; family Dendrobatidae; genus Ranitomeya; species Ranitomeya imitator. The sequence continues at coordinate 163,587,939 of NC_091287.1, read as the reverse complement.
TAGATAAATCTCCGGGTCCGGATGGCATACACCCACGAGTACTAAGAGAACTAAGTAATGTAATAGATAAACCATTATTTCTTATTTTTAGTGACTCTATAGCGACAGGGTCTGTTCCGCAGGACTGGCGCATAGCAAATGTGGTGCCAATATTCAAAAAGGGCTCTAAAAGTGAACCTGGAAATTATAGGCCAGTAAGTCTAACCTCTATTGTTGGTAAAATATTTGAAGGGTTTCTGAGGGATGTTATTCTGGATTATCTCAATGAGAATAACTGTTTAACTCCATATCAGCATGGGTTTATGAGAAATCGCTCCTGTCAAACCAATCTAATCAGTTTTTATGAAGAGGTAAGCTATAGACTGGACCACGGTGAGTCATTGGACGTGGTATATCTCGATTTTTCCAAAGCGTTTGATACCGTGCCGCACAAGAGGTTGGTACACAAAATGAGAATGCTTGGTCTGGGGGAAAATGTGTGTAAATGGGTTAGTAACTGGCTTAGTGATAGAAAGCAGAGGGTGGTTATAAATGGTATAGTCTCTAACTGGGTCGCTGTGACCAGTGGGGTACCGCAGGGGTCAGTATTGGGACCTGTTCTCTTCAACATATTCATTAATGATCTGGTAGAAGGTTTACACAGTAAAATATCGATATTTGCAGATGATACAAAACTATGTAAAGCAGTTAATACAAGAGAAGATAGTATTCTGCTACAGATGGATCTGGATAAGTTGGAAACTTGGGCTGAAAGGTGGCAGATGAGGTTTAACAATGATAAATGTAAGGTTATACACATGGGAAGAGGGAATCAATATCACCATTACACACTGAACGGGAAACCACTGGGTAAATCTGACAGGGAGAAGGACTTGGGGATCCTAGTTAATGATAAACTTACCTGGAGCAGCCAGTGCCAGGCAGCAGCTGCCAAGGCAAACAGGATCATGGGGTGCATTAAAAGAGGTCTGGATACACATGATGAGAGCATTATACTGCCTCTGTACAAATCCCTAGTTAGACCGCACATGGAGTACTGTGTCCAGTTTTGGGCACCGGTGCTCAGGAAGGATATAATGGAACTAGAGAGAGTACAAAGGAGGGCAACAAAATTAATAAAGGGGATGGGAGAACTACAATACCCAGATAGATTAGCGAAATTAGGATTATTTAGTCTAGAAAAAAGACGACTGAGGGGCGATCTAATAACCATGTATAAGTATATAAGGGGACAATACAAATATCTCGCTGAGGATCTGTTTATACCAAGGAAGGTGACGGGCACAAGGGGGCATTCTTTGCGTCTGGAGGAGAGAAGGTTTTTCCACCAACATAGAAGAGGATTCTTTACTGTTAGGGCAGTGAGAATCTGGAATTGCTTGCCTGAGGAGGTGGTGATGGCGAACTCAGTCGAGGGGTTCAAGAGAGGCCTGGATGTCTTCCTGGAGCAGAACAATATTGTATCATACAATTATTAGGTTCTGTAGAAGGACGTAGATCTGGGTATTTATTATGATGGAATATAGGCTGAACTGGATGGACAAATGTCTTTTTTCGGCCTTACTAACTATGTTACTATGTTACTATGTTATGTTACTATATGGCACAGCTATGGGGCAATAATGAAGGGCGTAGAGCACTATATGGCACATCTATGGGGCAATAATGAACGGTGCAGAGCACTATATGGCACAGCTTTCTATGGTACATCTATGGGGAAATAATGAACGGTGCAGAGCACTATATGGCACAGCTATGGGGCCATAATGAACAGTATGGAGCATCTATTTTTATTTTTGAAATTCAACGGTAGCTGCTGCATTTTCCACCCTAGGCTTATACTCGAGTCAATAAGTTTTCCCAGTTTTTTGTGGCAAAATTAGGGGGGTCCGCTTATACTCGGGTCGGCTTATACTCGAGTATATACGGTATTTGGGTGAGAAGAAAAGTTGTAGAGTTAACACCTTTTAAGGGCTTAGTGGACTCTTGACATCTCTATATAAACCTTTAAATAAGTAAATAAATTACGAGGTTGATAAGAGGTTTGATAATTTTCATAGCAAAAGATTTCAAGAAACATTTTCAATCTGCACCCAGCTTTTGAAAGAATCATTACCCTGATACATTGTGTGTTTTAAGGATAGTGACTGTAGCATTATGAAATTGAAAAAAAACAAGGTGTTCCAATGTGTATGATTTAACCCCTTCATGACCTTGGGATTTTCCATTTTTCCGTGTTCGTTTTTCGCTCCCCTCCTTCCCAGAGCCATAACTTTTTTATTTTTCTGTCAATTTGGCCATGTGAGGGATTATTTTTTGCGGGACGAGGTGTACTTTTGAATGACATCATTGGTTTTACCATGTCGTGTACTAGAAAACGGGAACAAAAATTCCAAGTCCAGTGAAATTGCAAAAAAAGTGCAGTCCCACACTTGTTTTTTGTTTGGCTCTTTTGCTAGGTTCACTAAATGCTGAAACTGACCTGCCATTATGATTTTCCAGGTCACTACGAGTTCATAGACACCTAACATGTCTAGGTTATTTTTTACCTAAGTGGTGAAAAAAAATTCCAAACTTTGCTAAAAAAAAAAAAAAAAAAAATTGCGCCATTTTCCGATACTCGTAGCGTCTCCATTTTTCATGATCTGGGGTCGGTTGAGGGCTTATTTTTTGCGTGCCAAGCTGGCATTTTTAATGATTCCAATTTGGTGCAGATACGTTTTAATGCAATGTCGCGGCGACCAAAAAAACGTAATTCTGGTGTTACGATTTTTTTCTCGTTACGCCATTTAGCAATCAGGTTATTGCTTTTTTTATTGATAGATCGGGCGATTCTGAACCCGGCGATACCAAATATGTGTAGGTTTTTTTTTTTTATTGATTTATTTTGATTGGGGCGAAAGGGGGGTGATTTAAACTTTTATATTTTTTTTATTTTTTTCACATTTTTTTTTAACTTTTTTTTTACTTTTGCCATGCTTCAATAGCCTCCATGGGAGGCTAGAAGCTGGCACAGCACGATTGGCTCTGCTACATAGCAGCGATCTTATGTTCGCTGCTATGTAGTAGAAAATCAGGTGTGCTGTGAGCGCCGACCACAGGGTGGCGCTCACAGCTACCGGCGATCAGTAACCATAGAGGTCTCAAGGACCTCTATGGTTACAATGGAGAAGCATCGCCGACCCCCGATAATGTGACGGGGGTCAGCGATGCGCTCATATCCGGCCGCCCGGCCGGATGCGGTAGTTAAATGCCGCTGTCTGCGTTTGACAGCGGCATTTAACTAGTTAATGGCGGCGGGTGAATCGCGATTTCACCCGCCGCTATTGCGGGCACATGTCAGCTGTTCAAAACAGCTGACATGTCCCGGCTTTGATGCGGGCTCACCGCGGGGCCCTGCATCAAAGCATGGGAGCTGACCTCGGACGTACTATCCCGTCCGAGGTCAGTAAGGGGTTAATATTGCTAACAAACAGTATAAACAAGATGTGGCAGCCAGAAGAAATGCCAAATATGTCAAAATGGTATGTGTTGTGTGACAACAGTAATATGGAATCTGCAAAAGAAAAACAGAAAAAAAATAGAGGCCCACACTTAAAGAAATTTAAGTTCTCCAATTATCAGAAATAGTGAAAAGTTTGGATGCTCTTCTAGTATATGAAATATTAGTAGAAAAAAAAGGAGCACAAACTGCTAATAAGAAGACCATTGTATACTAGAGGATAAACAATGAATGAATTAGTATTGTAATAAAATGTATACTAATTCATTGATAATTTAGATATTTATTCCTCTTGTATTCAAAGGTGTGATTATTCGTTCTGAATTGTTTGTGTTCCTTTTTTCTACTAATAGGGAATCTGTCTTGTTTCTTCAACTTACAGACCTCCAATAGTACATTTAGTGCACAAAATCAGGTACACCACACTTGATATAAAACATGTAAATGGACCAGGAATATTATCATAGTAAAAGGAATCATATGTGCAAGATTATTTTAGTTCTCTTACTGAGAGCATTCAACCAGAAATATTACAATTCTGCTGTGTGTTGGGAATTTATATTCTGTCTGTGGTCCTTGCATTAAAGCAGGTTTTTAAGCTCCTTGCACTGCAGGAATAGGTTCATTAGTTATCATAGGGCATTGAGATTATGATCATTGTTAAACCTGGAGGTTGTAGTACAGCATGAAGGGTGTTTAAATATTGATTTTGGCGGTCCATCCTTGTACAGGGTTTGGTGGAGTTTAGTCACAGTTTTTTTTAGTTCCTCTAGCTATGAGCTGTAGTTAACTTTTGGGGATTCTTGAGGCTCTGATAAATTGGTCATCAATAAAGGTGGAGTTGTAGTCTTGATTTTAGAATTTAATTTTAGACGGGTCAGGTGTTCATCTCTGTTTGGTGGAACAGGAATAATTATGTTTGATCACATAGCTTTAGACAATGGACTTTTTTAGCGTTGGTCTTTAAGTCGCTTCAGTACCACTGACTTTACACAGTTGTCACAAGAGCTTAGCGATGCCATTTTACATAAGTTAAACACTGTTGTATGCTCAATACAGCAGGGACTAACCCAGCCCCTGAAACAGATGTAGCTAATGATGCTTTGCTTTAGGCCGGGGACACACAAAACGTATAAAAAAAGATCCGTTTTTCACGGCCGAGAATTGCACAAATGTTAACAAAACAGTGATCCGTGTGCAGTGCGAGGATGCGTTTTTCTCGCATCAAATGATCCGTTTGACATCCGTGTGACATCCGTATGGCATCCGTATGGCGAGATTTTCTCGCAGGCTTGCAAAATGGACATATAACGGTTTTTTCACCTGACAAAAATTTAAATAATCAACAATAACACTATTTAATGGCCCTAAAACAGGTGCCACCCACCAATCTATGCAGTAGAGTCCCTGCTTGTGTTGGTGCATTTCTACTTGCTGAGCAACATGTCTGGTCTACTGACTTTTAACACCACAGAGCATGTACTTTACAACTGGGTACTTTCCCAACGTTTTGGGGAGCCATACCCAGTTATTGTAGATCAGAGGAGGCGGAGACGGATGTGGGTACATCCACTTTTGAAGCAACGAATCAATAAAGGATATTTCAGCCATCTGTATGCTGCTCTGAGGACAAATCCAAACAAGTTCTTCAACTATTGTCGGATGAGGATTCAAACCTTTGATATTTTGTTGGAGATTTTGCGACCAGGGATCAACAAGAAGGACACCAGGATGCGCAAATCTATTTCTGCAGAGGAGCGCCTTATCCTTATGTTACGGTATGTATAAATTCTCTTTTTCCAAATAATGTTTTGACTTTCATGGTCTTACCCCTTTTTATAATTAGATCATTAAATTGTTATGTAATTTCAATATCATTTGTGCTTCTTTTATAATATTTTAGTTTATAGAACATCAAAGCCATCGCATGTCCGTAATGTTTGATTAATCATGGAATCTTAGTTATCTAATTTTAGTTTTTGTCCATATAACACTGTAATGTTTTCATTTTGTGTTTTTTTTTTAAACATACTCTGTTTTCTTTTAGCTTCCTTGCCACTGGCCTTTCATATGCGGCACTGCATTTAGAGTTTTTACTGGGCAAATCAACAATTTCTGGAATTGTGCGGGATACATGCATGGAAATCTGGAGAAGACTCCATCAAGAGATGATGCCTGAGCCTAAAATGGCAGACTGGTTACGTATTGCACAAGGATTTCAGGACACCTGCCAGTTTCCGCACTGTATTGGGACTCTGGACGGAAAGCACATCCTTGTGCGTAAGCTGCCGGGCTCAGGGACCCAATTCTATAATTATAAACAGTTTTTCTCTGTAGTGCTGTTGGCCCTAGTCGACAGCAACTACAGGTTTATAATTGTAGATATTGGGGCCTATGGGAGAACTGGAGACTCTAGAGTCTCCAGTTCTTCCATTATGGGTCGGCGGCTGCACAACAATGATTTGGATCTCCCACCCCCAAAAACATATTCGCATCATATGTAATTGTAGGCATATAAACCTGAGAAAACAAGAAAGCATAACATGCCAAGGGCACAAATAACTTAACAGATAAAACAGCATAAATGACAGGCCAAAAACTGGTTTGGCACAATTACAGGTTCTGGTAGGTTGGGGGTGGTGATGGTGATGGCGGGTGTCCAGCATGTGCGGAACTTGGCCTAGGTGAATAACCAGCCAGACTGTCAACCTGTGGTATGCCAGATATATATGGAGAGTGTTGTTGCAAGGATCTATCCTGTGTCTGAGGTAAAACTTGATGTTGAGGGTAGAAGTGCATCAAGTCCTGTGTACTGGATTGTCCCATTTGGTCATACCCCAATATGGCCATGTCGAGCAGACACATGTTGGGACCAGCTTCCAAACGTGTGTCTGTTCAAGTGGTCAGATTGGGCAGTTGCTGGATAAACATAAATTGGCCTAAGTTGTGGTTGTTGGCTGCTTTGGCGGGGGTGGTGCTGCGACTGTTTGTGTTTGTTCCGGTGGAAGGTCTTGCACTGCCAGAAGGTTTGTAGATGACATTTGCCACCGTTCGAGGTAGTTAAACACATGAGTCGGGTTGTTTGGTGGTGTTGCCGCATCTATCACAAATTGGATACAGTGGAGCAAAAAAGTATTTAGTCAGTCAGCAATAGAGCAAGTTCCACCACTTAAAAAGATGAGAGGCGTCTGTAATTTACATCATAGGTAGACCTCAACTATGGGAGACAAACTGAGAAAAAAAAATCCAGAAAATCACATTGTCTGTTTTTTTAACATTTTATTTGCATATTATGGTGGAAAATAAGTATTTGGTCAGAAACAAAATTTCATCTCAATACTTTGTAATATATCCTTCGTTGGCAATGACAAAGGTCAAACGTTTTCTGTAAGTCTTCACAAGGTTGCCACACACTGTTGTTGGTATGTTGGCCCATTCCTCCATGCAGATCTCCTCTAGAGCAGTGATGTTTTTGGCTTTTCGCTTGGCAACACGGACTTTCAACTCCCTCCAAAGGTTTTCTATAGGGTTGAGATCTGGAGACTGGCTAGGCCACTCCAGGACCTTGAAATGCTTCTTACGAAGCCACTCCTTCGTTGCCCTGGCGGTGTGCTTTGGATCATTGTCATGTTGAAAGACCCAGCCACGTTTCATCTTCAATGCCCTTGCTGATGGAAGGAGGTTTGCACTCAAAATCTCACGATACATGGCCCCATTCATTATTTCATGTACCCAGATCAGTTGTCCTGGCCCCTTTGCAGAGAAACAGCCCCAAAGCATGATGTTTCCACCACCATGCTTTACAGTAGGTATGGTGTTTGATGGATGCAACTCAGTATTCGTTTTCCTCCAAACACGACAAGTTGTTTTTCTACCAAACAGTTCCAGTTTGGTTTCATCAGACCATAGGACATTCTCCCAAAACTCCTCTGGATCATCCAAATGCTCTCTAGCAAACTTCAGACGGGCCCGGACATGTACTGGCTTAAGCAGTGGGACACGTCTGGCACTGCAGGATCTGAGTCCATGGTGGCATAGTGTGTTACTTATGGTAGGCCTTGTTACATTGGTCCCAGCTCTCTGCAGTTCATTCACTAGGTCCCCCCGCGTGGTTCTGGGATTTTTGCTCACCGTTCTTGTGATCATTCTGACCCCACGGGGTGGGATTTTGTGTGGAGCCCCAGATCGAGGGAGATTATCAGTGGTCTTGTATGTCTTCCATTTTCTAATTATTGCTCCCACTGTTGATTTCTTCACTCCAAGCTGGTTGGCTATTGCAGATTCAGTCTTCCCAGCCTGGTGCAGGGCTACAATTTTGTTTCTGGTGTCCTTTGACAGCTCTTTGGTCTTCACCATAGTGGAGTTTGGAGTCAGACTGTTTGAGGGTGTGCACAGGTGTCTTTTTATACTGATAACAAGTTTAAACAGGTGCCATTACTACAGGTAATGAGTGTAGGAAAGAGGAGACTCTTAAAGAAGAAGTTACAGGTCTGTGAGAGCCAGAAATCTTGATTGTTTGTTTCTGACCAAATACTTATTTTCCACCATAATATGCAAATAAAATGTTAAAAAACAGACAATGTGATTTTCTGGATTTTTTTTTCTCAGTTTGTCTCCCATAGTTGAGGTCTACCTATGATGTAAATTACAGACGCCTCTCATCTTTTTAAGTGGTGGAACTTGCACTATTGATGACTGACTAAATACTTTTTTGCCCCACTGTACAACCTCTGGTCCGCAGCCTGAGCGAGCGCGGAATGGGCCGTAAATAGCGGGCAAGACTGCAGAAGTACGCTTCCTCCCCATCGTTATGGGCAGCCCTGGCCAAATAGTCCAACACCTCTGTATCCACTTGCCTCCTGGTGGCAGTGGTAGAAGCCACCCTTCTGCGCCGACCACGGTTTGGTCTTATATTAGGCTGTGGTGATGTATCCAGAGCCAAGGTTGGACTGCTGTCCTGGGCTCCTTCCTCCACGTCTGGATTGGCCTCCTGTGTGGCAGAAGACGCTGCTGCTGGTTGTGGTGGTGGTGGTTGGTTGCTGCTTGTCGGTTGGCCAGATGGTCCAGCCATTTCGGCACCTTCACCAACAGGGTCAATCACCACCCCAGAGTCAGATGCAGTCTCCCTTTCTGACAGATTAGACTCTGTTCTGTATTTCAAAAAAGAGTTTAAAAAAAAATTAAAAACATATTCACGTTATGAGATGTGTTAAAAATTTTGTGACATGCATGCACTGACGGTCTGAGCTCCATCACCGGTGCAAGAAAATTAAGCAGATCAAAATAAATATATTTTCTTTTTTTGGTTGCTGCATCACCACTCCGCCCAGGAAGTTGACGTTCACGCCGGTATTGGTCCCGGCAACTCCGCCAGCATCTATTGACATCATTCACTGCAAAGAAACACAAGATTTTTTTGTAATATCAAGCACATAACTCCAACAGGTACAGGGCTTGCAATCACACACGGGCCCTGGAGCCTAGGGGGACATAAAACTCCCTTTGTGCTATATTAAAGGACTATAGCTAGTATATTTCAACCATATTTGTGTGTCATGTTGATGATATTGCATCCGCAACCAAGAGCTCTGAACATTTACATCACTCATAAACACACTACATATGATGTGTTCATGGTTAGTTTTATCAGGAACCCAATTTTAAACACAATTTTGTTAAAGGATGGTACTTACAAATTTCTTGCTGAACCTCATGAGTTCGCTCATCAAAATCGGGGAACATGTGGCGACAGATTGCCCTCCATGCTGCGTCTTTACGTGCACAGTCCGCATAATGTGCATCGCGTTGGTCCCATAATTCTGGTCTATCATGGACCAGAGCAATCAGCATCTCCACATTTATATGCCTGGCCATGCTGCTACACAGTACACTCTGTGGAGGCGTGCTTCCTGCTTTTCAATCCAGCGTGGCCCATAAATTAGCATGCCAAAGCTTCCTGATAATGGATGATTCAATTTCCTGTCACCTGGAGAAGTCTTCCGTATTTCTTGCAATGCACACGCATGGTCCGTGTGTAATCCGATTTTTTCTCGCACCCATAGACTAGCATTGGCGATTCTCGGCCGAGATACGCTGACAGTCGCAGCATGCTGCGATTTCACTCGGATCCTGAGTACGGCCGAGAAAATATTGGATGATGGGAGCTGCCCCATAGATTAACATTGGGTCGAGCGATATGCGATTTTTTCTCGCATTGCACTCGTCCGTATTACGGTCCAGTGTGACCCCGGCCTCAGGGTGTGAACAGAGGCTGTGGCAGCATCTGTAGCCTCCTCCACCTGATGATGTCCCATTTTAGTATCACAGCTTACACTTTGGATACTCCAATAGAACGTCATCAAAACAAATAAAGCAGTTAGATTAGAGAGGGAATAGGGACTTTTTTAATTAATGCACATTGGAAAAGCTATTACAATAAATCATAATTTAGGAAGAAAGTCATTATTAGTGTCAGACAACACCTTTAACACTTTTCATTTGTAATCAGCTCATTGTCTAGGTGACAGACCATGACTGCTGTCTAGCAGCAGATAGGAAACATGCACAGTGCTTACACACTATTTTCTATTGAGCTTCTAGTCACTAGTTTGAAGTTGCCAGTATCACTGAAGCACACTGTTATCTCCAGATCTCAGTTAGCTTCAGTGAAGTGCTTACATGCTAGACAGTAATGGTTGTCATGTTGGAGGCAACAAGCTGTAAATAAAGTGAATGTATTAGGCTATGTGCACATGTTCAGGAATTTTTGCGTTTTTTTGCATTTTTTTCCGCTATAAAACGCGATAAAACTGCAGAAAAAACGCATACATTAAGCATCCTATTATTAGAATGCAAGTGTTTAGCGGGAAAACGCATGCCAATTCCATGAAATTTCTGCGGCAATTCCAGACGTGTGCACATAGCCTTACTGTATCAAGAATGGCTCCATATTTTAATAAACAGTACATTGATAAAGTACTTTATTCAGACAAATGGATTGCAGAAAATAAAGAGTGGTAGGAGGAAGAATAATGTAGGGTCACAACAAAGGGGTATGTCTTGTCGTGGCTATTGGGCTCTAACAAATTGTCCAATTTGTGCGCTAAGTACCTTCATTTTTTAACTTATCTATATATATAATTGTCTAAGGGTTTTTCCGTCTGTCTGTCTTTGTGTCTGTCTGTCTGTCTGTCTGTCTTTCTGTCTGTCTGTCTGTCTGTCCTGGAAATCCCGGCTCAGAGACCGGCACAGCATCAACGTAGAAATCCCGCGTCTCTGATTGGTCGAGGCCGCCAGGCCTCGACCAATCAGCAATGGGCACAGCGACGATGATATCATAAAGGACGTAGAAATCCCGCGTCTGATTGGTCGAGGCCACCAGGCCTCGACCAATCAGCAACGGGCACAGCGACGATGATGTCATAATGGTTGCCATGGCAACGATGATGTCATAAAGGTTGCCTCGACCAATCAGCGATGGGCACAGTCTGCCGCGAATTCTGGAATCATCATTGTCCATATACTACGGGGACATGCATATTCTAGAATACCCGATGCATTAGAATCGGGCCAGTACCTTCATTTTTTAACTTATCTATATATATAATTGCCTAAGGGTTTTTCTGTCTGTCTGTCTGTCTGTCTGTCTGTCCTGGAAATCCCGGCTCTCTGATTGGTCGAGGCCGCCAGGCCTCGACCAATCAGAGACGGGCACAGTATCGACGTAGAAATCCCGCGTCTCTGATTGGTCGAGGCCACCAGGCCTCGACCAATCAACGACGGGCACAGCGACGATGATGTCATAAAGGACGTAGACATCCCGCGTCTGATTGGTCGAGGCCGCCAGGCCTCGACCAATCAGCAACGGGCACAGCGACGATGATGTCATAATGGTTGCCATGGCAACGATGATGTCATAAAGGTTGCCTCGATTAATCAGCGACGGACACAGTCTGCCGCGAATTCTGGAATCATCATTGTCCATATACTACGGGGACATGCATATTCTAGAATACCCGATGCGTTAGAATCGGGCCACAATCTAGTCTATATATATAATTGCCTAAGGGTTTTTCCGTCTGTCTGTCTGTCTGTCTGTCTGTCTGTCCTGGAAATCCCGCCTCTCTGATTGGTCGAGGCCGCCAGGCCTCAACCAATCAGAGACGGGCACAGCGACGATGATGTCATAATGGACGTAGACATCCCGCGTCTGATTGGTCGAGGCCGCCAGGCCTCGACCAATCAGCAACGGCACAGTATCGACGTAGATGTCATAATGGTTGCCATGGCGACGATGATGTCATAAAGGTTGCCTCGACCAATCAGCGACGGGCACAGTCTGCCGCAAATTCTGGAATCATCATTGTCCATATACTACAGGGACATGCATATTCTAGAATACCCGATGCGTTAGAATCGGGCCACAATCTAGTCTTCTATAACAGTAATGCAGTTCTAATTTCATATACTCAATGTTTGCATATTACAGCATTTTAGAGTGCCGCTGTATTTTTTTGGTTATATTGAATAGTTGTCTCAGCTTTCACCTGTTCACCCTTGTCTTATACTGTTTGAATGTGCTGGACAGGTTTTTTTATATTTGTAGTATATTCCTTCTGACTGAGCACTTTTCTCATTACTTAACGCGTTTTAAATTAGAGCTGGATACTGCCCTAGAATTGTAGGCATATAGCTGGGGAGAGGCATATAAGGCTAGGGTCCTAACACAGTGGTATGCCTTTCCTTGGCTGTTGAGCTCTCACACATTTGCCAATTTATGCGATAAGTACCTTAATGTTTATCATACAGCTCTGGCAAAAATTAAGAGACCACTGCAAAATGTTCAGTTTGTCTGATTTTTCTCTTTATAGGAATATTTTTGAGTAAAATGTAAATTATTCATTCATTCTATAAACTTCTGATAACATGTCTCTGAATTTCCAAGCAATAAACTTTGTATTTTTTTCTGAAAAGGAGAAATGGTCAAAATTAAAAAAAACAGTGCTTTCAGACCTCAAACAATGTAAAGAAAACAAGTTCATAATCATTTAGAAGCAACAATACTAATGTTTTCACTCAGGAAGAGTTCAGAAATCAATATTTTGTGGAATAACGATGACTTTTAATCACAGCTTTCATGCGTCTTGGCATGCTTTCCACTAGTCTTTCACACTGCTTCTGGGCAAATATTTAAAGGGAACCTGTCACCCCCAAAATCGAGGGTGAGCTAAACCCGCCAGCATCAGGGGCTTATCTACAGCATTCTGTAATGCTGGGCTCTCTGACTGCCTGGGCAATTTGATAGGTGGTGAAGAGACAGGTGGGTGCTCTTCAGTGCTCTGGACCTGAGAGGATGTGGCACTAATTGAAGTCGATGCATTAGCTGCCATCCATCTGACAACGGCTTCAATTTGTTCATCCCACAGCAGTGGGGTATGGCGAGCTCCTACAAAGCTGTGCATAAAGGACTGTTCCCTGGTAAAACTGGGGGATGCTGAGTCACTGGTGCCCGCAGCAGGCACAGAATCCCCACATCCTTTCCCTGCAGAAACTCCACGACCACGTGCCATACTCCCTGCCTTCTTCATCTTGGTAGATTGATAAAGATAGTCAGAAAAGTACTAAGGGGTTTGTGTGCTTATTCCTGAACAGCTGCTAACAGATTTAAAGGGACACTGTCACCCCCTCCAGCCGTTATAAACTAAAAGAGCGACCTTGTGCAGCAGTAATGCTGCATTCTAACAAGGTGGCTCTTTTAGTTTTTGCTTCTGTTATTCTCTCAATAAAGCGTTTTATAATTTTCCCCAAATACCTATCTTTAGCCAGGGAGGCAGGTCTGAAGCCCCCTCTTTGAAGCGCCCAACTGCCGTCAGTCATCTCTTCTGGGGCGCTGGTCGCCTCCCCTTCAGCGCTGTTTACGTCTGAAATCCGGCGCCTGCGCTGTGCGTGCCTGCCAGGGGCAGGCGCATTGAGTAGTGGCCGTCATAGCTCAGATGCCGGGTTCCTGACGGCGCCTGTGCGGGCAGAGCGGCCACCCGCCATCTCCGCCCCGCAGTGTGTTATGCATTATGCACAGTGCAGGGCGGGGATTCAGCAACAGGGTGCCCGCACTGCCCGCACAGGCGCCGTCAGGAACCCGGCATCTGAGCTATGATGGCCACTACTCAATGCGCCTGCCCCTGGCAGGCATGCACAGCGCAGGCGCCGGATTTCAGATGTAAACAGCGCTGAAGGGGCGGCGGCCAGCGCCCCAGAAGAGATGACTGACGGCAGTTGGGCGCTTCAAAGAGGGGGCTTCAGACCTGCCTCCCTGGCTAAAGATAGGTATTTGGGGAAAATTATAAAACGCTTTATTGAGGGAATAACAGAAGCAAAAACTAAAAGAGCCACCTTGTTAGAATGCAGCATTACTGCTGCACAAGGTGGCTCTTTTAGTTTATAACGGCTGGAGGAGGTGACAGTGTCCCTTTAAGAAACACTAATTTTATAAAGTGTGGACTAGACTTTTATATGAGCTAATGTGGCCTACACAACTGTAAAGTGGATTGTTAGCTGAACTTTATTTAGGTTTTTTTTTTTACAAAAAAAATGGATGTGCCCAAAGACGTAAAACCGATAGTATCACAAACTTTTTGTAGCTATTACAATGCACGAAGGTAACCCACAATGCAATAGATGAGGCTCCAAAAGATAGGCTAATACTAATCTGGCTGGGGCTGCAGGGCACAAGGCGGCAGAAAGGCTCCTATATAGTGCACGCAATCTAGCTGGATACGGATGGAAACATACCAATAATAGGAGAAATAAGGAAAAATTTGCTGCACTAATGAAAAAAAGGTCAATGTATGAGGCAGTGACGCACGCTGAGCGGACTACAACCAGATGTGACTGCAGAACACACTGCAGTGAGAGCTGCACACACAGACCTTGCAGACAGCTGTGAACAACGCTGCAAGGCTGCAGAAAAGCTCCTCTATCTACTCCTATATAGTGTTTGCCGCTATCTAGCTGGATACGGATGGAAACTCACTAATAGGCAAAATCAGCAAAAATGTGCAGCTGCACAAATGCAAAAAAGGACAATGTAACAGTATGAGGCAGTGACGCACGCTGAGGGAACTACAACCAGATGTGGCTGCAGAACACACTGCAGCGTGAGCTGCACTCACACACACAGAGACCTTGCAGACAGCCGTGAACAGCGCTGCAAGGCCAAAAAAAGGTTCTCACACAGCGGTTGCTACAGTAGCCTGGGTAAAGCACAATGAAGCAAATCGCTATCTCAAACTGTCTCTCAGTCAGAACAGCAGCATCCGGTCCCTAGCTGAATTCACAGGAGAGTGAACCCAAAATGGCCGCGGCGGCTTTTATAGTGCATCATGACATCATTTCAGCAGCCAGTCACAGCCATGCCAGTAGCTACATGCCTAACATGCATAACAGGATGTGCCCACACTTCTTAGGATTCCTCATTGGCTGAATTAAATCAAACTGGCTCATAGCATTATGGGAATTCCGATACCGTGAATATCATCCGATACCCGATATTTGCAGTATCGGAATGCTCAACACTACTGTTTACACTTGTTTTATTCTGTTGGGAGGTGCTGGTTAATTTTTTGATATTAGATGTGCTGCTGTGCTGTGGATTTCTCCTGTAAGGCACTACTCTGATAGGAGTCACATCACAGCAACACTTCTATCCATCCTCCCACCAGTCTTGTTTATACTCTGTAAACTGCATAAGGTCTTGCATGTCAAACTAAAAAGTCACTGTTCAATTTGAATTGCTTTCTATTAACCCCTTCATGACCCAGCCTATTTTGACCTTAATGACCTGGCCGTTTTTTGCAATTCTGACCAGTGTCCCTTTATGAGGTAATAACTCAGGAACGCTTCAATGGATCCTAGCGGTTCTGAGATTGTTTTTTCATGACATATTGGGCTTCATGTTAGTGGTAAATTTAGGTCAATAAATTTTGCGTTTATTTGTGATAAAAACGGAAATTTGGCAAAAATTTTGAAAATGTCGCAATTTTCACATTTTGAATTTTTATTCTGTTAAACCAGAGAGTTATGTGACACAAAATAGTTAATAAGTAACATTTCCCACATGTATACTTTACATCAGCACAATTTTGGAAACAAATTTTTTTTTTGCTAGGAAGTTATAAGGGTTAAAATTTGACCAGCGATTTCTCATTTTTACAACGAAATTTACAAAACCATTTTTTTAGGGACCACCTCACATTTGAAGTCAGTGTGAGGGGTCTATATGGCTGAAAATACCCAAATGTGACACCATTCTAAAAAATGCACCCCTCAAGGTGCTCAAAACCACATTCAAGAAGTTTATTAACCCTTCAGGTGCTTCACAGCAGCAGAAGCAACATGGAAGGAAAAAATGAACATTTAACTTTTTAGTCACAAAAATGATCTTTCAGCAACAATTTTTTTATTTTCCCAATGGTAAAAGGAGAAACTGAACCAAGAAAGTTGTTGTCCAATTTGTCCTGAGTACGCAGATACCTCATATGTGGGGGTAAACCACTGTTTGGGCGCACGGCAGGGCTTGGAAGGGAAGGAGCGCCATTTGACTTTTTGAATGAAAAATTGGCTCCACTCGTTAGCGGACACCATGTCACGTTTGGAGAGCCCCCGTGTGCCTAAAAATTGGAGCTCCCCCACAAGTGACCCCATTTTGGAAACTAGACGCCCCAAGGAATTTATCTAGATGCATAGTGAGCACTTTGAACCCCCAGGTGCTTCACAAATTGATCCGTAAAAATGAAAAAGTACTTTTTTTTCACCCAAAAATTATTTTAGCCTCAATTTTTTCATTTTCACATGGGCAACAGGATAAAATGGATCCTAAAATTTGTTGGGCAATTTCTCCTGAGTACACTGATACCTCACATGTAGGGGTAAACCACTGTTTGGGCACATGGTAAGGCTCGGAAGGGAAGGAGCGCCATTTGACTTTTTGAATGAAAAATTATCTCCATCGTTAGCGGACACCATGTCGCGTTTGGAGAGCCCCTGTGTGCCCAAACATTGGAGCTCCCCCACAAGTGACCACATTTTGGAAATTAGACCTCCAAAGGAACTTATCTAGATGCCTAGTGAGCACTTTAAACCCTCAGGTGCTTCACAAATTGATCTGTAAAAATGAAAAAGTACTTTTTTTTCACAAAAAATTTCTTTTCGCCTCAAATTTTTAAATTTCACATGAGCAATAGGATAAAATAGATCCTAAAATTTGTTGGGCAATTTCTCCCGAGTACACCGATACCTCATATGTGGGGGTAAACCACTGTTTGGGCACATGGCAGGGCTCGGAAGGGAAGGCGCGCCATTTGACTTTTTGAATGGAAAATTAGCTCCAATTGTTAGCGGACACCATGTCACGTTTGGAGAGCCCCTGTGTGCCTAAACATTGGAGCTCCCCCACAAGTTACCCCATTTTGGAAACTAGACCCCCCAAGAAACTTATCTAGATGCATATTGAGCACTTTAAACCCCCAGGTGCTTCATAGAAGTTTATAACGCAGAGCCATGAAAATAAAAAATAATTTTTCTTTCCTCAAAAATGATTTTTTAGCCTGGAATTTCCTATTTTGCCAAGGGTAATAGGAGAAAATGGACCCCAAATTTTGTTGTCCAGTTTGTTCTGAGTACGCTGATACCCCATATGTGGGGGTAAACCACTGTTTGGGCGCACGGCAGGGCTCGGAAGGGAAGGCACGCCATTTGGCTTTTTAAATGGAAAATTAGCTCCAATCATTAGCGGACACCATGTCACATTTAGAGAGCCCCTGTGTGCCTAAACGTTGGAGATCCCCCACAAATGACCACATTTTAGAAACTAGACCCCCAAAGGAACTAATCTAGATGTGTGGTGAGGACTTTGAACCCCCAAGTGCTTCACAGAAGTTTATAATTGCAGAGCCATGAAAAAAAAAAAATATTTTCTCAAAAATGATCTTTTAGCCTGCAATTTTTTATTTTCCCAAAGGTAACAGGATAAATTTGACCCCAAAAGTTGTTGTCCAGTATCTCCTGAGTACGCTGATACCCCATATGTGGGGGTAAACCACTGTTTGGGCACATGCCGGGGCTCGGAAGTGAAGTAGTGACGTTTTGAAATGCAGACTTTGATGGAATGCTCTGCGGGCATCACGTTGCGTTTGCAGAGACCCTGATGTGGCTAAACAGTAGAAACCCCCCATAAGTGACCCCATTTTGGAAACTAGACCCCGAAAGGAACTTATCTAGATGTGTGTTGAGCACTTTGAACCCCCAAGTGCTTCACAGAAGTTTATAACGCAGAGCCGTGAAAATAATAAATACGTTTTCTTACCTCAAAAATAATTATTTAGCCCAGAATTTTTTATTTTCCCAAGAGTTACAGGAGGAATTGGACCCCAAAAGTTGTTGTCCAGTTTCTCCTGAGTACGCTGATACCCCATGTGTGGGGGTAAACCACTGTTTGGGCACACGTCGGGGCTCAGAAGGGAAGTAGTGACTTTTGAAATGCAGACTTTGATGGAATGGTCTGCCAGCGTCACGTTGCGTTTGCAGAGCCCCTGGTGTGCCTAAACAGTAGAAACCCCCACAAGTGACCCTATTTTAGAAACTAGACCCCCCAAGGAACTTATCTAGATATGTGGTGAGCACTTTGAACCCCCAATTGCTTCACAGACATTTACAACGCAGAGCCGTGAAAATAAAAAATAATTTTTCTTTCCTCAAAAATGATGTTTTAGCAAGCAATTTTTTATTTTCACAAGGGTAACAGGAGAAATTGGACCCCAATAATTGTTGCGCAGTTTGTCCTGAATATGCTGGTACCCCATATGTGGGGGTAAACCACTGCTTAGGTGCACGTTGGGGCTCGGAAGTGAGGGAGCACCATTTGACTTTTTGAATACAAGATTGGCTGGAATCAATGGTGGCACCATGTTGCATTTGGAGACCCCCTGATGTGCCTTAACAGTAGAAACCCCTCAATTCTACCTCCAACACTAACCCCAACACACCCCTAACCCTAATCCCAACTGTAGCCATAACCCTAATCACAACCCTAATCACAACCCTAATTCCAACCCTAACCCTAAGGCTATGTGCCCACGTTGCGGATTCGTGTGAGATTTTTCAGCATCATTTTTGAAAAATCCGCGGGTAAAAGGCACTGCGTTTTACCTGCGGATTTACCGCCGATTTCCAGTGTTTTTTGTGCGGATTTCACCTGTGGATTCCTATTGAGGAAAAGGTGTAAAACGCTGCGGAATCCGCACAAAGAATTGACATGCTGCGGAAAATACAACGCAGCGTTTCCGCGCTGTATTTTCCGCACCATGGGCACAGCGGATTTGGTTTTCCATAGGTTTACTTGGTACTGTAAACCTGATGGAACACTGCTGCGAATCCTCAGCGGCCAATCCGCTGCGGATCCGCAGCCAAATCCACACCGTGTGCACATAGCTTAATTCTAAAGGTATGTACACACGCTGCGGAAAATGTTGCGGATCCGCAGCAGTTTCCCATGAGTTTACAGTTCAATGTAAACCTATGGGAAACAAAAATCGCTGTACACATGCTGCAGAAAAACTGCTCGGAAACGCAGCGGTTTACATTCTGCAGCATGTCACTTCTTTCTGCGGATTCCGCAGCGGTTTTACAACTGCTCCAATAGAAAATCGCAGTTGTAAAACTGCAGTGAAATGTGCAGAAAAACCGCGGTAAATCCGCCATAAATCCGCAGCGGTTTAGCACTGCGGATTTATGAAATCCGCAGCGGAAAAATCCGCAGAGGACCAGAATACGTGTGCACATATCGAAACCCTAACCCTAACCCTATTCTAACCTTAGTGGGGGGGAAAAAAAATTCTTTATTTTTTTATTGTCCCTACCTATGGGGGTGAGAAGGGGGGGGGGTCATTTACTATTATTTTTATTTTGATCACTGTGATAGATTATATCTCAGTGATCAAAATGCACTTTGGAACGAATCTGCCGGCCGGCAGATTCGGCGGGCGCACTGCGCATGCGCCCACCATTTTGGAAGATGGCGGCGCCCAAGGAGAAGACGGACGGACCCCGGGAGGATCGGTAAGTATGATGGGGTGGGGGGGAGCATGGGAGGGGATCGGAGCACAGGGGGGGTGGATCAGAGCGCAGGGGGTTGGATCAGAGCGCGGGGGGTGGATCGCAGCACGGGGGGGTGGATCGGAGCACGGGGGGTGGATCGGAGCACGGGGGGTTGGATCAGAGCACGGGGGGTGATTGGAGCACGGGGGGAGCAGACAAGACCACGGGAGGAGCGGAGCACAGGACGGAGCAGTGTACCGGACAGATCGGTGGCTTGGGGGGGCGATCGGTGGGGTGGGCGCACATTAGTGTTTCCAGCCATGGCCGATGATATTGCAGCATCGGCCATGGCTGGATTGTAATATTTCACCAGTTTTAATAGGTGAAATATTACAAATCGCTCTGATTGGCAGTTTCACTTTCAACAGCCAATCAGAGCGATCGTAGCCACGGGGGGGGGTGAAGCCACCTCCCCTGGGCTAAACTACCACTCCCCCTGTCCCTGCAGATCGGGTGAAATTGGAGTTAACCCTTTCACCGGATCTGCAGGGACGCGATATTTCCATGACGCCACATAGGCGTCATGGGTCGGATTGGCACCGACTTTCATGACGCCTTCGTGGCGTCAAAGATCGGGAAGGGGTTAAAATAATTATATCAGAAATGTTATGTGGAGTTCAGAGTTCTTATGTGTGTTATTAAATATAATAAATATTTGTATATAAAGGATATTTTTCTATATTTCAGAATTATATTAATAACTTAACTGTAGAAACCTTGTTCAGAACTATACAAGCAATGCTGGTCCTGGTCCCAGTGGAGAAGACAGACATGTGTATGCAATTAAGAAGAACAAGTGACGAGCTGCTCTTGCAAAATGAAGACACCTAGTAGCACCATTACCATGGCAACTCTATCTTACAGAATATGACAGCTTTTAAGTTTGTATAAAATGATGAAAATTGTCAATAATGTTTTAATGTTCCAAATAGCTGCCAGGCAAAAGAAAAAGTCTTAAGATTTTTTAGGTATATTTATAACTTTGATTTACAAACCATATATACATAATATGTTTGCATTAAAAAACAATTGTGTTTGTTTCTTAAACAAAATGTATGCAAAATTGTTAACTGCGTGTTTGACATAAATGAAGGATATTGCCATGAATTTTACCAAAAACACACCAACACTGACCAAAACAAGTAGTCCTGGATCATGAAAAGAGAAACTGCCAATCTGGTTCCATTTCCTATAAAAATTCTTACCTGTAAAGAATAAATAATATAGATTCTGCTTCTTTATTAATTATCGGACCTAAATAGAGTTTACTCACTATCAAATTTTGGGCAATGTCCAGTTTGGGAAATGTATGATGAGTGTGTGATGGACTGGTTGATTGATCCCCCCAGTTCCAGGAAGCCCTATAAGTTGAGTATTTTAAGCCATCAGTCCAGTAGTTTGTGAATATTACTAATTAGTCATGTTAGTAAATTGGTGGTCTGATGATAGCTGTGATTAAACACGGTCATTTTCTGTAGCCTCTTTGGTCAATTAGTATAACTATGATAACTATGAACAATTAAACATTTTGGAGAGGGCTTCTTACGCTGTGAGGAAGGCTTCACCAGTGAGTCACTCCCTAGTTGCTGGTGAGCAGTAGCAGTTTTCACACAAGTGGTAAACAGATGCAGTTTTTCTTTGACATCAATAAGCACTGGTTCATTAACAAAATTGACTAATTTTAACATTGTACCTCAAATAGGAGACAAATGAAAGTAAGTTGAGCAATATTTTTAAGTTTGGAAAAGTGATAAGGCCATGTGACTGCCTGGTGAGACCCACATGTAACCCCCATATATCTGATGAGGCACCACTAGAAAATGTTTGAGAAGTCCTAGCCTAGCCAATACACTGTCACTGGTACTGTCTACTATTTTTCAACTAAGAGCGCTAACTGTCAATCTCTTCAACAAATTGTGATCATCATTTTTGTTGAAAAGTTCCATAAAGAGTACCTATCAGAAAAAAATCACTTAATTTTTATATTAATATATTACACATGAAGAAATACTGTAAACACCATTCTAAATCTATATATATATAAAACTCTATATCTGCAGTAGCCCGCTCTATACAAATCCACAGTTCTCGCCTGATGTGGGTGAAAATTGGCATGCCCCCTCTCCACCTACAGGAGCAGAATACTGCACACGTTACGTCTTGTCACTTAAAACATGAAATACACACAATTAACATACAGACAGCCGTGCTAAACTAATATATCCCTCACACTTGAGTCCTGATTGTAACTGCCTATCAGCAGAGGTTGGCACCCTACAGATAGCACTAGATAGGTGTCCCCGCTCCTCGGTGGCTGTCATTAATACTCCTATGTGTCACCTGGGCCCAATGTATGGTACTTTATGAGTTTATCAGTTAATCTCTAGGGATTTCTAGGGTGTGCTGTCGCAAAGTGGGGGCGCCATATCCGAGGAACAGTAGGGTGCCAATCCCCGCAGTTAGGCAGGCTGTTCATATCAGCAGGGAATAGTCCTAGTGAGGTATTATATGTGTATTATGCACTTTTGCACTGTGTTATCATGTCATTCACTCCTTTTCACACTGCTTAATGACTGCCATCCATCATTTCTCCACTGGCAATTGCTGTCCATTTCGCCTTCCTTTCGTGTCTAAATAGTGATTTATCTGACTCTGACTGTTTTCAGGTGACACATAAGAGTTTTATAAGGGACAGTCACCGAGGAGCAGGGGTGCCTATTTCATGCTATCTGTAGGGTGCCAACCTCCGCTGATAGGCAGTTTCAATCAGGACTAAAGTGTGAGGGATATATTAGTTTAGCACCGCTGTCTGTATGTTGATTGTGTGTATTTCATGTTTTTAAGTGATTAAATAAACATTAAGTTTTATCTATAATATCAGTATGATATAAGGTTCTTTTTGTTTTTCTTGATTTTTTTACCTTATTTTGCATATTTTCTTCAGTTTTTTTGACACGTTACATCTCGCTAGTATCCCCCTGTCATGATATTGGGGCCCCCGAAGTTAGGCCCTATACATATAATGGGGAAATGTGAAATCTGTAGTAGCCTGCTCTATACAAATCCACAGTTCTACCCCGATTTGGTTGAAATTCGGCACGCCCTCTCTCCACCCACAGGAGCAGAATAAGGCGCACATTAAATCTCACTAGCGTCCCCCCGTCATGATATTGGGACTCCCGAAGTTAGGCCCTATACATATAATGGAGAAATGTGAAGTTGTGACTGACAGGGATGGACTATAGCGACGGCGCCAAAGAGTCGCTGCTAAAGGGCCTGCACCACCACACACAACACACAAACATTTCACATACACCATACAAACATCACACAGACAGCACACATACACCAACCCATAAGCACAACACCACGCAAATGCCACAACACACTGTTAGGGCTAGCGGAACGCACCAAATAATAAGATAGGTAGAATAAGGTGCGTTCGCAGCCCGGGGTCCACCATGCAGAGATGGAACCTGCTGCCAAGTAATGACGGACTATATGGCAGAACAATGTGAATACACACGGGTTAACTTCACCCTGTGTGAAGGAAGTGAACCCTGTCAAGTCACAGGGCCGCGGTACCATACACAAGAGCACAAGCAAGGAGTCTCCGAGCTCAGTCCTAAGACTTGGGATCTGAGTCTGTGTAGACTACTTGCGGTCGACACCGCAACTGGGGTGTCAGCGTAACCAAAATAATAACAAAGGAATGCACGAGCATGCGTTCGGTGCCGCACTGCCGGACGCCACTAACTACCCAGGCTTGGGTCAGGAAAGCTCTGTGAAAGCGCACGGCACCGCACTGGTGGACACAGCAACTAGACGCTGTATTAGTGTGTAACGTGCTGTTGGGTAAGTCGGGCACTAGATAGCAATCATACACCTTCCACAAACAGTCATCCAATAGGGAGGGTTATTTAAAGAGCGACTTTCACTCACAACACACACACGTTTACAAATGTACACTAGCGCATGGCCGTGCGGCCATGCAAGCCTTAAATAGCTGCAGCACGTATAGGACCTCTCAGAAGGACCAATGGAATTGCTGCAGTACCTGAGAATGTGACCCTAGATCTCCACTGAGAGATCTTGCCCTGGGCATGCTCAGTGTGTGCAAAGTAGGACTTAGTCCCAGAAGCGTCTGCTCGCCGCTGCCCAGCACTGGCTTCAATGGCAGAAGCTGGAAAAGCAGCAGTAACCCTATGCACAGAGTGAGACTGGGCAAGACGCTGGGACCGACGTCTCCGCTGAGCAGATTCCACTGTGGCTGGAGAAGAATGGGAGACCGCAGCAGAGATGGTTCGAGATTCCCCCTGTGCTGAGGCGGGAACTCGACACCAAACACACATCATACAAACACTAGACCACTCTAGACACACATACCACAACACCACCCCATAAATACCACACACACACACATGCAAGGACCACACACGCATGCAAACACACTCAGATGGATGCACCCTACACACACGGATGAACATTACTGAGCAGCAATATTGGTCAGGTGAAAAATGCCACATAGTAAGATTGCTATTATTGTTTACTATACAGGGAGATTTCATCACTGAAGCTGCTGAGGTAAAGTGAAAGCTGAGCTCTGATTGGTTGCTATGGGCAATTAGACAAGTCTGCCTGGGAGGCGGTTTTCATTACTGAGATATGAGCTCCTTCAGATCATAGTAATACTGTGTGGGGGCTGCTCTGTATTTACTATTCATCCTATTACATCTCTTATCAGTGTCAGGTGAATACTAAAGGGTCATAATACTAAGGACTGTTTTTCAAAATGGCACCCAAAAAATGACCATCTATTGAGCAAGTTCATCCAAAAGCTAAGAAAGCAAAATTGTGTCAAAGAGCTGAGACAAGTGTACAACGTGACTCGCTGCTTGAAAAGAAACGGATGAGACAGGCTAAATGTAAGGCAGCTGAGACATCAGAGCAACAGGAATGTCATCTTCACAAAAATCAGATAAGGCAGGCTGAACAAGGAATATGGAAACATCTGAACAAAAGGATGAACGTTGTGAAAATGACCGCATATGACATATGCAACGTGTGCAAAGATGCAGGCAGGCTGATTTGAGTTTGGAAGCATTTCACTACAACCCAATCCAAGACTATAGGTCTCATCAGCAAGTCTTAATTGGCAAAATGGACAAAATGTGCAAACATTGTCAAGCAAAGAAGTTTAACTTGGAATTGCCTGGTATGTGCTGCTCAAATAGCAAAGTCAGTTTGCCACCTTTAGATCTACCTCCTGAACCACTTCTTTCATATACTGTATGTCAGGAACAACTCCCGAGTCCAAGCATTTTCTGCAAAATATTAGGAGATACAATTCATCTTTCCTGATGAAATCCGTTAGTACAATAGCTGTACTCCAGGAAGCAAGATTTATGCCAACTTTTAAACTCCAGGGCTAATTATATCACAAAATCGGTTCAATGCTTCCTGTAGCAAATGAAGATCCAAAGTTTTTACAAATGTATTTTTTGGGAGACGAATAAATGCAAGCTGATAGACGTTGTGAAACTATACTTGAGATAAAAAAAGAGATTGTGTTGAATTTGCAAAGATTTTTCCATCAGCACAATCAGTTAGAAAACCTTTTCAAAATAGCCTTAGAAAGAATGCCAAGTGATGAATATCAAGTTGTAATAAGAGCAGACAAGACACCGGTTGGCGAGCATGAAAGGCGAATTAATTCTCCAACTGTTAACGAAGTAGCTATTGTAATGGTTGGACAGGACTTTCAAAGTCAAGATATAATTATTCAGCGACAAAGAGACTATCTTCAATGTATTGCAGAAATACATAGATCATTTGATGCCCTGCAATATTCGATAATATTTTGGAATGACCAAGATGGCTATCACTTTAATCTAACATAGACTGATCCCAAGACTGCTAGGCCAACCAATAAAAAAATATCAGCTATGGACTTTTATGCCTACCAAATAATGATCAGACATGGGTCTTCTAACCACATTTTACAATGTAGGCAACTTTTTCATCAATTTATAGTTGATATGTATGCCAAAGTGGAAAGTGAGCGTCGTTTGTACATACAATTGAACCAACAAAAACTTACAGTGGATAAATACATTCATTTAAGAGATGCTGTTACTAATGATGGCAACGTGGCTGACATTGGGCGTATGTTTATTTTACCCGCTACATTTACTGGAAGTCCCAGACATATGCATGAGTATGCTCAGGACGCCATGACATATGTTCGGATATATGGTCATCCTGATTTGTTTATTACAGTTACATGTAATCCAACTTAGCCAGAGATACGGGAAGAGCTTCTGAATGGTCAGGGCCCCTCTGATCGACATGATTTAACTGCAAGGGTTTTTAAACAAAAACTGATCAAGCTCATGTACGTAATTACAAAGTGTTACATTTTTGGTGAAAGTCAGTGTTCGATGTATTCAATTGAGTGGCAAAAAAGAGGTCTTCCACATGCTCATTTACTGATATGGCAAAAGGATAAGATACGCCCTGATCAAATTGACAGTGTTATTTCTGCGGAGCTTTCAAATCCAGACGAGGACCCGGTACTTTTTGAAACTATTTCTAAAAATATGATCCATGGCCCATGTGGGCCACTTAACTCAAGATCGCCATGTATGAAGGAATGAAAATGTACTAAAAAGTATCCTCGCAACTTGATTGTAAAAACACAAACAGGAGATGATGGTTATCCTCTTTATAGAAGACGGAAACCTGAACAGGGAGGATATACTGCAACAATCAGATTAAAAAGGTTAAACAAAACAGAGATATTGAAATAATCGATGGGCTGTACAGTACCTTACTCTCCACTGCTTTCAAAATTGTTTGATGCGCACATTAACGTAGAATATTGTAGCTCTGTTAAGTCCATTAAATACATTTGGAAATATTTAACAAGGGCAGTGATCTGGCAATTTTCCAGCTAGAAAATCCAAAATGTACATCTGATGAGATTATGCTGTATCAGATGGGAAGGTATATAAGTAGTAATGAAGCTGTGAAAGACATCCGACTGTAGTTCATCTCTGTGTCCATCTTGAAAATGGACAACGAGTTTATTTTACTCCCAACAATGTAGAGGAAAGAGCTGCTCGACCACTCAATACACCATTGACAGCTTTCTTTCTCTTATGTCATGCAGATCCATTTGCAAGGACTTTTTAATATTCAGATGTTCCAAAATATTATACATCGAATAAATCGAGAAAAGAATTTTGCAAGAGGAAACAAGGTGCAAGGGTCCCAGGATGGGACGGACGCTCCAGTGATGCTCTTGAGCGTGTGTATATAGTGCATCCAAACAACGCAGAGTGTTACTACCTCTGATTACTGCTTCACACTGTCTGTGGGCCAACTTCTTTCACTGATTTTAAAATAGTTGTGCGCTTTGGGACAAACACAAAGAATATCTTAGTGAAGATATTCTTAGAGTGCAAAGGAGAGTTAATTCAGACTTAAATTTTACTTCTGACATATTCAACAAAGCCCTCTTGATGTTAGAAGAAAGGTGCATATCTATCAATAGTAAAACTCTAATAGAAATAGGTTTACCAGCACCAAATCGACCAGACTTTGATATTATGAAGAGAGATATTCTGCAAGAAAACTGCTATGATTTGTAAAAATGTAAAGAATTTGTCATATTAAATTAGCCTCTTTTGGTTGATGAGATGACCAAAGATCGGCCTATATGGCAATTATGGCTCAGATTTCCAGTGGAAATGGGGGACTATTTTTCCTAGATGCATCAGGAGGTACTGGTAAAATATTTTTAATTAATTTGCTGCTTGCAGAAATTCACTCAAATAATGACATTGCCTTGGCTGTTGCATCATCTGGGATTGCAGCCATTCTTTTGGATGGAGTGCGCACGGCTCATTCAGCACTAGGGTTGCCCTTTAATCTAGCGCTGTCAGGAACTCCTTTCTGTAATATCACTAAGGGCTCTGGGAAACCTAAGGTATTACAAACTTGAAAAACAATTGTTTGGGATGAATTTACCATGGCGCACAAGAAAGCAGTCAAGGCCCTTGACCACACCTTGAAAGATCTGCTTGGAACTGATTGTTTAATGGGGGGAATTGGTTGCAATTTTTGCAGGTGACTTTTGCCAGACATTACCTGTTCTTAAGGTAGTAACACCAGCGGATGAGCTGAATGCCTGTCTAAAATCTTCTTATCTGTAGATACATGTTCAGAATCAAACTCTTACTACTAATATGCAGGTTCATTTGATGGGAAATACAACTGCGGACAAATTTACACACCAGCTACTATGCCTTGGAAATGACAGGTTCCCTACTGATTTCACTACTGGTCTCATTTCCTTTCTGGAAGATTTTTGTGAAATTATATCTCCGGTAATGGAACTTATTGGCCAAGTTTTCCCTGATATTTGTAACAATTTTAACAACCATCAGTAGCTTTGTGAACATGCAATCCTAGCACCTAAAAATGATAGTGTCACCTTCATAAATCTACTAATTCAGGGAAGGCTGCCTGGTCTAGCGACCACATACATGTCCATTGATTCAGGCATGGAAAGTGAACATGAGTATCCATTGGAGTTACTGAATTCTTTGGAGCCTCCTGGAATACCACCTCATAAGCTCACTTTAAAAATAGGAGCCACAATAATTTTGCTTCAGAACCTTGAACTACCAAAAATGTGTAACGGCACAAGATTGTGCATTAAGAGTCTCATGCCCAATGTTATTGAAGCCACTATTATATTCTTGGGTGGCACGGTGGCGCAGTGGTTAGCACTACAGCCTTGCAGCGCTGGGGTCCTGGGTTCTAATCCCACCCACGACAACATCTGCAAAGAGTTTGTATGTTCTCTCCGTGTTTGCGTGGGTTTCCTCTGGGCACTCCAGTTTCCTCCCACATTCCAAAGACATACTGATAGGATATTTAGATTGTGAGCCCAATCGGGGACAGCGATGATAATGTGTGCAAATTGTAAAGCGCTGCGGAATATGTTAGCGCTATATAAAAATAAAGATTATTATTATTATTATGGGAAACTCTAAAGGAGCAAATGTTTTCATTTTGTGTATTCCTTTGCTACCAAGCGACATGCCCATCAATTTTAAGCGTTTGACTTGTATATTCAATGACTATAAGCAAAGCACAAGGTCAATCACTTAAAGTAGCCGGCATTCATTTGGAGAGCCTGTGTTTTTCACATGGACAGTTGTATGTTGCTCGCTCTAGAGTGGGTAACCCCAAAAATCTTTTCATATATGCACCTGAAGGTAAAACCAGAAACATTGGTTACCAAAAAGCACTACAATAGATAGTTGTTTAACTGTAAACCAATTTTACACTTTTATCCGTGAACTACTTATAGATTACACTGGAGGGAGGGGGGAAGGGTTGCACTATGTTGTTAATTGGGTGTAAATGTTTTATATATTTGTGTAAGGTGCATAAAGTTTAATTTTTGATAAAAAAAATTGTTAAAAAAACATGTAAAATCAATAAAAATGTTGAAATAAAAAAAAAGTTGTTGTTCACATCAATGTTACGACACATTAGTAAAATGCCAAAATAATAAAAATTTAAAGTGGAAAATTTTTTTTACTGTAGCACTCTGAAAATGTCAATTTCAGGGTGACACTGAAAATTTTACTTTCGCTACCATAACCCACAAATCTGCGGGTATTCTACTAGTACAATTATAAAATAATTAGGTAAAAACTTTTGCAAACCATACATGTAAATGAGATTTCCTTTAAGGTGGCCTTTTTCTAAGGTAAACAAGCCAAACCTTTCCAATCTCTCATCATCAGAAATGGAAACCAGGATCAGCACTGTCTTCTATTGCCACAAATGAATAAAGGATGGTATATTTTTGTTTGCTTCAATGAGCATTTATTTAAAAATAATAGATTATTAAAACACTAGTTTACACTATGTGATTGATTCAATTGTGGCAATAGAAGATAGCGCTGATCCTGGTTTCCATTTTTGATTTTTTTCACTGTGGGAAACTCCTGGATGGGAATAGCTGCAGGCTATCACTTTTTAATCCAAACCAAAACGAGAGCGCAACTATATCAGGTGAGAAAATTTTCTTATATATCTAACCTTTTGCAACTTGACAAACTTTTTACATCTAGATAGCGCCACATCTTTTTTTCTTTTTTAGGATATTCCATACAATTTCTCATGTGCCGATGCCTTCCATCCATTTTAATAATTTAGTTGCCTGCCTTTGAACTTACTCTAACTTCTGAATATATTTTTTTTAAAAAGTGGAGCGCAAAACTGGACCCCATCTTCTAGATGTGGCATTACAAGGGACTTATAGCAGGGTAATAATACATTAGGGTCACTGGATTTTATCTCTTTTTTTATACATCCTAAAATGTTGTTTGCTGTCGCTTCACTGCTCTTCATTGTCCATGACTGTCACATTTCTCTTTGCTCTACTAATAAATTAAAAATCCCCCCCACTCACCAGCACACTTCTTGTTTTTAGTCCTGCTTGCACAAAAGTGGTTGGTGCAGAAGGACTAATAAGAAAATGAACCATCAACAAGATGATGACACAATTCCACTGTAAAAAAGTTATTAAAAAGTTTCATCCAGGACATTTCTTTTACTATGGGCCTTAAAACTAACAGGCTGGTAGTTGCTTCTGCCAGCTATTCAGCTGCTCTACATCAACAGAGGAGCTGTTTCTCTTTTGGGCTGCTCTGTTGATGAGGCGTGACTGCCGAAGTCATGCTGATTGACAGCTGTCTCCCCGCAGTTAGGTAGCGGGGAGCCAGATTTCACTAAGCATGACGTCGACAGTCAGGCTTGTAAACATAGTGGAGTGTATAAGAAGCTGCTGCTCTGTTGACATGACATTAGTGAAAGCCACAAAATCATCAGCAGGAGCCATCTGTGACGGTTTTGTTTCAGCAGAGATCGGCACGGGTCACAACAGGAAGGTTGGTAGCAACTATCTTCAAGTTAACCTTAGGCCTATAGTAAAAAATTAAATCGTACCAGATAACCCCTTTATGTCAAAGGTTTTTAGATACATATTGACTTTCAAAGCAATTAGTATCTCTCTAAAACAAGTAAGAATATATACAGTGGGGGAAATAATTTTTTGATACACTGCCCATTTTCCAAGTTTTCTCATCTATAAAAATGTTGAGGTCTACAATTTTTATTGTAGGCACATTTCAACTATGAGGGACAGAATATAAAAATAAAAAGAAGAAAATCACATTGTATGATTTTTACAGAATTTTACATAATTTTATTGCATGAAATAAAAATCGGCAGTGTATCAAGTACTTATTTTCCCCGCTGTATATTATATTTGTTTTTAACAAAGTTGATTTTTGCTGACAGGTACCTTGGAATATTTGTATGCAATTAATTAACATCTACATTATTATTATGACCAAGATAGAAAATATGCCTAAAATTCCACAAATATTGTGCACCAATCTTATAGCAATTAATTGACACTGAAATGTGCTGCGCCCGTGTCAGAATACAAAATACCAATGTAATGCTGAAAAAAAAAAGTACATGTAGATATCCAGCAAGGATACTGACCTTTACCCATGCTGGCCCAAATGGAAAAATCAATATTTAAATTATAGCAGAACCAGAGCTGCCATGAATCCAAAAATGAATTGGGACAGTCTGACTTCAACATGCCCCATCATCAAGATCAGTGGGAAAAATGTTAGTCTTGATAAACTGGGGCAGAGAAAATTGGCACGGCACATTTGTTGTACTGTTTTTGCATTCTGTATGCCTTCATATCATTGCTGAATCAGATTTAGATCTGGACTCATTACTGACCATTTCAGAACCCTCCAGTCCTCTGTTTTCGTCCATTTCTGGGTGCTTCTTGAAGTATGATTGGCTTTATTGTTCTCCTAGAAGACCTAGAAACTAGGATGTAAATACCATATATACTCGAGTATAAGCCGACCCGAGTATAAGCTGACCCCCCTAATTTTGCCACAAAAAACTGGGAAAACGTAATGACTCGAGTATAAACCTAGGGTGGAAAATGGTGCAGCTACTGGTAAATTTCAAAAATAAAAATAGGTACCAATAAAAGTAAAATTAATTGAGACATGAGTAGCTTAAGTGTTTTGAATATCCATATTGAATCAGGAGCCCCATATAATGCTCCATACAGTTATATGTAGGGCAGCCACAGCCACAAGAACATGACAGTGGGGAACAGCAAATTTGGGATAAGGAGGAGGGAGATGATTAGACAAAGTTGCCAATAAGTCTTGTTGTTAATCGCACCGAAACCAAGATGAAGAGGCAGTGGGGTGACCAAAGGGAGAAGGTAGGCAACTGGTCCTCATAGCACCAACAGTCCTGAATTTCTCCATCAAAGAGTTAGGTATTCCCTTGTCTGGGACACTTAAAAAGAGTTCTGAGACAAACAAAATGGCCATTTGCAACCTGTGCCATGCAAAGATCAGAAGGGGCCTGATCATTGAGAACCTATCCACCAGTAGCATGATCAGGTAGTGTGAAAAAGTGTGGGCTAATACAGGCTTTGTTCATTTTATGATAGTGAGCCTGTCTGCATTCTCAGTTGACAGGCGAAAGCACCTGTCTGTTATGACACCCTCAGTGGCACTAAAAACCCACTCAGACTAGATGTTAGCTGCAGGGCAGTACAACAACTCCAAGGTGTAGAAGGACAGCTCATGCCAGGTTTTCAGCTTTGAGACCCAATAGTTGAAAGTTGCAGCGGTGGCACTGGGCTGGTGTCATGAAATTAGCCCATCCCTTCGACAGTGCACGTCTGTCTCTGCTGTGTGTCTCCCTGGCCTCTTCCTTGGTTGAGCAAGGAAGCTTGTCCCCTGTGCTAGCGTTCTCAGGTGGGAATTGTTTCAACATATTCTCCACAATGGCCTTCTGGTATAGCACCATTTTAGAAGACCTCTCCATCACCGGAAGACATGATGCACAGTTCTCCTTATTTGTGGGTCTAGCAGGGTAAACAACCAGTACTTTTTTTCCCAAGATAAATGTAACGCAAGGGTCACGGGAAAGGCAGCAGCACATAAAGTCAGCCATATGTGTCAAGCACCACACAGCCAACACTTCCGTGTCTCCAACATGATGATGACTCTCCAACTTCTTCCCCTTCTCCTCTCCCTCTTCCTCCTCATTTCCATCCACATAGGAGGGATGGGACGAAGG
Source organism: Ranitomeya imitator (assembly GCF_032444005.1). NCBI lineage: Eukaryota > Metazoa > Chordata > Amphibia > Anura > Dendrobatidae > Ranitomeya > Ranitomeya imitator. Next base: position 163,555,067 of record NC_091287.1, on the reverse strand, counting down.
TTGTATGGCTACTAGCCACCAGCTCCTGTTCCTCCTTTTTCTTCTCCTCAGCATCCACCTCCTCATTGTAACTCAATCTGAGCTGAGCAGATAATATGAGGCTGGGCTGGCTACAATTTCTCCAGTGGGTGCAGTATGTTTCTATGCACATCCTGGGGGATATGTAATGACCCTCGCATATGATTCAACTCACTGGCAAACAATGTACATACATAGATCATGCAAGAAGCTCCATTCCAAAATAATTCACAAATATCAAAATTTTTAAAGTATTGCTTGATTAGATTTTGGTGACTTACATATATTTATCTATTTTACTTGCTTCAAAAGAGCAATAATATTCAGCAGCACTTTACAGATGATATCATCATAGTCCCCATTGAGACTCACAATATAATTTTACTATCACTATGTTTTTGGAGTGCTTTAAGAAAACATAGAACTTGGAGGAATACCATGCAAACTCAGCAACAACATACAAAACCATTGCAGATGTTGTTCTGGGTGAAATTTGAACCCAGGACCAGAGCGGTGCAAGGAGCCAACAGTGAGCTAGCATGATATTTATAGTTATACTAGTTGGTGGCCGATTCTAACGCATCGGGTATTCTAGAATATGCATGTCCACGTAGTATATTGCACAGCCACGTAGTATATTGCCCAACCACGTAGTATATTGCCCAGCCACATAGTATATTGCCCAGCCATGTAGTATATTGCCCAGTCACGTATTATATTGCCCAGCTACGTAGTATATTGCCCAGCCACGTAGTATATTGCCCAGCCACGTAGTATATTGCCCAGTCACGTAGTATATTGCCCAGCTACGTGGTATATTGCCCAGTCACGTAGTATATCGCCCAGCTACGTAGTATATTGCCCAGTCACATAGTATATTGCCCAGTCACGTAGCATATTGCACAGCGACATAGTATACAGCACAGAGCCACGTAGTATATTGCCCAGCGACGTAGCAGATTGCACAGCGACATAGTATACAGCACAGAGCCACGTAGTATACAGCACAGCCACGTAGTATACTGCACAGTCACATAGTATATTGCCCAGCCACGTAGTATATTGCCCAGACACGTATGCAACAGGTTAAAAAAGAGTTAAAATAAAAAATAAACATATACTCACCTTCTGAGGGAGCCCTTGTAGTCCTGTAGCCTGTGTGCGGTGCACGCGGCAGCTTCCGATCCCAGGGTTGGATGAGCGCAGGACCTGTGATGACGTCGCGGTCACATGACCGTGACGTCACGGAAGGTCCTTCTCGCATACCATCCTTGGCCGCAGAACCTGCCACTTGCACTGCCGAGGAGAGGATGCGACGGCGGAGGGTGAGAATAACCTTTTTTTTTTTAATTATTATTATTTGTAACATTAGATCTTTTTACTATTGATGCTGCATACGCATCATCAATAGTAAAAAGTTGCTCACACAGGGTTAATAGCTGCATTAATGGAGTGCGTTACACCACGGTCCATTGACACTGGCATTAACTCTGTGTGAGGGCTGACTGGAGGGGAGTACGGAGCGGGCACTGACTGCGGGGAGGAAGGAGCGGCCATTTTTCCGCCGGACTGTGGCGGTCGCTGATTTTTCGTGGCTGTTTTTCTACGACCAATCAGCGACTTGGATTTCCATGACAGACAGAGGCCGCGACCAATGAATATCCGTGACAGAAAGACAGACAGAAAGACAGACAGACAGACGGAAGTGACCCTTAGACAATTATATAGTAGATTGCTTGTTTGTTTAATTTTAATGCATGTAGTATTTAAATCCTCAAGTACAGTATATGTAATGAGTGAATGTTTATTCTCTCTCTCTCTCTCCGTATATATACAGTATATATATATATATATATATATACTAGATTGTGGCCCGATTCTAACGCATCGGGTATTCTAGAATATGCATGTCCCCGTAGTATATGGACAATGATGATTCCAGAATTCGCGGCAGACTGTGCCTGTCGCTGGTTGGTCGAGGCAACCTTTATGACATCATCGTCGCCATAGCAACCATTATGACATCATCGCTGTGCCCGTTGCTGATTGGTCGAGGCAACCTTTATGACATCATCGTCGCCATGGCAACCATTATGACATCATCGTCGCTGTGCCCGTCTCTGATTGGTCGAGGCAGACAGACGGAAAAACCCTTAGGCAATTATATATATAGATATATATACAGTACATTTCCAAAAGTTTGGACACACCTTCTCATTTAAAGATTTTTCTGTATTTTCATGACTATGAAAATTGTACATTCACACTGAAGGCATCAAAACTATGAATTGACCCATGTGGAATCATATACTTAACAAAAAAGTGTGAAACAACTGAAATTATGTCTTATATTCTAGGTTCTTCAAAGTAGCCACCTTTTGCGTTGATGACTGCTTTGCACACTCTTGGCATTCTCTTGATGAGATTCAAGAGGTAGTCACCGGGAATGGTCTTCCAACAATCTTGAAGGAGTTCCCAGAGAAGCTTAGCACTTGTTGGCCCTTTTGCCTTCACTCTGTGGTCCAGCTCACCCCAAACCATCTCGATTGGGTTCAGGTCTGGTGGTCATCTGACGTAGCACCCCATCTCTCTCCTTCTTTGTCAAATAGCCCTTACACAGCCTGGAGGTGTGTTTGGGGTCATTTTCCAGTTGAAAAATAAATGATGGTCCAACTAAATGCAAACCGGATGGAATAGCATGCTGCTGCAAGATGCTGAGGTAGTCATGCTGGTTCAGTATGCCTTCAATTTTGAATAAATCCCCAACAGTGTCACCAGCAAAGCACCCCCACACCATCACACCTCCTCTTCCATGCTTCACGGTGGGAACCAGGCATGAAGAATCCATCCGTTCACCTTTCTGCGTCGCACAAAGACACGGTGGTTGGAACCAAAGATCTCAAATTTGGACTAATCAGACCAAAGCACAGATTTCCACTGGTCTAATGTCCATTCCTTGTGTTCTTTAGCCCAAACAAGTCTCTTCTGCTTGTTGCCTGTCCTTAGCAGTGGTTTTCTAGCAGCCATTTTACCACAAAGGCCTGCTGCACAAAGTCTCCTCTTAACAATTGTTGTAGAGATGTGTCTGCTGCTAGAACTCTGTGTGGCATTGACCTGGTCTCTAATCTGATCTGCTGTGATTTCTGAGGCTGGTGACTTGGATAAACTTATCCTCAGAAGCAGAGGTGACTCTTGGTCTTCCTTTCCTGGGTCGGTCCTCATGTGAGCCAGTTTCTTTGTAGCACTTGATGGTTTTTGCTACTGCAATTTTTCAGACTGACTGACCTTCATTTCTTAAAGTAATGATGGCCACTTGTTTTTCTTTACTTAGCTGCTTTTTTTTTGCCATAATACAAATCCTAACAGTCTGTTCAGTAGGACTATCAGCTGTGTATCCACCAGACTTCTGCCCAACACAACTGATGGTCCCAACTCCATTTATAAGGCAAGATATCCCACTTATTAAACCTGACAGGGCACACCTGTGAAGTGAAAACCATTCCCAGTGACTACCTCTTGAAGCTCATCAAGAGAATGCCAAGAGTGTGCAAAGCAATCATCAAAGCAAAAGGTGGCTACTATAAAGAACCTAGAATATAAGACATAATTTCAGTTGTTTCACACTGTTTTGTTAAGTATATAATTCCACATGTGTTAATTCATAGTTTTGATGCCTTCACTGTGAATGTACAATTTTCATAGTCATGAAAATACAGAAAAATCTTTAAATGAGAAGGTGTGTCCAGACTTTTGGTCTGTACTGTATATATATACACATATATATATATATATATATATATATATATATATATATATATATATATATGTGGTCAAAATTGTTGGTACTCCTCGCTTAATGACAGAAAAAAAACCACAATGGTCACAGAAATAACTTGAATCTGACAAAAGTAATCATGAATAAAAGATCTATGAAAATGAACAAAAAAGTCAGACATTGCTTTTCAACCATGCATCCACAGAATTAAAAAAAAAATAAAACTCATGAAATAGGAATGGACAGAAATGATGGTACCCCTGAAAATAATGTGACAAAAGGGACATGTTAAATCAAGGTATGTCCACTAACTAGCACCACAGGAGTCTACAATCTTGGATTCAGTGAGTGCGCCTTTATATAGGGCTACAGATACTCACTGTGCTGTTTGGTGACATGGTTTGTATCACACTCAACATGGACCAGAGGAAGCGAATAAAAGCGTTGTCTAAGGAGATTAGATAGAAAATTACTGGCAAACATGTTAAAGGTAAAAGTTATAAGACCATCTCCAAGCAGCTTGATATTCCTGTGACTAGAGTTGCACATATTATTCAGAAATTTAAGATCCATGGGACTGTAGGCAACCTCCCTGGACGTGGCCGCAGGAGGAAAATTGATGACAAATCAAAGAGATGGATATTATAAATGGTAACAAAAGAGCCCAGAAAAACTTCTAAACAGATTAAAGGTGAACTTTAAGCTCATGGAATATCAGTGTCCGATCGCACCATCCGTTGTTGTATGAGCCAAAGTGGACTTCATGGGAGGTAACCAAGGAGGACTCAATTGTTGAAAAAAAAATCATAAAAAAACAAACTGGAATTTACTAAACTACATTTTGACAAGCCACATAGCTTATGGGAGAATGGAAACTTTTTGGCAAGACACATCAGCTCTATGTTCACAGATGGAAAAATGAAACATGTATGAGGCTCTGTAATGTTCTGGGGCTGTTTTGCTGCATCCGGCACAGGGTGTCTAGAATCTGTCCAGGGTACAATGAAATATCAAGACTATCAAGGGATTCTACAGAGAAATGTTCTGTCCTTTGTCAGAAAGCTTAGTCTCAGTTGCAGGTCATGGGTCATGCAACAGGATAATCACCCGAAACACACAACTAAAAACACCCAAGAGTGGCTAAGAGGAAAACATTGGACTATTCTGAAGTGGCCTTCTATGAGCCCTGACCTAAATCCTATTGAGCATCTTTGAAAAGAGCTGAAAGATGCCGTCTGGAAAAGGCAACCTTCAAACACGAGACAACTGGAGAAGTTTGCTCTTGAGGAGTGGGCCAAAATTCCCGTCAAGAGGTGCTGAAGTCTCATTATCAGTTACAGAGATCTTGTGATTGCAGTGATTGTCTCAAAAGATTGTGCAACAAAATATTACGTTAAGAGTACCATCATTTCTGTCCAGGCCTGTCACGTTAATGTATAAAAATTTTCCCCCTGTTATCACACACGCTGTGGCCCCCCCTTGCAGCCCACTGCACTAGGAATATCTGTCCCTGGCTCTTGTAACCTGAAACCCCCCACTACTCTTGTCCCTAGCTCCTTCACTCCTTTCCTTCCCCCCTCCCATCGGAATGTTATTTAGCCCCGAGCTGGCTCTGTCCAAAAGAAACATGTGCTTTCCTTTGTAGATATGGAAGATAGTAAAAAGGGCATAACTCGGGCCCAATTAATGATAGAAAAAGATGGATGCATATTAGGAATGTGATTTAATAAGGCTTCACAACAGGGCCTCTTGCTGGAGTCTAACTCCAGCAGAACCTGAGAAATGGATTTCTCCTAAACGGAGCGTCATAGCCAGACCACGTTTGGATTCAATAGAAAGCTAATTTCGATATAAGATGAGGGATGTGTGCGCCGTGATTCTGCTAGGTTCGCAAGCACATCTAGGAGTTTTATAAGTTTTGGTACCATAATGTGCACCCTGGCAGCTTGGGGAGGGGGCAGGTAAACCAGCCCCTTCGGTGATGTCACAAGCCTGCAGGTAAAAGTTACTGCACTCAACTCAGCCTTCATTCTTGCCTGGGATTTCACTACAGAAAGACCTCCTGATGCACTGGGATATTTGGCTCCGCCTATCAGCATGGTTAACTGAAATGATCTAAGCAAATGTGAGTTTTATCTTTCTTTAATCCATGTTTTTTTATAATTGCTGTACATACTTTAAATTGTCTCCTATTGTAAAATCTTCATATACCTTTGATAAACACTGCCTAATCTTTTTATGGAGTAAACATTATAATATTTACTAGTTTCGTTCCCTTGCTCTAAAACGTACCCTAAGTCTTCTGAAGTTAATTACGCTAATAATTTGGGTTGACTCGAACCCTTCTCTGTGAGAAATCTTAGCTGGTGGCAGCAAAGTGTGTTCTGAGCTTGGTGGGTGCCGCTGGCAGCGATGAAACGGGGTTTTATATGCTATTTTCTGGCTACGGCCTGAGCGTATATAATTCCCTTGCTGCAGCGTGCCTGCTAGCCAGTCCACAGTGAAGCGGCCTGTCCGGCGACTAATTATCCCAGGTGTAGTTCCCTGACTGACCTGAGGGTAAGGGGGGGGGTGCCGGAGAGCTGTTCTGAAGCGGAACTGGAAAGCAGGATATACATAAATCCCTGCAGTTCGTGATATTGTAGCTCCAGTGGGGTAACTAAAATAAGCCCCTGCAGTAAATTGATAGGACAATAGCCTCGTTTGTGTTTTCATCACATTGTAGCAGTGGATGGATATCTAAGATAAGCCCCCTGCACCTGTGATAGCCGTGTACTGGCCAAGGGTCACCCATGATCCGTGACCTATTGGTGTCTGCACGGTGGGAATTGTTGTGGAAGCATTGTTGAAAAACAATGTCTCACTTTTATTTGTTCATTTTCATAGATTTTTTATTCATTATTACTTCTGTCATATTCAAGTTATTTCTGTGACCATTGTGGGTTTTCTGTCATTAAATGAGGGGTACCAAAAATTTTGACCACGAGCTCCAAATAAATCAAACTTCTGTGAAATCAAACTGTCCACTTAGGAAGCAACACTGTTTTACAATTAATTTCACATGCTTTTGTGCAATTGGAATAGGCAGCAAGTGGAAATTATTGGAAATTATCAAGACACAATCAATAAAGGAGTAGTTCTGCAGGTGGGGACCACAGACCATATCTCAGTACCAATACTTTCTGGCTGATGTTTTGGTCACTTTTGAATGTTGGTTGTGCTTTCACACTCCTGGTAGCATGAGATGGACTCGACAATCCACAAAAGTGGCTCAGGTAGTGCAGCTCATCCAGGATGGCACAACAATGCAACATGTGGCAAAAAGATTTGCTCTGTCTGTTAGCGTAGTCCAGAGGCGCTACGAGGAGACAGGCTAGTACACCAGGAGACATGGAGGGGACTGTAGGAGGGCAACAACTCAGCAGCAGGACCGCTACCTCTGCCTTTGTACAAGGAGAAACAGGAGGTGCACTGCCAGAGCCCTGCAAAATGACCTCCAGCAGGCCACAAATGTGCATGTGCCTGCACAAATTGTTAGAAACCGACTCCATGAGGATGGTCTGAGTGCCCAATGTCCACAGATGGGGGTTTTGCTCACAGCCCAACACCGTGCAGGACCCTTGTCATTTGCCACAGAACACTAGGATTGGCAAATTTGCCTCTGGCGCCCTGTGCTCTTCACAGATGAAAGCAGGTTCACACTGAGCACATGTGACAGACATGACAAAGTCTGGAGACACTGTGGAGAGCGATCTGCTGTCTGCAACATCCTTCAGCATGACTGGTTTGGCAGTGGGTCAGTAATGGCGTGGGGTGGCATTTCTTTGGAGGGCCACACAGCCCTCCATGTGCTCGCCAGAGGTAGCCTGACTGCCATTAGTTACCAATATGAGATCCTCAGACCCCTTTTGAGACCATATGCTGCTGCTGTTGGCCCTGGGTTCCTCCTAATGCAGGACAATGCCAGACCTCATGTAATTAAGAAATGTTAGTTAACAGGAACAGTGGAGGCGAAGATAAGATCTGGAAGACCAAACCAAATTTCAGTGAGAGTTTCTCTTATGATTGCTAGAGAGGCAAATCAGAACCCCTGCCTGACTACAAAAGACCTTCAGAAAAATTTAGCAGACTGTAGAGTTGTGGTACATTGTTCTACTTTTCAGAGACTATTGCACAAATGAATGAGTCATCAGAAGAATGCCTCTCCTGCATCCTCATCAGTGTCAGAAGTATGCAAACGAACATCTATAAAAACCTGATGCATTTGGGAAGCAAGTCCTGTGGACCAATAAAGCTAAAATAGAACTCTTTGGCCACAATGATCAAGAGTGTTAAGGACTGGCGGAACACACCAAGTACAAGATGAAATGGAACTAGGTGCGTTCGCAGTCCGAGGTCCACCGTGCAGGTAAAAACCCTGCTGCTAGTAAGACGGACTATATGGCGGTACTATAAGTATACACGCACGGGTTAACTTCACCCTGCGTGAAGGAAGCGATCCTGTTGCATCACAGGACCGCGGTACCGCACATAGAGCGCGAGCAAGAAGTCAGTGAACTCAACCCCAACTAGGATTGAAGTCCGATTAGACACTTGCTGGCACAACACCGCAACTGGGTGTGTAAGGAAACTAAATAATAATATAAAGGCACAAGAGTGCGTGCGGTGCCGCACTGACGGACGCCACTAACCACCCAGGCTTGGGTCAGGAAAGTGCAGAGCAAGCGCACGGCGCCGTACAGGCGGACACAGCAACTGGTAGCTGTAATGTGTGTTACGTGCTGTTGGATAAGTCGGGCGCTAGATAGCAAACATACACCTTCCGCGAACAATCATTCAATAGGGAGGGTTATTTAAAGAGCGACTTTCACTCACAACACACACACATATTTACAAGACAATACTAGCGCATGGCCGTGTGGTCATGCGCAGTTTATATAGCTGCAGCACAGGAAACAGCTACAGAAGTTTTGCCCTTTCAGGACCTGCCAAAAGGACCAATGGGATGTGCTGCAGTACCTGAGCATGTGACCCTCGATCTCCAACGGGAGATCCTGCCCTGGGCATGCTCAGACAGAGAAAAGCAGGACTTAGATCCAGAAACGTCCACTCGCCGCTGCCCAGCACTGGCTTCAATGGCAGAAGCAGGAAAAGCAGCAGTAACTCTTCGCACAGAGTCAGACTGAGCGAGATGCTGGGATCGACGTCCCTGCTGAGCAGACTCCACTGCGGCTGGAGAAGAATGGGAGACCGCAGCGGAGACGGATCGAGATTCCCCCTGTGCAGCAGAGGAAACTCGACTCCTAACATTACCCCCCTCCTAGGGCCCCCCCTCTTTGGGCCTCGCTACGTTCGAAGGCAGCAATGAGCTGCGGGGCCCAAATGTGCTCAACAGGCTCCCAGGACCTGTCCTCGGGGCCATAACCCTTCCAGTCTACCAAATAAAATTTTTTGCTACGTACCACCTTGAACCCCAAAATAGCATTCACCTCATAATCGTCCGTAGACGAACCCGATGTCCCAGCAGATGACTCGGAAAACCGGGACATATACACGGGTTTCAAGAGGGACACATGAAAGGTGTCGGTGATACCCAGGCGTGGCGGAAGGGCCAAACGATAGACCACAGGATTAACCTGCTCGAGGACCTTGAATGGGCCCAAGTAGCGAGGAGCAAATTTAGTGGACTCAACTCGCAGCCTGATGTTACGGGCGGAGAGCCACACCAAGTCGCCAGGAGCAAAGGTCGGAGCGGGGCGCCGATGAGCATCGGCAGAGGACCTCATTCTCTCCTTAGAGGCCCGAATGGCATCCTGAGTGCGGTCCCAAATATCCCGTGCCTCCACAGCCCAGTCTGCCACCCTGGAGTCGGCAGAAGACACGGGCATAGGCACAGGTACCCGTGGATGCTGACCATAGTTGAGGAGGAATGGGGTTTGTCCAGTGGAGTCAGCTATGGCGTTGTTCAGTGCAAACTCTGCCCATGATAGCAAGGATGCCCAGTCATCCTGCCTGGCTGAAACAAAATGTCGCAGGTATGTGACCAAGGTCTGGTTGGCCCTCTCTGCCAACCCATTCGTCTCGGGATGATAAGCGGAAGAGAGATTCAACTCAATACTGAGAAGACGACAAAGCTCTCTCCAGAACCGAGACGCAAACTGGGGACCCCGGTCACTGACAATTTTGTCAGGCATACCATGTAGGCGGAAGATGTGTTTAATGAACAACGCTGCCAAGGCCCGTGCAGAAGGTAACCGTGGTAGCAGCACCAAATGCACCATTTTTGAGAAATGATCGGTGATGACCCAAATGATGGTACAGCCGCGAGACTTGGGTAAACCCACAACAAAGTCCATCCCGACCATCTCCCAGGGCCTATCTGCCACCGGCAAGGGATAGAGCAACCCAGCTGGCCTTTGACGCGGAGATTTATTTTTGGCGCAGGAGACACGCGACAGAATATAATCCCTGACATCCCGGACCATATGCGGCCACCAGTACGTCCTCGCCAGTAGCTCAGATGTCCTCTTTGTCCTAAAGTGTCCACCCACCCTGGACGAATGAGCCCAAGAGAGAACCTCCGGTCGCAAATTAATGGGCACAAAAGTCTTGCCCGGAGGCACAGACTCTAGCGAAACCGGCGCTACGGTTCTCAGGCTCTCGGAAGGGACAATAAGCCGAGGCTTCTCTTCCTCCTCCTCAGTTGACATAAGGAAGCGAGAGAGAGCGTCAGCACGGATATTCTTCTCCCCGGCGAGATAATGAAGGGAAAAGTGGAACCGGGAGAAGAACAGGGACCATCTGGCCTGGCGAGAATTTAGCCGCTGGGCTGTTTGCAAATAGACCAAATTTTTGTGGTCCGTGTAAACTTGGAAGGGAAACAGCGCACCTTCCAGAAGGTGTCTCCACTCCGAAAAGGCCAACTTAATTGCTAGCAACTCCCTGTCCCTGATGGAGTAGTTTCTCTCCGCTGGCGTGAAGGTCTTAGAGAAGAAGAAGCATGGATGCTTCCGACCTTGAGCATCCTTTTGATAGAGGACTGCTCCAGCACCAACGGACGAGGCATCCACCTCCATTAGTAATGGCTTATCCACATCGGGACGATGTAAGATGGGAGCGCTAGCAAAGTGGGACTTAATAGAAGTGAAGGCCTTGGAGACCTCTTCCGACCACAATTTGGGATTCGCTCCCTTCTTGGTGAGGGCTACCAAGGGAGCTACCAGAGTTGAGAAGTGGGGAATGAACTGGCGGTAATAGTTTATGAACCCCATAAAGCGCTGCACCACTTTAAGAGAATGGGGCTCTTGCCAGTCCATCACAGCCTGTAGTTTGGCAGGATCCATAGCCAATCCCTGGGCGGAGATGATATAGCCCAGGAAAGGTAAGGACTCCTGCTCAAACACACACTTCTCCAACTTCGCATAAAGAGAGTTTGCCCGTAGGAGGTCGAAGACTCTGCCAACATCTCTCCGGTGGGAGTCAATATCTGGAGAAAAGATGAGAATATCATTCAGATAGACTACAACCGAGGTGGAAAGCATATCCCGGGAGATGTCGTTGACAAAGTCTTGGAAAACGGCAGGTGCATTACAGAGCCCGAAGGGCATCACCAGATACTCATAGTGCCCATCTCTGGTGTTAAATGCCGTTTTCCATTCGTCCCCCTCACGGATGCGAATCAGGTTATAAGCACCCCGCAGATCTAGTTTAGTGAACACTCTAGCTCCCTGAAGCCTATCGAAAAGCTCAGATATCAAAGGCAAAGGGTACTTGTTCTTAACTGTGATAGCATTAAGACCCCTGTAGTCTATGCATGGACGTAGTTCTCCATTCTTCTTCTGCACGAAAAAGAACCCTGCCCCAGCAGGTGACACTGACTTCCTGATGAACCCTCTTGCCAGATTCTCTTGAATGTACTGAGACATTGCCTCCGTTTCCGGGAGAGATAATGGATAGACTCGACCCCGGGGAGGCTCAGCACCAGGCAAGAGATCAATAGGACAGTCATAGGGGCGATGGGGCGGAAGGGTCTCCGCTGCCTTTTTGGAGAACACGTCTGCATAAGACCAATATTGCTTGGAGAGAGAGGAAAGATCTGCGGGTACCTCTGTAGTAGCAACCTGAACGCACTCTCGATGACACCTGTTCCCACAAGATTCACCCCATCCCAGAATTCTGCCTGAGGACCACTCGATGTGAGGAGAGTGGTACCGTAACCAAGGTATCCCCAAGAGAACCTCATCAATTCCCTCAGGAATGACGAGTAGAGATATAATCTCCTGATGAGATGATGACATGGACAGAGTAAAAGGGATAGTTTGCTGTGTAATCTGTGCGGGCAGTGTCGACCCATTCACCACTCGTACCGTTACTGGTTGAGATAGCATGACCAGAGGAATTGCGTGACGTTGGGCGAAGGCTGAAGACATAAAATTGCCCTCCGCCCCAGAATCCATGCAGAGTTCTACCGAGTGAGAGGATAAGCCCAATGTTATTGTCCCCTTAAAGGACAATTTGGAGGCAAACGTCGCCGTGTCTAGTGCACCTCCACCAACTACCACTAGACGCTGACGTTTCCTCGACCGCTGGAGACATCTGGAGGCAAGATGTCCTGTCTGTTGGCAAAGATGACAAATCTGGAGTGCACGAGCGGTCCGGGACTTAGATCCCGCTCGTGACTCTACCACAGGCTCATGGGGCTCAGGAGCCTGGTCTGGAGATTCCAAAGGTTTGGCGAAGGTGGGAGCCAGCCGAAACCTCTGCCTACACTGGGCTCGCTCTAACCTCCGCTCGTGAAAACGGAGATCAATACGAGTGGATAGAGTTATTAATTCCTCCAGTGTGGCGGGAATCTCCCTAGTGGCCAGGGCGTCCTTAACGTGGTCAGCCAGCCCCCTCCAAAATATTGGAATGAGGGCTTTATTTGACCACTCCAGCTCAGATGCTAAGGTGCGGAAGTGGACGGCAAAATGACTGACCAAGGACGAGCCCTGAGTCAATGCCAACAATTGGAGCGCCGTATCATGGGTGACACGAGGTCCTAAAAAGACCTATTTCAGAGTGCTCAGAAACAACGGAGCACTCTGCACCACATGATCGCTACGCTCCCATAGCGGCGTAGCCCACTGCAACGCCCTGTCCGATAGAAGAGACACTATAAATCCCACCTTAGCCCGCTCTGTAGGGAAACGAGAGGCCAGAAGCTCGAGATGGATAGAGCACTGACTCACGAAACCCCTACAAGACTTACTGTCACCAGAGAATTTCTCTGGAAGCGGGAGGCGAGTTAGAGTCGGGACAGGAGCGGCAGTGGACAAGGTGGCTGCAGCAACACTAGCAGCCTGAACAGCGACAGCAGTGACATCCACAGCTGAGGTTGAACGCTCAAGAGCCGCCAACCTTCCCTCCAGCTGCTGGATGTACCGCTGTGAACGCTGATCGTCCATCATTTACTAGCCAGACCTTGGCGGTAGTATTATGTTAAGGACTGGCGGAACACACCAAGTACAAGATTAAATGGAACTAGGTGCGTTCGCAGTCCGAGGTCCACCGTGCAGGTAAAAACCCTGCTGCTAGTAAGACGGACTATATGGCGGTACTATAAGTATACACGCACGGGTTAACTTCACCCTGCGTGAAGGAAGCGATCCTGTTGCGTCACAGGACCGCGGTACCGCACATAGAGCGCGAGCAAGAAGTCAGTGAACTCAACCCCAACTAGGATTGAAGTCCGATTAGACACTTGCTGGCACAACACCGCAACTGGGTGTGTAAGGAAACTAAATAATAATATAAAGGCACAAGAGTGCGTGCGGTGCCGCACTGACGGACGCCACTAACCACCCAGGCTTGGGTCAGGAAAGCGCAGAGCAAGCGCACGGCGCCGTACAGGCGGACACAGCAACTGGTAGCTGTAATGTGTGTTACATGCTGTTGGATAAGTCGGGCGCTAGATAGCAAACATACACCTTCCGCGAACAATCATTCAATAGGGAGGGTTATTTAAAGAGCGACTTTCACTCACAACACACACACATATTTACAAGACAATACTAGCGCATGGCCGTGCGGTCATGCGCAGTTTATATAGCTGCAGCACAGGAAACAGCTACAGAAGTTTTGCCCTTTCAGGACCTGTCAAAAGGACCAATGGGATGTGCTGCAGTACCTGAGCATGTGACCCTCGATCTCCAACGGGAGATCCTGCCCTGGGCATGCTCAGACAGAGAAAAGCAGGACTTAGATCCAGAAACGTCCACTTGCCGCTGCCCAGCACTGGCTTCAATGGCAGAAGCAGGAAAAGCAGCAGTAACTCTTCGCACAGAGTCAGACTGAGCGAGATGCTGGGATCGACGTCCCTGCTGAGCAGACTCCACTGCGGCTGGAGAAGAATGGGAGACCGCAGCGGAGACGGATTGAGATTCCCCCTGTGCAGCAGAGGAAACTCGACTCCTAACAAAGAGTATGTATGAACAAAATATGACACATAATTTCAGGAAAAAAACATCTCGCCTACCATTAAGCATAGGGGTGGATCAATCATGTTTTGCGGTTGTATTGCAGCCAATGGCACGGAGAATATTTCACGAGTAGATAGGAGCATGGATTCAATGAAATGGCAACAACTTTTTGATGCAAACATAGCATCATCCATAAAAAAGCTCATGTTGAAAAGAGGATGGCATCTACAAAAGGATAATGATCCTAAACACATGTTAAAATCCACAATAAACTACCTCAAAAGGGAAGATTTTACAATGGCCCTAACCGTCCCTAATTCTGAACATCATTGAAAATCTGTTGCTAGACCTCAAAATAGCAGTGCATGCAAGACGACCCAGGAATCTTGCAGAACTGGTAGATTTTCCAAGGAAGAATGGATGAAAATCCCTCAAACAAAAATTTAAAGACTCTTGTCTGGCTACAAAAAGCACTTACAACCTGCAATACTTTAAAAATGGGGGCTACTAGATGCTAATCATGCAGGATGCCCAAATTTGATGAAAATATTAATATATGTTTGCCTACAAAGCAAAGGAAATTTGTAATCTTTAACTTTAGGCCTTCTTAGAGATAATATCATCTTCATTACTTTTCCCATTAACAGCAATTTTGACCAGGGGTACCCAAACTTTTAGATGCCTCTGTTTATACACACAGAGAAAGAGACAGAAAGGCATAAAATAATTTACACAGATAAAATATATGAATAATAATAAAAAAACAAATTAATACTTACACGTATAATGAACCTGTTTAGAATAATGCCCATTCTAGCAAGCCAGGACATAATGAGATGTACAACATCTCATGCCACTTGTTCTTCTTAAACAAAATCATATGTATTATTTACTTTGGGCAACTTCCTGTTTGTTTTGCTAGCTGTGTTTCAACAAACTTTTTTTATATCTGAATGTTTAGTTTATATGCTTTTTTGTGCGTTTCCGCTGGGGAAGCTCACTAAATACACACATGCGATTTTGAACATGCAAATTTTCTGCATCTATGTAAGTCTATGGTGATACTCTATTGAAGCTCTAGCTGAAAGTAGTATTGATGAGTATTGGAAAACTGCACCGCAGGTCTGTTTATGCAGCATAAAAAGAAGCACAGTGGACAAGGGATTTCTATGAATCCAATTCACTTTACTAGAACTGTAAAACCCATGTTTCTGCAGCAGCGAAAATACACAGCGTAAAAAACGCAATGGATTTACAATTCGATAGGAAGCAGAGAAAAGTGCAATAGGGTTTTATTCAATTAAAGGTCAAATAAGTTACAAAAAATGCTCTTAACTGATTGGGCTGTGATCAAACAACACTGAAAAGAGCATAGAAACCAGCAGCTGCAGGTCCACTGGTCCTAAGACTGGAGAAACTACAGGAAAGAATAGCTGTGGAAGTTCCGTGCTGCTGGTGGGAGATGTGGATAAATCTAGGTTTGCACAAACAGGATTTCTTTTTTTATTTTGTCAACGCGTTTTGAAGTTCATACTCTTCTTCACCAGGACAAAAAGACATTTTTTTTGCTTTGATGAAGAAGTGTATGAACTTCAAAACGCACTGACAAAATATAAAAACAAAAACCTATTTGTGTGAACGTGGATTTCTGGACTCCACCACCAGCAGTGCGGAAATTCCATAGCTCTCCATTTCTGTAAAAACTCATCACGGAAACATAGCCTTAATATTACAATGTTTTATTAATACAAAAAATGTTTTTAATAAACACATGCTGTAAATAATAAGACCACACTGACAATATAGGTGCTATTTGAATTGTACTCACAGTGCATCTAAAGAAAGATTCTAGATGATATCAGTTTGTTCCTGTAACTTTTTTATGCCATATGAAAAAAGCACAAAAGCAGGTGTTCCTTGTGCCCTTCAAAGAAAAATGACAACATGTTCAATACAATCATGGAATTTACAAAAATTTTTCAAGTGCTACACTAAAGCAGCTGCACCAAAATATAAAAGCTGTATTTATTTTAGTTGCATTACACTTCTAATTCCTTACAAAATAGGTAAGGAAAAAAGCTTTTTTTAAGGACAAGAAGAATTTCAAGTTATAGATCCAAGTAAAAGTACATGTATGAGTCAGGTCTATACAATATTATTTCTGCAAATAAATGTTATTTGTGTTGTACTGAAAAGTTATACTATTTTCCACCATTTTTCTTTATTAATTCATCATGATTTTTAATACTTCTTTATGCTATAGTTTCAATGGTTGCACGGCATGAAGATCGCAGTTTCACATTGCAGCATGCATTTAATGAGTGTCAATAAGGGATCACCTTGTGACTTATTTATTACTTCTATGTACATAAGCATATGATCTACATTTTTGATTATTTATATTAACTTATATACAGTAAATCACATAATTCATAAGTATATATGTATTTTGCATGTATTTTCAGTTCATACTTATATTTTTTAGTTCATGTATAATATGTATAATTCATTTTAGATGTATGCATTTCTATTAGTTATTTCTTTATGATTATTATGTGATATCCTATGATAATACCAATGTAGTCCTATGTATAAGTACAGATCACATGTGGCATATCATAAAGACCCCAACATGAGAAGCATGACTACGGCCATATATAAATGCAAAAGTAAACAATTTTATTGAAAAATAAATACATGTAAAATGTACAGAACAAAAAATCCATACAAGGTTAAGAACCAGACAAAAAGAAAAATGGGCAGGACAGTTAGAGGCCTTAAGAGATGTAGCAAAGCAGATGGACATGTATAAAGGAATGACAAGTAAGAAAATGAAATATATCTAAATAAAAAAACAAGTTGAAATAGTCAAAAGTGAAGGCGACCAGTCATAATAAAAAGGTAGAAAGTGTCATCCCTTGGGACCTCTAATTGTGTTGCACTTTTTATATGTTTTTATCTATTTTTCAATAGTAACATAGTTAGTAAGGCCGAAAAAAGACATTTGTCCATCCAGTTCAGCGTATATTCCATCATAATAAATCCCCAGATCTACGTCCTTCTACAGAACCTAATAATTGTATGATACAATATTGTTCTGCTCCAGGAAGACATCCAGGCCTCTCTTGAACCCCTCGACTATAGTAACATAGAAATAGTTATTCACTTTTGCATTTATGATATCCTATAATGTCACCCGTTAAACCTTATAAGTTTGCACTTATTTTCTCTGTTGTCCTATACTATTATATATCGCTGCTCTCTGGGAATACCCAATATGGTGTTGTTATTTTGGGTTCTAATATGATGGCCGCCTGTTTGCGCATGCATACTATGACCCTTGCACTGAATCACATCACAGATGGTTTCTGTCATGCTGCATCCATGTCTGTGATGTCAAGGGTGTTTTTTTTCCCATGACAAGCATGTTCTGTGTTAAATGCCAGAAGTGGTGTGATCTCATCGGCATGGGTCCTGGTCCCCAGGCTCCACACAGCAAGTGTCGATCTGAAAATTTAGACTATAACTCATCAGACAAGATATAACTGTACTAGAGAAAGTTCACCACCAGCACTCGGATAAAGGATGCACGCTCAAGAGTCCGAGGATCCAATCAGACCCATAATAGCATAAAAAGAAAAAAGAGCAGCGTCCATACCAGGTGAAGTCGTGTCCAAAAAGGTCTTTATTCAGCCATGCAAAAAGATACAACGTTTCGGCCGGGTTGGCCTTTGTCAAGTATACAAAACATCCACAGTGGCCATCTTAAATAGTGTGGAACCAATAAAGGAACCAATCACTATCAAGGGGCGGCCTTTATTAAATCCCAGTAAAATCGCATTTGAGACATGCATATTACATATAACATTATAAAATCAAGCAGTTAACAACCAATCACCGCCTCATCATATAGAAATCTATAATAATATTAAAAGAAACACACAGGGAGCATAATAACAAATCGAACGTCCAATCCTGGCTATAGCTGTTTCGTTGTCATGACGATGGTTCACCCAATCGCACGGTCCCATATAAGTCCATATATCAATCATCAAATCACCATCTGTTAAACAAAAGGGGCACAGATGCTGCTCACCAATAGTCAACACCTACCCATGTAGAGGTATCCATCCACCGTCGGACGCCGGCGCCTGCGCAGAGCGGTCATGTGATCGCAACCTGGTGTGACACACCGCGCCCGCGCCCAGCGTCGCAGGAGGAACGTCATCACCCAGACCATCAGGCAGAGGGCGCAACCACATGATCGGCAGGGAGGAGCAAGGCGCATCAGCGCCAACACCCCTCGCACGCCCATATGCTGCACCACATCAGCACTGATAGGGATGATATACACTTAGCCAAATCCATGGCAACCGCCCTATACTCACATAGGATGCCCTGTTAGTAAGGTGATTTGGCAGACAAGGATCAAAAGGAGGAGAAACTGAGAGTCCACATGGACATACTATTAAGTAGATGACAAATTTCGAAGAACATGTGTACCGATCTCTAATCATAAATTTTTTACCAGTTCGAGGGTGATAAAAACTATCGCCCTTAAGCATATTGCCGCAGCAGGCACAATTGTGTATCAATATGTATATCCTGTGCCTTAATCCTCATGTGGCATCCCCCGTGTATTTTTAATTTTGTGCTGTACATGTTTTTAATTGTTTTTTCTTCTTTTTTTCTCTTTTGTCTTTTTTTGTGTATTTAGGATTTGATATCCAAGGAACATACGGAGGACATTGGGGATTTTTTCCCCCTTTTCCCCTTGTCTTTTTTCCGGCTGACTTTCAGTTTCTCCTCCTTTTGATCCTTGTCTGCCAAATCACCTTACTAACAGGGCATCCTATGTGAGTATAGGGCGGTTGCCATGGATTTGGCTAAGTGTATATCATCCCTATCAGTGCTGATGTGGTGCGGCATATGGGCGTGCGAGGGGTGTTGGCGCTGATGCGCCTTGCTCCTCCCTGCCGATCATGTGGTTGCACCCTCTGCCTGATGGTCTGGGTGATGACGTTCCTCCTGCGATGCTGGGCGCGGGCGCGGTGTGTCACACCAGGTTGCGATCACATGACCTCTCTCCTGGTGTGCGCTCTGCGCAGGCGCCGGCGTCCGACGGTGGATGGATACCTCTACATGGGTAGGTGTTGACTATTGGTGAGCAGCATCTGTGCCCCTTTTGTTTAACAGATGGTGATTTGATGATTGATATATGGACTTATATGGGACCGTGCGATTGGGTGAACCATCGTCATGACAACGAAACAGCTATAGCCAGGATTGGACGTTCGATTTGTTATTATGCTCCCTGTGTGTTTCTTTTAATATTATTATAGATTTCTATATGATGAGGCGGTGATTGGTTGTTAACTGCTTGATTTTATAATGTTATATGTAACATGCATGTCTCAAATGCGATTTTACTGGGATTTAATAAAGGCCGCCCCTTGATAGTGATTGGTTCCTTTATTGGTTCCACACTATTTAAGATGGCCACTGTGGATGTTTTGTATACTTGACAAAGGCCAACCCGGTCGAAACGTTGTATCTTTTTGTATGGCTGAATAAAGACCTTTTTGGACACGACTTCACCTGGTATGGAGGCTGCTCTTTTTTCTTTTTAAGATATAACTGTAGTCCTGGAAAAATTCTATGAGATGTTTGTGTTGGGGTTCATATGGTGGATCTAGCACTTGGATTTTATTATGGTTAAGAAACTTAATTTTTCCTTGCCTAGACCATGTATAACAGACTAATTTATGCTAACATGCACAGTAATGTAAATTACTTTTCATCTAAATTTACAGTCATACATAATACGTTTATTAGTGTAACACTACTTTTGATCATGGAATCTATTACAATGCAACTGTCACGCACAGTGAGGGAAAGACTAAGTGCAACACGAAGGGATGAGGGGAAGGAAACCCAATACTATGGAAGGGGGCAGTGGAGACCCCTAGACAGATTGAAAGTCACCCTGTCTGACCTAAGTGTTCTTATATAGGTTCCGTTCCGAGCAGGATACCTAAACCCTACCTGACCTTGGCGATAAGCCCTGAATAGGGAAGACCAGGGTAAACACTAGTCAATCCCCACTACCACTAAAGACAGATGGGATACACAAACAAAGGGGACACTTAACTTGAGTAGAATCAGAGAGATTCAAAGAAGTCCTCCAAACACCAAAGAGGAAACTAGCTGACTGCTATCGCTCCAAGCATCAGTAGGGAAATGGAAATATCATCAGCAACTCCCAGCAGCAAGCTGGGAGTTATAAGCACCCAGCTCCAGGTTTATCAACTAGAGCCAGGGGATGGTTGCCACTGGGTCCCAGAGTCAGAAGGACCAGGAAGAAGGCTGCAAAGCAAACTGCTGAGACCTTCGCAGTCAGATGCAGTGCAACGGACTTCAGCCTTTGACACACTCATGATGGCAACTTTATATTATTCTTATTGGTCTTCCATGCCCCAAATTGCCCTTTATGCGCCTTAATCTCACTTTAACATTTTAACTGTTAATATTAATATGATTTTTTTGTATATCATTAGTGGATTCTCATTAATTTAGGTTGTTTTAACTCAAGGACACTGTTGATTTTTTTAAAAATCATATGCAACTGTTTCTACCCTTCACCAATTGTCTGAGACTTGCTGCTGCATAGCCAGTATCAGCTTGTAAGCCTAGCCTTAGCGATTCAATAGTAAGTTTTATATACAGTATATAATATAGAACTTTTTAACTCCCAAAAAAGTTTAAAAATACACTAGGTTAAACAGGAGTACAGATTGCTGCTCAAATCGGTCAAATATTGCATATACTAAGAATTATTATTTAGGGATATATGAGTTTTTGAAATTCAATCAATTTCTTAAATTACAATATAGACAAGATAGACTATACAGTAGAACAACTATATGACTTCCAAAAAAAATCACCGTTCTTGAAATATTTTCTTTACCTGACTTAGGATATGTAAATAAATTTGCATCTAGAATTCTATTCTATCTAGAATTTTTTTTTCAGATACAGAAAAATGGAATTCAAGGATAGATCCATCACATGATTGACTCAAATGATGGTTCGTGGACCATTTGGTTACCATGATGGTGTATATCCTTTTTAAAGAAAAAAATAGGCTTTATTTTTTCAATTAAAAATGAAAAAACCTGACACATTAAATAACCAGACTGTTAAATAGTTTTAAAGTCAACTTAGCAAAAATAACAAAGATGTTTAATTGAACTTCAAATAGTTTTTTTTATAGTTTTTCAATTAATTTTATATCAAGTTGTACATTTTCATTTAATAGCAATATTAATATAAAAATAATCTCATAGAAAACTAAGACTAAGGCTGGTTTCACATTTGCGGTTTTTTGGGTGCGTTTTTGCGGTAAAAAACGCAAAAAAACGCATGGTGAAAAAACGCATGTAAACGCGTGCAAACGCTGCATTTTTTTGACGCATGCATGTTTGCATGTGGTGAAAAAAACGCGGCGTTTTGACGCATTTACATGTGTTTTTTCATGCGTTTGCGTTTTTTAAACGCATGCTGAGAAATGTGTGACAGCTGCCAATCATCAAAATAAAGTAAAAAACCCACTATAAACAGAAATAGTTAGGGTTAGGGTTAGGGGTAGGGATCATAACCCTAACCCTAACCCTAAAGGGATTCTAACCCTACCCCTAACCCTAACCCTACCCCTAACCCTACCCCTACCCCTACCCCTAACCCTAACCCTAAAGGGGTTAGGGTTAG
Source organism: Ranitomeya imitator (assembly GCF_032444005.1). Lineage (NCBI taxonomy): Eukaryota > Metazoa > Chordata > Amphibia > Anura > Dendrobatidae > Ranitomeya > Ranitomeya imitator. Next base: position 163,533,047 of record NC_091287.1, on the reverse strand, counting down.
GGGTAGGGGTAGGGGTAGGGTTAGGGGTAGGGTTAGGGGTAGGGTTAGGGTTATGGTTAGGATCCCTTAGGGTTAGGGTTAGGGTTAGGGGTAGGGTTATGGTTAGGATCCCTTAGGGTTAGGGTTAGGGGTAGGGTTAGGGTTAGGATCCCTTTATCACCTTTATGTTGGGGGGTGGCATATCAGTGTGTTTTCTGTTTTTTTAATATAAAAACGCATGCATTTTTAACGCAAAAAAACGCATGCGTCCCCATTGACTCCAATGTATTTTTTGACCCCAAAAAAACGCATGAAAACGCATGCGTTTTTTTTTTGGTCCAAAAAACGCTCTCAAAAATACTACAAGTTGCATTTCTGAAAAAGAACGCATGCAGCAAAAAAAACACATGCGTTTTAAAACGCGACCAAATGCGTACAACAAAAAACGCATGCGTTTTCAATGTTTAACATAGGGAAAAAAAACGCATGCGTTTTTTGTGCAAAAAACGCTGCAGACAAAAACGCAAGTGTGAAACCACCCTAAGAGAACAATCTACACAATGAATTCAACATCATACATAGCAGAATTGATGAGATAGAACAAATAAATGCATATCTGAAAAATAAAATAAAATCATTGCACACAGTTGTACATATGTTTCCTGTATTTTATTCCTTAACATTATTTTAAGGCTGTATAAAAACTCCTTAGGCATAAAAATATTTTCAAGTAAGCAGTAAAGTGTGAATCTTGTGGCTTCAGCGTACATGTAGATAGCCAATTACACTATATAGGTAGGACACATTAGAAATAATTTTTGTCAGTGTTTCTGTCATAAAACTGCAAGCATCTACTTTTTGTTCCGCATATTACTTTTGTGTTTGTCTTGGAAAATTGCAAAAAAGGCAGTATATCAGTAGGAATGTACTTTCTGCTGAATCATGTCACAATAATGGAGAATTCCTTTACTCTGAAAACCTAAGCGCTTCATCTCCTTGTAAACTAAACTAGCTTAAGCAAATCAAGTCAAATTTAAAAGTATTTTTAGTAACACATACAGTTGAAACTAGAAGCTTACATACACTATATAAAAAGACACGTATGCATGTTTTTTCTCAATATTTGACATGAAATCAGAATAAACTTTTCCCTTTTTAGGTCAACTAGGATTACTATAATTACTAATATTTGCAATATGACAGAATAAGGAGAGAGAGAATCTTTTAAGGCATTTTTATTACTTACTGCAAAGTCAAAAGTTGACACACATTTCATTAGTATTTGGTACTATTGCCCTTAAACTGAATGACTTGTGTCAAACATTTGGGCTATCCCTCCACAAGCTTCTCACAATAGTTGTTCAGAATTTTAGCCCATATCTTCTGACAAAACTGGTGTAACTGATCCAGATTTGTAGGTCGCCTTGCTTGCTCTTGTCTTTTCAGCTTTGACCATAAATTTTCAATAGGATTGGGACCCCGGCTTTATGATGGCCACTCCAAAACATTGACTTTTGTTATCCTTAAGCAACGTTCTTACCATTTTGGTAATATACTTCGGTTCATTGTCCATTTGGAACATCCATTTCTGCCTAAGCTCTAACATCCTGGCTGATGTATTAAGATGTTGTTTCAGTATTGCCACATAATCTTTTCTCATGATGCCATCTATTTTGCAAAGTGCACAAGTCCCTACCATCCAAGGATGAGCCACACTTGTGCAAGTCTACAATTCCCTTCCTGATATCTTGATTGAATGCTTTAGACCAGTGTTCCCCAACTCCAGTCCTCAAGAGCCACCAACAGGTCATGTTTTCAGGATTTCCTTAGTATTTCACGGGTGATGGAATTCCTGCCTGTGCAGGTGATGCAATTATCACTTGGGCAATACTAAGGAAATCCTGAAAACATGACCTGTTGGTGGCTCTTGAGGACCGGAGTTGGGGAACACTGCTTTAGACTTTCCCATGCTAAACAAAGAAGCAGTGTGTTTCAATTGTGCATTAAAATAAATCCACAGGCGTGTCAGTAATTAACTCAGATGTTGCCATAAAAACTGTCCAAAGCTTCCAAACATATGACATCATCATATGGGCAGTCCAAAATTGTTTAAAGGCATAGTAATAAAGCCTTAAAACGTCCTCTCTCTCATTATTCTGGCATTTGACAAATATTAATACTTATGGTAATTCAAATTGACCTAAAATGGTAAAGGTTTAGTTTCAACTCTGTATAGATATGTGTATATATACAGTGGGTACAGAAAGTATTCAGACCCTCTAAATTTTTCTCTCTGTTTCATTGCAGCCATTTGGTAAAATTCAAAAAAGTTTATTTTTTTCTAACTAATGTATACTCTGCACACCATCTTCCCTGAAAAAAACAGAAATGTAGAAATTTTTGCAAATGTATTAAAAAAAAGTGAAATATCACATGGTCATAAGTGTTCAGACCCTTTGCTCAGTATTGAGTAGAAGCACCTTTTTGAGCTAGTACAGCCATGAGTCTTCTTGGGAATGATGCAACAAGTTTTTCACACCTGGATTTTGGGATCCTCTGACATTCTTCCTTGCAGATCTTCTCCAGTTCCATCAGGTTGGATGGTGAATAGTGTTGAGCGATACCTTCCGATATCGGAAAGTATCGGTATCGGTTTGGATCGGCCGATATTCAAAAAATATCGGATATCGCCGATACCGATACCCGATCCCAATGCAAGTCAATGGGACCAAAATATCGGAATTAAAATAAACCCTTTCTTTCCTTGTAGGTTCATTCTACATGAAGGAAAACAACTAAGAATAATGCCGGATGTATTTGGGGAGGTGGCGGAGACATTAAAGTCATAGAGGTTTATCCCAATCAAATAGAATAGCATGTTTTTTGTTTTTTTTTAAGACGTTCGGAGTGACAAAGATATTGACTATGTAAATTTTTTTTTTATTTTGTCAGATATTGATGTTTCACTATTCCACGCCCTTCCCCTTCTTTTTTTTCTTTTTTTTTTTCTTTTCCCACACTTTCATCTTCATCATCATCAGCATCTTTGACATCAACTTCTTCACCTTATTCATCTTCTTCTTCATCTTCTACCTATTTTTTTTTTTTTATTACATTCTTCATATTCATTTTATTCAACTATTATTATTCTTCTTATTCTACATATTCTTTTTATTCCACTGTTATTATTCTTCCTATTCTACTTCTTCATCATATTCTCATTTGTGACAGGCATTCCCGTAGTTGTTATCTATAAAAGTTTGAAGATTACACCTTCCGTTCTGCCAGTCACAAAAGTTACATTTGTCCGCGTTCAGTTTGGCCTGCAGCATCAGGCTTTATCCAGGGGCACCACGAGGAGGAACGGACTCACCCCCATACACTGCTTAGTCTTCTTCTGCATATAATTTAGATAATATCTTTTGCTCTGATATTAAGTCTTATGCTTAATGTTCTTCTGCTCTTTGTTCTGCAGCCTCTTGTTCTTCTGCTTCTCGGTCTTCCATGTTGTCGTCTCCAGGGTCGTCGTCTCCAGTGTCGTCATCTCCGCCGTCGTCGTCTCCGCCGTCGTCGTCGTCGTCATCGGGGTGGTCTTCCGTGTCGTCGTCATCGTGGTGGTCTTCCGGGTCGTCGACGTTAGGGTCTTCAACTTGGAAATGTAGCAGAAGGTACAAGAAGGCTGAGAAAATGCCAAGAACCAGCTGATGGAACTGGAACTCGGATGGCTACCCGAAGGTTCAAGAGCCTATGGAACTACCGAGGACCAGCTGACGTTACTGGAACCCGGTTACTAAGCAGGAGGTACCCGTGCTAAAAAGCACTACCAAGGACCGCCTGACGTTGACGGAACTCGGATACCCAGAAGGAGGCACCTAAGCCAAAGGCTCTGCCCGGAACCAGCTGACGTTACTGGAACCAGGATGGGGAGCAGAAGGTACAAGAGCAAAAGACACTGCCGAGAACCAGCTGACGGTACTGGAACCCGGATGGGTAGCCGAAGGTCCAAGAGCCAATGGAACTACCGAGGACCAGCTGACGTTACTGGAACCCGGTTACTAAGCAGGAGGTACCCGTGCCTGAAAGCACTACCAAGGACCACCTGACGTTGGTGGAACTTGGATACCCAGAAGGAGGCACCTAAGCCAAAGGCTCTGCCCGGAACCAGCTGACGGTACTGGAACCAGGATGGGGAGCAGAAGGTACAAGAGCAAAAGACACTGCCGAGAACCAGCTGACGGTGCTGGAACCAGGTGGTGGACCCGAAGGCCCACAGGAGAGGAGAGAACAGCTAGGCCGCGAGGCAGCCGCAGTTACCGAACCCCAACAGTCCTACAGGGGGAGCTGGGCCTACTGGCACTACATAACCAGCCTTGACTACCAGTTCACGCAGCCCACATAGGAAGCTCCTAAACTGGAGGCACCCTGGAGTTGGCTAACTCGACCGCACCACGACGGGGCAAGCATAGGCGTCTCAGTGAAGTTGACACAACCCGGAAACAGCTGACGGTGCTGAAACCAGGCTTGGCACGAGGGAGTACCTGTGACAAGAACACTGCCGAGAACCAGCTGGCGGTGCTGGAACCCGGATGCGTTGCCCCAGTGTGCAAGAGCCAATGGCACGACCGAGGACCAGCTGACGGTGCTGGAACCCGGTTACTAAGCTGTAGGTGCCCGCGCTTAAAAGCACTACCAAGGACCGCCTGGCGTTGGCGGAACTCGGATACCCAGGAGGAGGCACCTAAGCCAAAGGCTCGGCCCGGAACCAGCTGACGGTGCTGGAACCAGGTGGTGGACCCGAAGGTCCACAGGAGAGGAGAGAACAGCTAGGCCGCGAGGCAGCCGCAGTTACCGAACCCCAACAGTCCTACAGGGGGAGCTGGGCCTACTGGCACTACAGAACCAGCCTTGACTACCAGTTCACGCAGCCCACATAGGAAGCTCCTAAACTGGAGGCACCCTGGAGTTGGCTAACTCGACCGCACCACGACGGGGCAAGCATAGGCGTCTCAGTGAAGTTGACACAACCCGGAAACAGCTGACGGTGCTGAAACCAGGCTTGGCACGAGGGAGTACCTGTGACAAGAACACTGCCGAGAACCAGCTGGCGGTGCTGGAACCCGGATGCGTTGCCCCAGTGTGCAAGAGCCAATGGCACGACCGAGGACCAGCTGACGGTGCTGGAACCCGGTTACTAAGCTGTAGGTGCCCGCGCTTAAAAGCACTACCAAGGACCGCCTGGCGTTGGCGGAACTCGGATACCCAGGAGGAGGCACCTAAGCCAAAGGCTCGGCCCGGAACCAGCTGACGGTGCTGGAACCAGGTGGTGGACCCCAAGGCCCACAGGAGAGGAGAGAACAGCTAGGCCGCGAGGCAGCCGCAGTTACCGAACCCCAACAGTCCTACAGGGGGAGCTGGGCCTACTGGCACTACAGAACCAGCCTTGACTACCAGTTCACGCAGCCCACATAGGAAGCTCCTAAACTGGAGGCACCCTGGAGTTGGCTAACCCGACCGCACCACGACGAGGCAAGCATAGGTGTCTCAGTGAGCTTGACACAACCCGGAAACAGCTGACGGTGCTGAAACCAGGCTTGGCACGAGGGAGTACCTGTGACAAGAACACTGCCGAGAACCAGCTGGCGGTGCTGGAACCCGGATGCGTTGCCCCAGTGTGCAAGAGCCAATGGCACGACCGAGGACCAGCTGACGGTGCTGGAACCCGGTTACTAAGCTGTAGGTGCCCGCGCTTAAAAGCACTACCAAGGACCGCCTGGCGTTGGCGGAACTCGGATACCCAGGAGGAGGCACCTAAGCCAAAGGCTCGGCCCGGAACCAGCTGACGGTGCTGGAACCAGGTGGTGGACCCGAAGGTCCACAGGAGAGGAGAGAACAGCTAGGCCGCGAGGCAGCCGCAGTTACCGAACCCCAACAGTCCTACAGGGGGAGCTGGGCCTACTGGCACTACATAACCAGCCTTGACTACCAGTTCACGCAGCCCACATAGGAAGCTCCTAAACTGGAGGCACCCTGGAGTTGGCTAACTCGACCGCACCACGACGGGGCAAGCATAGGCGTCTCAGTGAAGTTGACACAACCCGGAAACAGCTGACGGTGCTGAAACCAGGCTTGGCACGAGGGAGTACCTGTGACAAGAACACTGCCGAGAACCAGCTGGCGGTGCTGGAACCCGGATGCGTTGCCCCAGTGTGCAAGAGCCAATGGCACGACCGAGGACCAGCTGACGGTGCTGGAACCCGGTTACTAAGCTGTAGGTGCCCGCGCTTAAAAGCACTACCAAGGACCGCCTGGCGTTGGCGGAACTCGGATACCCAGGAGGAGGCACCTAAGCCAAAGGCTCGGCCCGGAACCAGCTGACGGTGCTGGAACCAGGTGGTGGACCCGAAGGTCCACAGGAGAGGAGAGAACAGCTAGGCCGCGAGGCAGCCGCAGTTACCGAACCCCAACAGTCCTACAGGGGGAGCTGGGCCTACTGGCACTACAGAACCAGCCTTGACTACCAGTTCACGCAGCCCACATAGGAAGCTCCTAAACTGGAGGCACCCTGGAGTTGGCTAACCCGACCGCACCACGACGAGGCAAGCATAGGTGTCTCAGTGAGCTTGACACAACCCGGAAACAGCTGACGGTGCTGAAACCAGGCTTGGCACGAGGGAGTACCTGTGACAAAAACACTGCCGAGAACCAGCTGGCGGTGCTGGAACCCGGATGCGTTGCCCCAGTGTGCAAGAGCCAATGGCACGACCGAGGACCAGCTGACGGTGCTGGAACCCGGTTACTAAGCTGTAGGTGCCCGCGCTTAAAAGCACTACCAAGGACCGCCTGGCGTTGGCGGAACTCGGATACCCAGGAGGAGGCACCTAAGCCAAAGGCTCGGCCCGGAACCAGCTGACGGTGCTGGAACCAGGTGGTGGACCCGAAGGTCCACAGGAGAGGAGAGAACAGCTAGGCCGCGAGGCAGCCGCAGTTACCGAACCCCAACAGTCCTACAGGGGGAGCTGGGCCTACTGGCACTACAGAACCAGCCTTGACTACCAGTTCACGCAGCCCACATAGGAAGCTCCTAAACTGGAGGCACCCTGGAGTTGGCTAACCCGACCGCACCACGACGAGGCAAGCATAGGTGTCTCAGTGAGCTTGACACAACCCGGAAACAGCTGACGGTGCTGAAACCAGGCTTGGCACGAGGGAGTACCTGTGACAAAAACACTGCCGAGAACCAGCTGGCGGTGCTGGAACCCGGATGCGTTGCCCCAGTGTGCAAGAGCCAATGGCACGACCGAGGACCAGCTGACGGTGCTGGAACCCGGTTACTAAGCTGTAGGTGCCCGCGCTTAAAAGCACTACCAAGGACCGCCTGGCGTTGGCGGAACTCGGATACCCAGGAGGAGGCACCTAAGCCAAAGGCTCGGCCCGGAACCAGCTGACGGTGCTGGAACCAGGTGGTGGACCCGAAGGTCCACAGGAGAGGAGAGAACAGCTAGGCCGCGAGGCAGCCGCAGTTACCGAACCCCAACAGTCCTACAGGGGGAGCTGGGCCTACTGGCACTACAGAACCAGCCTTGACTACCAGTTCACGCAGCCCACATAGGAAGCTCCTAAACTGGAGGCACCCTGGAGTTGGCTAACCCGACCGCACCACGACGAGGCAAGCATAGGTGTCTCAGTGAGCTTGACACAACCCGGAAACAGCTGACGGTGCTGAAACCAGGCTTGGCACGAGGGAGTACCTGTGACAAGAACACTGCCGAGAACCAGCTGGCGGTGCTGGAACCCGGATGCGTTGCCCCAGTGTGCAAGAGCCAATGGCACGACCGAGGACCAGCTGACGGTGCTGGAACCCGGTTACTAAGCTGTAGGTGCCCGCGCTTAAAAGCACTACCAAGGACCGCCTGGCGTTGGCGGAACTCGGATACCCAGGAGGAGGCACCTAAGCCAAAGGCTCGGCCCGGAACCAGCTGACGGTGCTGGAACCAGGTGGTGGACCCCAAGGCCCACAGGAGAGGAGAGAACAGCTAGGCCGCGAGGCAGCCGCAGTTACCGAACCCCAACAGTCCTACAGGGGGAGCTGGGCCTACTGGCACTACAGAACCAGCCTTGACTACCAGTTCACGCAGCCCACATAGGAAGCTCCTAAACTGGAGGCACCCTGGAGTTGGCTAACCCGACCGCACCACGACGAGGCAAGCATAGGTGTCTCAGTGAGCTTGACACAACCCGGAAACAGCTGACGGTGCTGAAACCAGGCTTGGCACGAGGGAGTACCTGTGACAAGAACACTGCCGAGAACCAGCTGGCGGTGCTGGAACCCGGATGCGTTGCCCCAGTGTGCAAGAGCCAATGGCACGACCGAGGACCAGCTGACGGTGCTGGAACCCGGTTACTAAGCTGTAGGTGCCCGCGCTTAAAAGCACTACCAAGGACCGCCTGGCGTTGGCGGAACTCGGATACCCAGGAGGAGGCACCTAAGCCAAAGGCTCGGCCCGGAACCAGCTGACGGTGCTGGAACCAGGTGGTGGACCCGAAGGTCCACAGGAGAGGAGAGAACAGCTAGGCCGCGAGGCAGCCGCAGTTACCGAACCCCAACAGTCCTACAGGGGGAGCTGGGCCTACTGGCACTACATAACCAGCCTTGACTACCAGTTCACGCAGCCCACATAGGAAGCTCCTAAACTGGAGGCACCCTGGAGTTGGCTAACTCGACCGCACCACGACGGGGCAAGCATAGGCGTCTCAGTGAAGTTGACACAACCCGGAAACAGCTGACGGTGCTGAAACCAGGCTTGGCACGAGGGAGTACCTGTGACAAAAACACTGCCGAGAACCAGCTGGCGGTGCTGGAACCCGGATGCGTTGCCCCAGTGTGCAAGAGCCAATGGCACGACCGAGGACCAGCTGACGGTGCTGGAACCCGGTTACTAAGCTGTAGGTGCCCGCGCTTAAAAGCACTACCAAGGACCGCCTGGCGTTGGCGGAACTCGGATACCCAGGAGGAGGCACCTAAGCCAAAGGCTCGGCCCGGAACCAGCTGACGGTGCTGGAACCAGGTGGTGGACCCGAAGGTCCACAGGAGAGGAGAGAACAGCTAGGCCGCGAGGCAGCCGCAGTTACCGAACCCCAACAGTCCTACAGGGGGAGCTGGGCCTACTGGCACTACAGAACCAGCCTTGACTACCAGTTCACGCAGCCCACATAGGAAGCTCCTAAACTGGAGGCACCCTGGAGTTGGCTAACCCGACCGCACCACGACGAGGCAAGCATAGGTGTCTCAGTGAGCTTGACACAACCCGGAAACAGCTGACGGTGCTGAAACCAGGCTTGGCACGAGGGAGTACCTGTGACAAAAACACTGCCGAGAACCAGCTGGCGGTGCTGGAACCCGGATGCGTTGCCCCAGTGTGCAAGAGCCAATGGCACGACCGAGGACCAGCTGACGGTGCTGGAACCCGGTTACTAAGCTGTAGGTGCCCGCGCTTAAAAGCACTACCAAGGACCGCCTGGCGTTGGCGGAACTCGGATACCCAGGAGGAGGCACCTAAGCCAAAGGCTCGGCCCGGAACCAGCTGACGGTGCTGGAACCAGGTGGTGGACCCGAAGGTCCACAGGAGAGGAGAGAACAGCTAGGCCGCGAGGCAGCCGCAGTTACCGAACCCCAACAGTCCTACAGGGGGAGCTGGGCCTACTGGCACTACAGAACCAGCCTTGACTACCAGTTCACGCAGCCCACATAGGAAGCTCCTAAACTGGAGGCACCCTGGAGTTGGCTAACCCGACCGCACCACGACGAGGCAAGCATAGGTGTCTCAGTGAGCTTGACACAACCCGGAAACAGCTGACGGTGCTGAAACCAGGCTTGGCACGAGGGAGTACCTGTGACAAAAACACTGCCGAGAACCAGCTGGCGGTGCTGGAACCCGGATGCGTTGCCCCAGTGTGCAAGAGCCAATGGCACGACCGAGGACCAGCTGACGGTGCTGGAACCCGGTTACTAAGCTGTAGGTGCCCGCGCTTAAAAGCACTACCAAGGACCGCCTGGCGTTGGCGGAACTCGGATACCCAGGAGGAGGCACCTAAGCCAAAGGCTCGGCCCGGAACCAGCTGACGGTGCTGGAACCAGGTGGTGGACCCGAAGGTCCACAGGAGAGGAGAGAACAGCTAGGCCGCGAGGCAGCCGCAGTTACCGAACCCCAACAGTCCTACAGGGGGAGCTGGGCCTACTGGCACTACAGAACCAGCCTTGACTACCAGTTCACGCAGCCCACATAGGAAGCTCCTAAACTGGAGGCACCCTGGAGTTGGCTAACCCGACCGCACCACGACGAGGCAAGCATAGGTGTCTCAGTGAGCTTGACACAACCCGGAAACAGCTGACGGTGCTGAAACCAGGCTTGGCACGAGGGAGTACCTGTGACAAGAACACTGCCGAGAACCAGCTGGCGGTGCTGGAACCCGGATGCGTTGCCCCAGTGTGCAAGAGCCAATGGCACGACCGAGGACCAGCTGACGGTGCTGGAACCCGGTTACTAAGCTGTAGGTGCCCGCGCTTAAAAGCACTACCAAGGACCGCCTGGCGTTGGCGGAACTCGGATACCCAGGAGGAGGCACCTAAGCCAAAGGCTCGGCCCGGAACCAGCTGACGGTGCTGGAACCAGGTGGTGGACCCCAAGGCCCACAGGAGAGGAGAGAACAGCTAGGCCGCGAGGCAGCCGCAGTTACCGAACCCCAACAGTCCTACAGGGGGAGCTGGGCCTACTGGCACTACAGAACCAGCCTTGACTACCAGTTCACGCAGCCCACATAGGAAGCTCCTAAACTGGAGGCACCCTGGAGTTGGCTAACCCGACCGCACCACGACGAGGCAAGCATAGGTGTCTCAGTGAGCTTGACACAACCCGGAAACAGCTGACGGTGCTGAAACCAGGCTTGGCACGAGGGAGTACCTGTGACAAGAACACTGCCGAGAACCAGCTGGCGGTGCTGGAACCCGGATGCGTTGCCCCAGTGTGCAAGAGCCAATGGCACGACCGAGGACCAGCTGACGGTGCTGGAACCCGGTTACTAAGCTGTAGGTGCCCGCGCTTAAAAGCACTACCAAGGACCGCCTGGCGTTGGCGGAACTCGGATACCCAGGAGGAGGCACCTAAGCCAAAGGCTCGGCCCGGAACCAGCTGACGGTGCTGGAACCAGGTGGTGGACCCGAAGGTCCACAGGAGAGGAGAGAACAGCTAGGCCGCGAGGCAGCCGCAGTTACCGAACCCCAACAGTCCTACAGGGGGAGCTGGGCCTACTGGCACTACATAACCAGCCTTGACTACCAGTTCACGCAGCCCACATAGGAAGCTCCTAAACTGGAGGCACCCTGGAGTTGGCTAACTCGACCGCACCACGACGGGGCAAGCATAGGCGTCTCAGTGAAGTTGACACAACCCGGAAACAGCTGACGGTGCTGAAACCAGGCTTGGCACGAGGGAGTACCTGTGACAAAAACACTGCCGAGAACCAGCTGGCGGTGCTGGAACCCGGATGCGTTGCCCCAGTGTGCAAGAGCCAATGGCACGACCGAGGACCAGCTGACGGTGCTGGAACCCGGTTACTAAGCTGTAGGTGCCCGCGCTTAAAAGCACTACCAAGGACCGCCTGGCGTTGGCGGAACTCGGATACCCAGGAGGAGGCACCTAAGCCAAAGGCTCGGCCCGGAACCAGCTGACGGTGCTGGAACCAGGTGGTGGACCCGAAGGTCCACAGGAGAGGAGAGAACAGCTAGGCCGCGAGGCAGCCGCAGTTACCGAACCCCAACAGTCCTACAGGGGGAGCTGGGCCTACTGGCACTACAGAACCAGCCTTGACTACCAGTTCACGCAGCCCACATAGGAAGCTCCTAAACTGGAGGCACCCTGGAGTTGGCTAACCCGACCGCACCACGACGAGGCAAGCATAGGTGTCTCAGTGAGCTTGACACAACCCGGAAACAGCTGACGGTGCTGAAACCAGGCTTGGCACGAGGGAGTACCTGTGACAAAAACACTGCCGAGAACCAGCTGGCGGTGCTGGAACCCGGATGCGTTGCCCCAGTGTGCAAGAGCCAATGGCACGACCGAGGACCAGCTGACGGTGCTGGAACCCGGTTACTAAGCTGTAGGTGCCCGCGCTTAAAAGCACTACCAAGGACCGCCTGGCGTTGGCGGAACTCGGATACCCAGGAGGAGGCACCTAAGCCAAAGGCTCGGCCCGGAACCAGCTGACGGTGCTGGAACCAGGTGGTGGACCCGAAGGTCCACAGGAGAGGAGAGAACAGCTAGGCCGCGAGGCAGCCGCAGTTACCGAACCCCAACAGTCCTACAGGGGGAGCTGGGCCTACTGGCACTACAGAACCAGCCTTGACTACCAGTTCACGCAGCCCACATAGGAAGCTCCTAAACTGGAGGCACCCTGGAGTTGGCTAACCCGACCGCACCACGACGAGGCAAGCATAGGTGTCTCAGTGAGCTTGACACAACCCGGAAACAGCTGACGGTGCTGAAACCAGGCTTGGCACGAGGGAGTACCTGTGACAAAAACACTGCCGAGAACCAGCTGGCGGTGCTGGAACCCGGATGCGTTGCCCCAGTGTGCAAGAGCCAATGGCACGACCGAGGACCAGCTGACGGTGCTGGAACCCGGTTACTAAGCTGTAGGTGCCCGCGCTTAAAAGCACTACCAAGGACCGCCTGGCGTTGGCGGAACTCGGATACCCAGGAGGAGGCACCTAAGCCAAAGGCTCGGCCCGGAACCAGCTGACGGTGCTGGAACCAGGTGGTGGACCCGAAGGTCCACAGGAGAGGAGAGAACAGCTAGGCCGCGAGGCAGCCGCAGTTACCGAACCCCAACAGTCCTACAGGGGGAGCTGGGCCTACTGGCACTACAGAACCAGCCTTGACTACCAGTTCACGCAGCCCACATAGGAAGCTCCTAAACTGGAGGCACCCTGGAGTTGGCTAACCCGACCGCACCACGACGAGGCAAGCATAGGTGTCTCAGTGAGCTTGACACAACCCGGAAACAGCTGACGGTGCTGAAACCAGGCTTGGCACGAGGGAGTACCTGTGACAAGAACACTGCCGAGAACCAGCTGGCGGTGCTGGAACCCGGATGCGTTGCCCCAGTGTGCAAGAGCCAATGGCACGACCGAGGACCAGCTGACGGTGCTGGAACCCGGTTACTAAGCTGTAGGTGCCCGCGCTTAAAAGCACTACCAAGGACCGCCTGGCGTTGGCGGAACTCGGATACCCAGGAGGAGGCACCTAAGCCAAAGGCTCGGCCTGGAACCAGCTGACGGTGCTGGAACCAGGTGGTGGACCCCAAGGCCCACAGGAGAGGAGAGAACAGCTAGGCCGCGAGGCAGCCGCAGTTACCGAACCCCAACAGTCCTACAGGGGGAGCTGGGCCTACTGGCACTACAGAACCAGCCTTGACTACCAGTTCACGCAGCCCACATAGGAAGCTCCTAAACTGGAGGCACCCTGGAGTTGGCTAACCCGACCGCACCACGACGAGGCAAGCATAGGTGTCTCAGTGAGCTTGACACAACCCGGAAACAGCTGACGGTGCTGAAACCAGGCTTGGCACGAGGGAGTACCTGTGACAAGAACACTGCCGAGAACCAGCTGGCGGTGCTGGAACCCGGATGCGTTGCCCCAGTGTGCAAGAGCCAATGGCACGACCGAGGACCAGCTGACGGTGCTGGAACCCGGTTACTAAGCTGTAGGTGCCCGCGCTTAAAAGCACTACCAAGGACCGCCTGGCGTTGGCGGAACTCGGATACCCAGGAGGAGGCACCTAAGCCAAAGGCTCGGCCCGGAACCAGCTGACGGTGCTGGAACCAGGTGGTGGACCCGAAGGTCCACAGGAGAGGAGAGAACAGCTAGGCCGCGAGGCAGCCGCAGTTACCGAACCCCAACAGTCCTACAGGGGGAGCTGGGCCTACTGGCACTACATAACCAGCCTTGACTACCAGTTCACGCAGCCCACATAGGAAGCTCCTAAACTGGAGGCACCCTGGAGTTGGCTAACTCGACCGCACCACGACGGGGCAAGCATAGGCGTCTCAGTGAAGTTGACACAACCCGGAAACAGCTGACGGTGCTGAAACCAGGCTTGGCACGAGGGAGTACCTGTGACAAGAACACTGCCGAGAACCAGCTGGCGGTGCTGGAACCCGGATGCGTTGCCCCAGTGTGCAAGAGCCAATGGCACGACCGAGGACCAGCTGACGGTGCTGGAACCCGGTTACTAAGCTGTAGGTGCCCGCGCTTAAAAGCACTACCAAGGACCGCCTGGCGTTGGCGGAACTCGGATACCCAGGAGGAGGCACCTAAGCCAAAGGCTCGGCCCGGAACCAGCTGACGGTGCTGGAACCAGGTGGTGGACCCGAAGGTCCACAGGAGAGGAGAGAACAGCTAGGCCGCGAGGCAGCCGCAGTTACCGAACCCCAACAGTCCTACAGGGGGAGCTGGGCCTACTGGCACTACAGAACCAGCCTTGACTACCAGTTCACGCAGCCCACATAGGAAGCTCCTAAACTGGAGGCACCCTGGAGTTGGCTAACCCGACCGCACCACGACGAGGCAAGCATAGGTGTCTCAGTGAGCTTGACACAACCCGGAAACAGCTGACGGTGCTGAAACCAGGCTTCGCACGAGGGAGTACCTGTGACAAGAACACTGCCGAGAACCAGCTGGCGGTGCTGGAACACGGATGCGTTGCCTTGCCTATTAAAGATTGTCTTCCTAGAGCCCCAACTAGCGGTGTTGGAGCAAAGGGTAAGCAGGGGGAGATGAGTGTAGGCCGAAGCCTGCACTGGAGGCAGCTTTGTGTCTGCGTTGCGTTTGCAGGACACTTTGCCGGCTACACACTGGGGGAACAGCTGGCGTTGCTGAACCCCACTAACACAATGGCGTGTGTTTTTCTCTGTGCAGCTAGCACTTGCGGGCAAAAACTAGCGATGTTAGAGCCCGTGTTGAAGCAGGAGGAGGAGGAGAGGAGCAGAATGTAGGCCGAAGCTTAGTTGAACCAATTTCAAAGGAAACCTTTAACCCCCCCCTCAGGTGTTACAAAGTACAAGAGACACACCTTGTGCAGTATTAATGCTGCACAAGTGAAAGGTTGCTCTATTAATTTGTCTACTTGCACACGCTGAATGAAAGACATACACAATTTACCCCATTCTACAGTCAAACTGTAGTGGATGCGTGACTTGGTTTTTTGATGAGACGCAGCACAGGTGTCCAAAATAACGCCTTGGTGCTTGGAGCAGCTTCCTGAGCGTTGTTATTTGCTGTACAGGAGTCTGCGCTCTTGTGTTATCCCTTGGCAATGCCCTGTTAGCGCTGCCCATCTTATGACATCATTTCATGTTGGCCGGTGCGGTTAACGATGGCCATAAATCCCAGACCCACAGTGTCTTTTCATAAAGCCACACTGCGGTGCTGGGATTCGTGGCCTTGAGCAGTAAATATTTTGGCCGCTCACACACGTCCTTACACCTGCTTCAGACTGGGCGGCCTCTGCTGATCCCTTCTCGCATGCCGCGGCCATGAGGCTGCACAGTCTGAAGAAGGCTGAAGGAGATGAGTTAAGACAGGCGAAGATATGCACTGCTCGTGCCCATCAATCACACCCTCGCAGTCAAAATAATTAAGACAACGAGGAGCATTTTATTCAGGCAGGGCGGACGAACAGGCGCAAGTAGCCAACCAATGATGTCAGAAGACGGGAAGCGCTACCAAGGGGGGTGCTGCGTATCATTAGAAAGGAAAGTCACACCTCAGGGACAGTGGAATGGTCTCAAAGAGACACATTTTGTACGTGTTGAGTTCCACGTGGGCAAGGAGAAAACATCAGCCACCTTGTACAAATGCAGCAGTACTGCTGTACAAGGTGGCTGTTATACATAGAAACACCTGGGGGTGGGGGCCAGGCTCCCTTCAATTTCAGTTCATGTGCCTGCGTGGCGTTTGCAGGTCACGTTGCAAGCTGCACAGCAGGGGAACAGCTGGCGGTGCTGAACCCCACTAACACATTGGCTGGTGTTTTTCTCTGTGCAGCTAGCATTTCCGGGCAAAAACTAGCGGTGTTTGAGCCCAGGGTCAGCAGGAGGAGGAGGAGAGGAGCAAAGTGTAGGCCGAAGCCTGCACTGGTGGCAGCTTTTGGTCGGTTGTGCCAGCGTGGCTTGTGCTGGACACGATGCCGGCTACACAGCGGGGGAACAGCTGGCGTTGCTGAACCCCACTAACACATTGGCTGGTGTTTTTCTCTGTGCAGCTAGCATTTCCGGGCAAAAACTAGCGGTGTTTGAGCCCAGGGTCAGCAGGAGGAGGAGGAGAGGAGCAAAGTGTAGGCCGAAGCCTGCACTGGTGGCAGCTTTTGGTCGGTTGTGCCAGCGTGGCTTGTGCTGGACACGATGCCGGCTACACAGCGGGGGAACAGCTGGCGTTGCTGAACCCCACTAACACATTGGCTGGTGTTTTTCTCTGTGCAGCTAGCATTTCCGGGCAAAAACTAGCGTTGTTAGAGCCCAGGGTCAGCAGGAGGAGGAGAGGAGCAGAGTGTAGGCCGAAGCCTAGTTGAACCAATTTCAAAGGTTACCTTTAACCCCCCCTCAGGTGTTACAAAGAACAAGAGCCACTCCTTCTGCAGCATTAATGCTGCACAAGTAAAAGGTTGCTCTATTAATTTGTCTACTTGCACAAGCTGAATGCAACACGTAGACTATTTAGCCCATTATACTGTTTAACAGTAGTGGAGGCGTGACTTGTCTTTTTAAAGAAAAGCAGCACAGGTGTCGAAAACAACACCTTTTTGCATGGGCGCAGCTTCCTGAGCGTTGTTAGTTGCTGTACAGGAGTCTGCGCTCTTGTGATCCTTTGGCCATGCGCTGTGAGCGCTTCCTGTCTTATGACCTCATTTCATGTTGGCCGTTGCGGTTAGCGATGGACATGAATCCCAGACCCACAGTGTGTTTTTAAAAAATCACACTGCGGTGCTGGGATTCGTGCCCTGGTGCAGTAAATATGTTTGCCGCTCACACATGTCCTTACACCTGCTTCAGACTGGACGGCCTCATCTGATCCCTTATCGCCTGCCGAGGCCATGAGGACACCCAGTCTGAAGAAGGCGGAAGGAGATGAGTGAACACAGGCAAACATATGCACTGCATATGCCCATCAATCACACCCTCGCTGTCCAAAAAAATAAGACACCGAGGGGCGTTGTTTCGAGCAGGGGAGATGCACAGGCGCAGCCAGCTAACCAATGATGTCAAAAGACGGGCAGCGCTAACAAGGGTGGTGCTGCGTGTCATTACAAAGGAAAGTCACACCTCAGGGACATTGTAATGGTCTCTAATGAGAAACATTTTCTACGTGTTGAGTTCCACGTGGGCAAGGAGAAAAAGTCAGCCACCTTGTACAAATGCAGCAGTACTGCTGTACAAGGTGGCTGTTATACATAGAAACACCTGTGGGTGGGGGGCAGGCTCCCTTCAATTTCAGTTCATGTGCCTGCGTGGCGTTTGCAGGTCACGTTGCAAGCTACACAGCAGGGGAACAGCTGGCGTTGCTGAACCCCACTGACACATTGACTGGTGTTTTTCTCTGTGCAGATTGCATGTCCGGGCAAAAACTAGCGGTGTTAGAGCCCAGGGTCAGCAGGAGGAGGAGGAGAGGAGCAAAGTGTAGGCCGAAGCCTGCACTGGTGGCAGCTTTTGGTCGGTTGTGCCAGCGTGGCTTGTGCTGGACACGATGTCGGCTACACAGCGGGGGAACAGCTGGCGGTGCTGAACCCCACTAACACATTGGCTGGTGTTTTTCTCTGTGCAGCTAGCATTTCCGGGCAAAAACTAGCGGTGTTTGAGCCCAGGGTCAGCAGGAGGAGTAGAGGAGCAGAGTGTAGGCCGAAGCCTAGTTGAACCAATTTCAAAGGTTACCTTTAACCCCCCCCCTCAGGTGTTGCAAGGTACAAGAGCCACACCTTGAACAGCATTAATGATGCACAAGTCAAAGGTTGCTCTATTTAATTTTGCTCCTTGCACACGCTGAATTAAACACGTACACTATTTAGCCCATTATACTGTCAAACAGTAGTGGAGGCGTGACTACTAGTCTTTTTAAGGTGACGCAGCACAGGTGTACAAATTTACACCTAGGTGCTGTGCGCAGATTCCTTACCGTTGTTATTTGCAGTACAGGAAACTGCGCTCTTGTGTTATCCCTTGGCAATACCCTGTTAGTGCAGGCCGTCTCATGACCTCATTTCATGTTGGCCGCTGCGGTTAACGATGGCCATAAATCCCAGACCCACAGTGGCTTTTCATAAAGTCACACTGCGGTGCTGGGATTCGTGGCCTTGTGCAGTAAATATGTTCGCCGCTCACACATGTCCTTACACCTGCTTCAGACTGGGCGGCCTCAGCTGATCCCTTATCGCATGCCGCGGCCATGAGGCCGCACAGTCAGAAGAAGGCGGAAGGAGGGGAGTGAAGACAGGGGAACATATGCACTGCTCGTGCCCATCAATCACACCCTCGCAGTCAAAATATATGAGACAACGGGGGGCGTTGTGTCGGGCAGGGGGACGCACAGGCACAGCCAGCCAACCAATGATGTCAGGAGACGGGCAGCGCTAACAATGGGGGTGCTGCGTGTCATTAAAAAGGAAAGTCACACCTCAGGGACATTGTAATGGTCTGTAATGAGACACATTTTGTACTTGTTGAGTTCCACGTGTGCAAGGAGAAAAAGTCAGCCACCTTGTACAAATGCAGCAGTACTGCTGTACAAGGTGGCTGTTATACATAGAAACACCTGGGGGGGTGGGGGGCAGGCTCCCTTCAATTTCAGTTCATGTGCCTGCGTGGCGTTTGCAGGACACGTTGCCAGCTACACAGCAGGGGAACAGCTGGCGGTGCTGAACCCCACTAACACATTGGCTGGTGTTTATCTCTGTGCAGCTAGCATGTCCGGGCAGAAACTGGCGTTGTTTGAGCCCAGGGTCAGCAGGAGGAGGAGAGGAGCAAAGTGTAGGCCGAAGCCTGCACTGGTGGCAGCTTTTGGTCAGTTGTGCCAGCGTGGCTTGTGCTGGACACGTTGCCGACTACACAGCAGGGGAACAGCTGGCGTTGCTGAACCCCACTAACACATTGGCTGGTGTTTTTCTCTGTGCAGCTAGCCGTTCCGGGCAAAAACTAGCGGTGTTTGAGCCCAGGGTCAGCAGGAGGAGTAGAGGAGCAGAGTGTAGGCCGAAGCCTAGTTGAACCAATTTCAAAGGTTACCTTTAACCCCCCCCCTCAGGTGTTGCAAGGTACAAGAGCCACACCTTGAACAGCATTAATGATGCACAAGTCAAAGGTTGCTCTATTTAATTTTGCTCCTTGCACACGCTGAATTAAACACGTACACTATTTAGCCCATTATACTGTCAAACAGTAGTGGAGGCGTGACTACTAGTCTTTTTAAGGAGACGCAGCACAGGTGTACAAATTTACACCTAGGTGCTGTGCGCAGATTCCTTACCGTTGTTATTTGCAGTACAGGAAACTGCGCTCTTGTGTTATCCCTTGGCAATACCCTGTTAGTGCAGGCCGTCTCATGACCTCATTTCATGTTGGCCGGTGCGGTTAACGATGGCCATAAATCCCAGACCCACAGTGGCTTTTCCTAAAGTCACACTGCGGTGCTGGGATTCGTGGCCTTGTGCAGTAAATATGTTCGCCGCTCACACATGTCCTTACACCTGCTTCAGACTGGGCGGCCTCAGCTGATCCCTTATCGCATGCCGCGGCCATGAGGCCGCACAGTCAGAAGAAGGCGGAAGGAGGGGAGTGAAAACAGGGGAACATATGCACTGCTCGTGCCCATCAATCACACCCTCGCAGTCAAAATATATGAGACAACGGGGGGCGTTGTGTCGGGCAGGGGGGACGCACAGGCACAGCCAGCCAACCAATGATGTCAGGAGACGGGCAGCGCTAACAATGGGGGTGCTGCGTGTCATTAAAAAGGAAAGTCACACCTCAGGGACATTGTAATGGTCTGTAATGAGACACATTTTGTACGTGTTGAGTTCCACGTGGGCAAGGAGAAAAAGTCAGCCACCTTGTACAAATGCAGCAGTACTGCTGTACAAGGTGGCTGATATACATAGAAACACCTGTGGGTGGGGGGCAGGCTCCCTTCAATTTCAGTTCATGTGCCTGCGTGGCGTTTGCAGGTCACGTTGCAAGCTACACAGCAGGGGAACAGCTGGCGTTGCTGAACCCCACTGACACATTGACTGGTGTTTTTCTCTGTGCAGATTGCATGTCCGGGCAAAAACTAGCGGTGTTAGAGCCCAGGGTCAGCAGGAGGAGGAGGAGAGGAGCAAAGTGTAGGCCGAAGCCTGCACTGGTGGCAGCTTTTGGTCGGTTGTGCCAGCGTGGCTTGTGCTGGACACGATGCCGGCTACACAGCGGGGGAACAGCAGGCGGTGCTGAACCCCACTAACACATTGGCTGGTGTTTTTCTCTGTGCAGCTAGCATGTCCGGGCAGAAACTGGCGTTGTTAGAGCCCAGGGTCAGCAGGAGGAGGAGAGGAGCAAAGTGTAGGCCGAAGCCTGCACTGGTGGCAGCTTTTGGTCGGTTGTGCCAGCGTGGCTTGTGCTGGACACGATGCCGGCTACACAGCAGGGGAACAGCTGGCGGTGCTGAACCCCACTAACACATTGGCTGGTGTTTTTCTCTGTGCAGCTAGCATTTCCGGGCAAAAACTAGCGGTGTTTGAGCCCAGGGTCAGCAGGAGGAGTAGAGGAGCAGAGTGTAGGCCGAAGCCTAGTTGAACCAATTTCAAAGGTTACCTTTAACCCCCCCCTCAGGTGTTGCAAGGTACAAGAGCCACACCTTGTGCAGCATTAATGCTGCACAAGTGAAAGGTTGCTCTATTTGTTTTGCTCCTTGCACACGCTGACTAAAACACGTACACTATTTAGCCCATTATACTGTCAAACAGTTGTGGAGGCGTGACTTGTCTTTTTAACGAGACGCAGCACAGGTGTCAAAATTTGCACCTAGGTACTGGGCGCAGATTCCTGAGCGTTGTTATTTGCTGTACAGGAGTCTGCGCTATTGTGATCCCTTGGCCATGCGCTGTGAGCGCTTCCTGTCTTCTGACCTCATTTCATGTCGGCCGTTGCGGTTAGCGATGGACATGAATCCCAGACCCACAGTGTGTTTTCAAAAAATCACACTGCGTGGCTGGGATTCGTGGCCTTGTGCAGTAAATAGGTTTGCCGCTTACACATGTCCTTACACCTGCTCCAGACTGGGCGGCCTCAGCTGATCCCTTATCGCCTACCACGGCCAGGAGGCCGCACAGTCTGAAGAAGGCGGAAGGAGATGAGTGAACACAGGCAAACATATGCACTGCACATGCCCATCAATCACACCCTCGCTGTCCAAAAAAATAAGACACCGAGGGCCGTTGTTTCGAGCAGGGGAGATGCACAGGCGCAGCCAGCTAACCAATGATGTCAAAAGACGGGCAGCGCTAACAAGGGTGGTGCTGCGTGTCATTACAAAGGAAAGTCACACCTCAGGGACATTGTAATGGTCTGTAATGAGACACATTTTGTACGTGTTGAGTTCCACGTGGGCAAGGAGAAAAAGTCAGCCACCTTGTACAAATGCAGCAGTACTGCTGTACAAGGTGGCTGATATACATAGAAACACCTGTGGGTGGGGGGCAGGCTCCCTTCAATTTCAGTTCATGTGCCTGCGTGGCGTTTGCAGGTCACGTTGCAAGCTACACAGCAGGGGAACAGCTGGCGTTGCTGAACCCCACTGACACATTGACTGGTGTTTTTCTCTGTGCAGATTGCATGTCCGGGCAAAAACTAGCGGTGTTAGAGCCCAGGGTCAGCAGGAGGAGGAGGAGAGGAGCAAAGTGTAGGCCGAAGCCTGCACTGGTGGCAGCTTTTGGTCGGTTGTGCCAGCGTGGCTTGTGCTGGACACGATGCCGGCTACACAGCGGGGGAACAGCAGGCGGTGCTGAACCCCACTAACACATTGGCTGGTGTTTTTCTCTGTGCAGCTAGCATGTCCGGGCAGAAACTGGCGTTGTTTGAGCCCAGGGTCAGCAGGAGGAGGAGAGGAGCAAAGTGTAGGCCGAAGCCTGCACTGGTGGCAGCTTTTGTTCTGTTGTGCCAGCGTGGCTTGTGCTGGACACGTTGCCGACTACACAGCAGGGGAACAGCTGGCGGTGCCGAACCCCACTAACACATTGGCTGGTGTTTTTCTCTGTGCAGCTAGCATTTCCGGGCAAAAACTAGCGGTGTTTGAGCCCAGGGTCAGCAGGAGGAGTAGAGGAGCAGAGTGTAGGCCGAAGCCTAGTTGAACCAATTTCAAAGGTTACCTTTAACCCCCCCCTCAGGTGTTGCAAGGTACAAGAGCCACACCTTGTGCAGCATTAATGCTGCACAAGTGAAAGGTTGCTCTATTTGTTTTGCTCCTTGCACACGCTGACTAAAACACGTACACTATTTAGCCCATTATACTGTCAAACAGTTGTGGAGGCGTGACTTGTCTTTTTAAGGAGACGCAGCACAGGTGTCAAAATTTGCACCTAGGTACTGGGCGCAGATTCCTGAGCGTTGTTATTTGCTGTACAGGAGTCTGCGCTATTGTGATCCCTTGGCCATGCGCTGTGAGCGCTTCCTGTCTTCTGACCTCATTTCATGTCGGCCGTTGCGGTTAGCGATGGACATGAATCCCAGACCCACAGTGTGTTTTCAAAAAATCACACTGCGTGGCTGGGATTCGTGGCCTTGTGCAGTAAATAGGTTTGCCGCTTACACATGTCCTTACACCTGCTCCAGACTGGGCGGCCTCAGCTGATCCCTTATCGCCTACCACGGCCAGGAGGCCGCACAGTCTGAAGAAGGCGGAAGGAGATGAGTTAAGACAGGCGAACATATGCACTGCTCGTGCCCATAAACCACACCCTCGCTGACAAAATAAATATGACAACGAGGGGCGTTGTTTCTAGCAGGGCGGATGCACAGGCGCAGCCAGCTAACCATGATGACAAAAGACGGGAAACGCTACCAAGGGGGGTGCTGCGTATCATTACAAAGGAAAGTCACACCTCAGGGACAGTGGAATGGTCTCAATGAGACACATTTTGTACGTGTTGAGTTCCACGTGGGCAAGGAGAAAAAGTCAGCCACCTTGTACAAATGCAGCAGTACTGCTGTACTAGGTGGCTGTTATACATAGAAACACCTGGGGGGGTGGGGCCAGGTTCCCTTTTAATTTCAGTTCCTGTGCCTGCATGGCGTTTGCAGGTCACGTTGCCGGCTACACAGCAGGGGAACAGCTGGCGTTGCTGAACCCCACTAACACATTGGCTGGTGTTTTTCTCTGTGCAGCTAGCACTTCCGGGCAAAAACTAGCGGTGTTTGAGCCCAGGGTCAGCAGGAGGAGGAGAGGAGCAGAGTGTAGGCCGAAGCCTGCACTGGTGGCAGCTTTTGTTCTGTTGTGCCAGCGTGGCTTGTGCTGGACACGTTGCCGACTACACAGCAGGGGAACAGCTGGCGGTGCTGAACCCCACTGACACATCACCTAGTGTTTTTTTCTGTGTAGACAACACTTCCAGGTGGCAACTGACAGTGTTGAAACCCAGGGAATCAAAGAGGAGCAGAGTGTAGGCCGAAGCCTGCAGTGGAGCAAGTTGAAAGGGAACCTTTAACCCCCCCCCCCAGGCATTTGTTGCTGAAAGAGCCATCTTGTACAGCAGTAATACTGCACATGGAAAATGGTGGCTCCGAAAATTATGCTCCTTGCAAACGCTGAAGTACACACTCATATAATGTGTCCCCTCACACCGTCAAACCATCCCGGAAGTGGGACTTTCCTTTGTAATGTGACACAGCACAGCCGTCATTCCAACCCCCTTGGTGCCGGGCACCACCTCCTCAACGTTGTTTGGTTCTGTCACGGAGCCCGCACTGTAATGTTATCCCTTGGCCATGCACAGTTAGCGGTGCCCGTCTTCTGACATCATGTAGGTGTCAGGCTGGCAGTGCCTGTGCGTCCAAGCTGCCCGAGATCCAACCTTGCAGTGTCATCTAATGTAGTCCCACTGCGGGCCAGGGATCCATGGGCATGCGCAGTGCATATCATCGCCTCTCACTCACCTCCTTCCTGCTTCTTCAGACTGTGCGGCGTCACGGCCGTGGCATGCTATTAGGGATCAGCTGACGCCGCCTAGTCTGAAGAAGCGTGAAGAAGGGGAGTGAGAGGCTAGTATATGCACTGCGCATGGCCATGGATACCAGGCCCACTGTGGGATCACATTAGACGACACTGCGAGGTGTGATTTCGGGCAGCGTGGACGCACAGGCGCAGCCAGGACGACAACAAATGATGTCAGAGGACGGGCAGCGCAAACTGTGCATGGCCAAGGGATAACATAACAGCGCAGGGTCCATGACGGAATCAAACAACGCTAAGGAGGCAGCGCACGGTGCCAAGGGGGTAGCAATGACGGCTGTGCTGTGTCACATTACAAAGGAAAGTCCCACCTCCGGGACGGTTGGACGGTGTGAGGGGACACATTACATGAGTGTGTAGTTCAGCGTTTGCAAGGAGCATAATTTCAAGAGCGACCTTTCCCTTGTGCAGTATTAGTGCTGCACATGGTGGCTCTTTCAGTAACAAACGCCTAGGGGGGGGGGGGGACAGGTCCCCTTACATTTTAGTTGTGCCAGCGTGGCGGTCGCATGACACGTTGCCGGATACACAGCTGGGGATCAGCTGACGTTACTGAACCCCAATAACAGAGGAGCGACTGTTGACTGTGCACACAGCACTTCCAGGCACCAACTGGCGGTGTTAGAGCCCAGGGACAGCAGGAGGAGCAGATTGGAGGTATTGCCGCACACACAGCTGGGGATCAGCTGACGTTACTGAACCCCAATAACAGAGGAGCGACTGTTGACTGTGCACACAGCACTTCCAGGCACCAACTGGCGGTGTTAGAGCCCAGGGACAGCAGGAGGAGCAGAGGAACAGAGTGTAGGCCGAAGCCTGATTGGAGCAAGTTGAAAGGAAACCTTTAACCCCCCCCCCAAGATGTTTGTAGCTGAAAGAGCCATGTTGTGCAGCACTAAGGATGCAAAAGGAAAAGGTTGCTCTTTTAATTATGCTCCTTGCAAACACCGAAGTAAACACTAAAAATGTGTCCCTTTATACCGTTAAACCGTTCCGGAGGTGCGAATTTCCTTCGTAATGGGACACAGCACAGCTGTCATTCCTATCCCCTTGATGCCGTGCGCTGCCTCCTCAGCGTTGTTTTAAGCTGCCACGGAGCCTGCGCTGTTCTGTTAGCCCTTGGCCATGCCCAATTAGCGCTGCCTGTCTTCTGACATAATTTGGTGTCAGGCTGTCAGTGCCTGTGCGTCCACGCTGCTCCAGATCCCACCTCGCAGTCTCATCTAACGTAATCCCACTGCGGGCCTTGGAACCATGGGCATGCACAGTGCATAACCTCGACTCTCACTCCCCTCCTTCCCTCTTCTTCAGACTGTGCGGTGTCACGGCCGTGGCATGCTAGGGATCAGCTGACGGCGCACAGTCTAAAGAAGGCGGAGGGAAATGAGCGAGAGCCCGAGGGGAAGATATGCACTGCGCATGCCCATGGATCCCAGGCCCGCAGTGTGACTCAATCAGAAGACACTGCGAGGCGGGATCTCGGGCACCGCGGCCGCACAGGCGCAGCCAGCCTGACACCAAATTATGTCAGAAGACAGGCAGCGCAAATAGGGCATGCCCAAGGGATAACAGAACAGCGCAGGCTCCGTGACAGCTTAAAACAACGCTGAGGAGGCAGCGCATGGCACCAAGGGGGTAGGAATGACGGCTGTGCTGCGTCACATTACGAAGGAAAGTCCCAGCTCCGGGACGGTATAACGGTATCAGTGAACACATTTTATAAGTGTTAAGTTCTGCGTGTGCAAAGAGCTAAAAAAAAAGAGCTACCTTTTCCTTGTGCAGCATTACTGCTGCACAAGATGGCTCTTTCAGTAACAAACGACGGGGGGGGGGGGGGGACAGGTTCCCTTACATTTAGGTTGTTGTGCCAGCGTGGCGGTCGCAGGACACATTGCCGGCTACACAGCTGGGGATCAGCTGACGTTACTGAAACCCAATAACACTGGGTCGTATGTTTTTACTGTGCAGCCTGCACTTCTGAGCCGCAACTGGCGGTGTTGGAGCCCAGGAATAGCAGTTCAGGTGGTAGAAAGATGAACACAGCAGGAGACCTGGATGACACCCAATTACTTAATCAGGCAGAGGAGTGGCAAATTCCTGCGAGATCCAGGCCTGGTTCATTTTCAGGAAAGTAAGCCGGTCAACGTTATCGGAGGATAGTCGCATGCGACGGTCTGTTAGTACACCACCTGCGGCACTAAAGACACGTTCCGATAAGACACTAGCCGCAGGGCAAGCCAGCACCTCCAATGCATACTGGCTTAGCTCTGGCCATGTATCCAGCTTAGAGACCCAAAACTTGAACGGGGAAGAGCCGTCTGGGAGTACAGTAAGAGGGCAAGCCATGTAGTCTGTCACCATCTGACGGAACCGTTGCCTCCTGCTGACTGGAGCCGCCGGTGATGGTGTAGACATTTGGGGCGGGCACACAAAAGTGTGCCAGAGTTGTGCCATACTGGGCTTGCCTTGGGCAGAGGCACTGCTTCTGCTCCCTCTTTGGGCAGAGCCTCCCCCACTGCCTCGACGCACTGAGCTGCTTTGTAAAGCACTAGCAGCACTCCTCTCAGTTGGACAGGAGAAGATGATGGAATTCACCAGTGTGTCGTGGTACTCCCGCAATTTACGCTCCCGGGTCAACGCAGGGATGAGGTTTTGGACGTTGTCCCGGTAGCGAGGATCGAGGAGGGTGAACACCCAATAATCAGGCATGTTGAGAATTTGGTCGATGCGGCGGTCGTTTCTCAGGCACTGCAGCATGAAATCCACCATGTGCTGCAGAGTGCCAACCGGCCCAGAAACGCTGTCCCCTGCTTGAGACATGATCTCTGCCCGCTCGTCATCACCCCACCCTCGCTGTACACACTGACCACTGGACAATTGTGTCGCTCCCTCCTCTGGACGGAGCTCTTCCTCCTCCATTGACTCCTCCTCATCCTCCTCACAAATTGGCCCCTGCGTACCCCTTTGTGAGGAACCACGTGGCGCTGACTCTCCAGAAGCTGATGGAAAAGGTGACTCCTCATCCTCCACCTCTTCCACCACATCATCCCTTAACCCTTGCAAAGTTTGCTGAAGCAGGCAGATAAGGGGGACAGTCATGCTGACTAGTGCATCATCTGCACTTGCCATCCGCGTGGAATAATCAAAAGGACGCAAAACCTGGCAGACGTCCTTCATAGTGGCCCACTCTGTGGTTGTGAAGTCTGATCGGCGCTGACTGCGACTTCTTTGCGCCTGATGCAGCTGGTACTCCATAACTGCTTGCTGCTGCTCACACAACCGCTCCAACATATGTAACGTGGAATTCCACCGGGTAGGTAGGTCACATATGATGCGGTGTTCCGGAAGGCGGAATCGGCGCTGCAGAGCAGCAATGCGGGATCTGGCCAAGCTGGAACGCCGCAAGTGAGCACACTCTAGGCGGACCTTGTGCAGCAGGGCATCAAGATCCGGATAGTCCCTCAGAAAACTCTGCACAACCAAATTGAGCACATGTGCCAGACATGGGATGTGAGTGAGGTTGCCAAGGGCCAAAGCTGCCACCAGATTTCGGCCATTGTCACACACTACCATGCCTGGCTGGAGATTCGCTGGCAGTAACCACACATCGCTCTCCTGCTTGATGGCATTCCAGAGCTCCTGCGCTGTGTGGCTTCGATGCCCCAATGAAACTAGTTTCAAGACGGCCTGCTGACGTTTGGCCACGGCTGTGCTCATGTCGGTCATAGGTAAACGTTCACGGGTCCATGTGGGGGTGGACTGTGACGGATCCTGCAGAGAGGAATCAGAGGAACTGGTGTAAGAGGAGGAGTCGATGCGTACAGACTGGATTCCTGCAATCCTTGGAGTGGGCAGGACACGTCCTGCGCCACTCGCACGATCTGTACCTGGCTCAACAACATTAACCCAATGGGCAGTGAGGGAAACATATCGCCCCTGTCCATGCTGACTGGTCCACGCATCGGTGGTGAGGTGGACCTTGCTACTGACGGCGTTCAGTAGCGCATGTTTTATGTTTGCCTCAACATGCCTGTGCAGGGCAGGGACAGCCTGCCTGCTGAAGTAAAAGCGGCTGGGCACCTTGTACTGTGGGACTGCCAATGCCATCAAGTCACGGAAGCTGTCAGTCTCCACCAGCCTGAACGAGAGCATTTCCAGGGACAACAGTTTGGCAATGCCTGCATTCAGAGCCTGTGCTCGGGGGTGGTTGGCCGAGAATGCCCGCCTTTTCTCCCATGCCTGTACTACCGATGGCTGTAGAGTAGACTGGGAGTGTGAGGATGACTGGGAAGGTGGTGCTGTGGGTGGAATTACACAAGGTCTCTGGGAGGAAGCCAAACCAGCTGTGCGTGAGCTGGAGGAAGAGGCAACACGAGCTGAAGAGGTGGTAGCTGCCGCTGTTGGTTGGCCTACATCTTCAGTGTGTTTCTGTAACTCCACCGCGTGCCTGGTCCGCACAAGTTTCCACATATTTGTGGTATTGAGGTTGCTGACATTTTTCCCTCTTTTTACTTTATGATGACACAGCTTGCATTTGACAAAACAAATGTCATCTGCAACTGTGTCAAAAAAGGACCAGGCACTGCAAGTCTTGGGAGCGCCCTTTTTGGCTTTGGAAAGAGACAGGCTCCTAACGGGTGCCAAAGTGGAGGCTACAGGCTCCGCAGTCTTCCCCCTCCCTCTCCCTCTTTGGCCCGTAAGAGGAAGCTCTTCCTCTGAGCTGCTCCCACCACCTTCCTGTTCCTCACGCCACGATGGGTCAAGGACCTCATCATCTCCACTACCCTCTGCCACCAACTGCTCCTCCTGGGTAGTCTCAGCAGCACAGTACGCACGAGAAAGCGGCACCTGAGTTTCATCATCAGATGCGTACTGCGCTGTGGTCACCGGAGGCACTGGCCCACCTGCCTCTTCAGAGTCAGAGAGAAAAAGGTGTTGGGCATCACTGCACACTGCCTCTTCTTCCATTTCTCCAATGCTGCTTGGCTGGCCCCCTGTTTCCAAGCCAAGAGATTCAGAGAACAGAAGTAGAGACGGCTCCTGTCCTGGGCTCTCTGACTGCCTGGCCAATTTGGCAGGTGGTGAAGAGACAGATGGCTGCTCTCCAGTGCTCTGTGCCTGAGAGGATGTGGCACTAACTGAAGTCGATGCCGAGGCGTTAGCTGCCATCCACCCGACAACGGCTTCAATTTGGTCTTCACGCAGCAGCGGTGCACGGCGCTCTCCGACAAAGCTGCGCATGAAGGACTGTTCCCTGCTGAAACTGAGTGACGACGAGTCACCGGCGCCCGCAGCAGGCACAGAATCACCACGTCCTCTCCCTGCTCCTCTCCCTGCTCCGCGCCCACGCCCACGTGCCTTACTCCCTGCCCTCTTCATCTTGGTTGACAGATAAAGATAAGCAGAAAAGTACTAAGGCCTTAGTGTGCTTATTCCTGTAATGCTCCTCCTAACAGGTGTAAGAAACACTAATGTTGTAAATTGTGGACTAAACTTTATTATTTTTCAAATGTGGCCTACACAAGTGTAAGTTGTGTTTGGTGAACTTAACCTTTTTTTTGGTGCAGATCGGGCTACAGAGCTAGTTTAAATCACACGGAGACCGTGCAGACAGCCGTAAACGGCGCTGCAAGGCCAAGAAACCCTCCTCTAGGTTATCCTATATAGTGTTTTTCCACTATTTAGCTGGATACAAGTGGAAAGACACTAATAGGAATTTTTTTTTTCAAATTTTAAACTGGCTGCACTATTTGAAAAAAAGGAAATTGTTTTTCAAGGTATGAGGCAGTAACGCACCCTGAGCTGAATCCAACCGGCTATGGCTGCACACAGACTACAGGGCGAGCTGGGCTCACACGGAGACCGTGCAGACAGCCGTAAACGGCGCTGCAAGGCCAAAAAACCCTCCTCTAGGTTATCCTATATAGTGTTTTTCCACTATTTAGCTGGATACGAGTGGAAAGACACTAATAGGAATTTTTTTTTTTAAATTTTAAACAGGCTGCACTATTTGAAAAAAAGGAAAATTTTTCTCAAGGTATGAGCCAGTAACGAACCCTGAGCTGAATCCAACCGGCTATGGCTGCACACAGACTACAGGGCGAGCTGGGCTCACACGGAGACCGTGCAGACAGCCGTAAACGGCGCTGCAAGGCCAAAAAACCCTCCTCTAGGTTATCCTATATAGTGTTTTTCCACTATTTAGCTGGATACGAGTGGAAAGACACTAATAGGAATTTTTTTTTTAAAATTTTAAACAGGCTGCACTATTTGAAAAAAAGGAAAATTTTTCTCAAGGTATGAGCCAGTAACGAACCCTGAGCTGAATCCAACCGGCTATGGCTGCACACAGACTACAGGGCGAGCTGGGCTCACACGGAGACCGTGCAGACAGCCGTAAACGGCGCTGCAAGGCCAAAAAACCCTCCTCTAGGTTATCCTATATAGTGTTTTTCCACTATTTAGCTGGATACGAGTGGAAAGACACTAATAGGAATTTTTTTTTTCAAATTTTAAACAGGCTGCACTATTTGAAAAAAAGGAAAATTTTTCTCAAGGTATGAGCCAGTAACGAACCCTGAGCTGAATCCAACCGGCTATGGCTGCACACAGACTACAGGGCGAGCTGGGCTCACACGGAGACCGTGCAGACAGCCGTAAACGGCGCTGCAAGGCCCAAAAACCCCCCTCTAGGTTATCCTATGTAGTGTTTTTCCACAATAGAGCTGGAGACTGGTGGAAAAACACTAATAGGAAATTTGAGAAAAAATGTGCAGCAGGCTGCACTAAGAGCAAAAAAGAACAACTGTGTGAGGCAGTGTGAACCCCCCCTGAGCTGAATACAACCGGGTATATGGCTGCACACAGACTACAGAGTGAGCTGCACACACACACACACAGAGACCTTGCAGAACGCTGTTAAAACAGCGCTGCAAGGCAAGAGCAAGGTGAACAGTGAAGAACACACAGCGTTTTGCTAAATTAGCCTTTGGAAAGGAAAATAAAGCAATTAGCTAGCTCAACTGGCCCTCAGTTAGAACACAGCGTCCTGTCCCTAACTGAAATCACAGCAGAGTGAGCGCAAAATGGCGGCAGCGCTTTTTTATAGTGCAGAGTGACATCATTTCAGCAGCCAATCCAAGCCTTGCCAGTACTTACATGCCCACCATGCTAAACAGGATGTGCCCACACTTTCATTCATTCCTCATTGGCTGCTGCGTTCAATTTGAATTCTGGGAACTTCCGATTCCGGTATCCGATACGCGGGAAGTATCGGAATTCAGTATCGGAATTCCGATACCGCAAATATCGGCCGATACCCGATACTTGCGGTATCGGAATGCTCAACACTAATGGTGAATGTTGGTGGACAGCCATTTTCAGGTCTCTCCAGAGATGCTCAATTGGGTTTAGGTCAGGGCTCTGGCTGGGCCAGTCAAGAATGGTCACAGAGTTGTTCTGAAGCCACTGCTTTGATATTTTAGCTGTGTGCTTAGGGTCATTGTACTATTGGAAGGTGAACTGTTGTGAATTCTGTGGCTGAATTCACTCCTGTGGTCACAAGTGGTACTGCAGCTTCTGAGCTTTCTCCCTCAGGTGTTCTGGTGAGCTCGTTGGCTGCTTTGTTATTTAACTCCACCTGATTCTGTCTTCCTTGCTCCTTGTCAATGTTCCAGTGTTGGATCTGAGCTTCTGGATCTTTCCTGTGGCCTGCTGCTCTGCTTAGATAAGTGCTTCTTTGCTTTTGTTGCTACTTTTTCTGTCCAGCTTGTCAATTCGTTTTGCTGGAAGCTCTGAGACGCAAAGGGTGTACCGCCGTGCCGTTAGTTCGGCACGGTGGGTCTTTTTGCCCCCTTTGCGTGGTTTTTTGCTTTAGGGTTTTTTGTAGACTGCAAAGTTCTCTTTGCTATTCTCGCTCTATCTAGAATATCGGGCCTCACTTTGCTGAATCTATTTCATCCCTACGTTTGTCTTTTCATCTTGCTAACAGTCATTATATGTGGGGGGCTGCCTTTTCCTTTGGGGGATTTCTCTGAGGCAAGTCAGGCTTGTTTTTCTATCTTCAGGCTAGTCAGCTCCTCAGGCTGTGCCGAGTTGCATAGGTAGTGACAGGCGCAATCCACAGCTGCCTTTAGTTGTGTTTAGGATAAGGTTCAGGTATTGCGGTCTACAGAGATTCCACGTCTCAGAGCTCGTTCTATTGTTTTTGGGTTATTGTCAGATCACTGTGTGTGCTCTGATTGCTGGCACACTGTGTCACTGGATTGCCTACATAACAGTGAACCCTCGGCCAAGTCTGAGGTCCACAGCACTCTGGAAGTGGTTTTCATCCAGGATATCTCTGTACTTGGCCGCATTCATGTTACCTTCAATGGCAACCAGTTGTTATGTTCCTGCAGCTGAAAAACATCCCGATAGCATGATGCATGATGCTGCCACCACAAGCTGATGAGCAGTGCCTGGTTTTCTTCACACAGAGCACTTAGAATTTTCAGCAAAAAGGTCTATCTTCATCTCATCAAACCAGAGAATCTTATTTCTCATAGTCTGGGAATCCTTCATGTGTTTTTTTAGCAAACTCTATACAGGCTTCCATATGTCTTGCACTGAGGAGAGGCTTCCATTTAAGGATTATGGAGACCACTGTGCTTTTAAGAACCTTGAGTACTGCAGAAATTAATTTGTAACCTTGGCCAGATCTGTGACTTGCCACAATTCTGTCTCTAAGCTTCTTGGCCAGTTCCTTTGACCTCATGATTCTCATTTGGTCTGACATGCACTGTGAGCTGTAAGGTCCTATATAGACAGGAGTGTGCCTTTCCAAATCAAGTCCTATCAGTTTAATTAAACACAGCAGTACTCCAATGAAGGAGTAGAACTATCTCAAGTAGGATCTCAAGTAAATGGACAGCATGTGACTTAAATATGAGTGTCTGAGCAAAGGATCTAAATACTTATGACCATATGGTATTTAAGTTCTTCTTTTTTAATAAATATGCAAAAATTTCTACATTTCTGCTTTCTTTTAGGCCAGATGGGGTGTAGAGTGTACATTAAAGAGAAAAAAATGAACTTTTTTAAATTTACGAAATAGCTGCAATGAAACAAATAGATAAAAATTTAAAGGGATCTGAATACTACCCACTGTATATACAGTGTATATATATATATATATATATATATATATATAAAAAAAAAAATATATATATATATATACATATATATATATATATATATATAGCTGAATGTGTGTGTGTGTATGTGTATATCCGGGATTGGCTTCTGCACCGTCGCAGCTACAGCCACAAAATTTTGCACACGTCTGGACCCCGAGAGCGTCATAGGCTATGTTGTGAGGCGAAATTTTAACCCCGCGCGTTCCAATTCACCAAACAATTTTGCCCCTATTTGCATAATGGGGGAAAAGTGAAAGGAAAAGTGTTGGAGGCAAATTGACAGCTGTCAGATGTGAACAAGGGGGACTCAAAGAATGAGAGTGATGGCGCCAAAGAGTATATACCATACAGTTGCTAAGGTGTTGGCCTCGACATGGGATACTGACCTCACACGGGGATATGGACACATACACAAAAAGCGCCACACATTACCACGTGCTTGAACACATATACCACCCTCAGCACACATTTCACCACACATGCACCAACCTCGCCACATAAAAGTCCAAACACAAAAATCCCCACTCAAAACTCGCCATGCGCAAAATTTGCCACATACAAAACTCGTCACATGCAAAACCAGGCTCACGCAAAACTCGCCACATGTGCAAAACTCACCTCATGGAAAACTCGCCACACGCAAAATTTGCACACACGGAAAAATTGCCACATGCACAAAAGTTGCAACACATGCAAAAGTTGCCTCACACAAAACTTGCACATACTCAAACCGTAACCCTAACCCTAGCCCTAACCCTAGCCCTAACCCTACCCCTAGCCCTAACCCTAACCGTAATGGGAAAATAGAAATAAATACATTTTTTTAATTTTTTAATTTTTCCCTAACTAAGGGGGTGATGAAGGGGGGTTGGATTTACTTTAATAGCAGGTTTTTTAGCGGATTTTTATGATTGGCAGCCGTCACACACTGAAAGACGCTTTTTATTGCAAAAAATATTTTTTGTGTTACCATATTTTGAGAGCTATAATTTTTCCATATTTGAGTCCACAGAGTCATTTGAAGTCTTGTTTTTTGCGGGACGAGTTGACGTTTCTATTGGTAACACTTTCGGGCATGTGACATTTTTTGATCGCTTTTTATTCCGATTTTTGTGAGGCTGAATGACCAAAAACCAGCTATTCATGAATTTATTTTGGGGGAGGCGTTTATACCATTCCGCATTTGGTAAAATTGATAAAGCAGTTTTATTCGTCGGGTCAGTACGATTACAGCGATACCTCATTTATATCATTTTTTATGTTTTGGCGCTTTTATACGATAAAAACTATTTTATAAAAAAAATAATTATTTTTGCATCGCTTTATTCTGAGGTCTATAACTTTTTTATTTTTTTGCTGATGATGCTGTATGGCAGCTCGTTTTTTGCGGGACAAGATGCCGTTTTCAATGGTACCATGGTTATTTATATCTGTCTTTTTGATCGCGTGTTATTCCTCTTTTTGTTCGGTGGTATGATAATAAAGTGTTGTTTTTTGCCTCGTTTTTTTTTTTTTCTTACGGTGTTTACTGAAGGGGTTAACTAGTGGGACAGTTTTATAGGTCGGGCCGTTACGGACTCGGTGATACTAAATATGTGTACTTTTATTGTTTTGTTTTTTTTATTTAGATAAAGAAATGTATTTATGGGAATAATATTTTTTTTCCTTTATTTAGGAATTATTATTTTTTTTTTTTTTACACATGTGGGAATTTTTTTTTTTAACTTTTTTACTTTGTCCTGGGGGGGACATCACAGATCACTGATCTGACAGTTTGCACAGCACTCTGTCAGATCAGTGATCTGACTTACAGTGCTGCAGGCTTACCAAGCACCTGCTCTGGGCAGGCACTTGGTAAGCCACCTCCCTCCCTGCAGGACCTGGATGCCGCGGCCATCTTGGATCCGGGCCTGGAGCAGGGAGGGAGGTAAGGAGACCCTCGCAGCAACGCGATCACATCGCATTGCTGCGGGGGTCTCAGGGAAGCCCACAGGGAGTCCCCTCCCTGCGCGATGCTTCCCTATACTGCCGGCACATCGCGATCATGTTTGATCGTGGTGTGCCGGAGGTTAATGAGCCGGGGCAGTCCATGACCGCTCCTGGCACATAGCGCCGGATGTCAGCTGCGATAGGCAGCTGACACCCGGCCGTGATCGGCCGCGCTCCCCCCAAGAGCGCGGCCGATCGCTCTGGACGTACTATTCCGTCCTTGGGAATTAGGGCCCACCCCACATGGACGGAACAGTACATCCGATGGCAGAAAGGGGTTAATGAAATAAACACACAGGTTGTTGTAATATTTTATTCCACTCTCAATCCACCTGAAGACCCTCGACCTGTAACAAATTAAAAATAATAAACCAACAATATCTCATACCTTCCGTCGATATGTCCCATGATGTAAATCCATTTGAAGTGGTTAAATTATTTTACAGGCAGGAGCTCTGCTATAATGCAGCTGTGCTCGTGCATGTAAAACCCCAGCGAATGAATGGAAATTAAGTCAATGACCTGTAGTTACCTTCATTCGCGGTGATGCGCCCTCTGCTGGATGTCCTCATATGAACTCGAGCCTGGGAACTTTTCTGAATATTTTCCCATGCTCGAGGTCATATGAGGACATCCAGCAGAGGGCACATCACCGCGAATGAAGGTAACTACAGGTCATTGACCTACTTTCCATTCATTCGCTGGGTTTTACAGCCACGAGCACAGCTGCATTAGCAGAGCTCCTGGGTGTAAAATTATTTAACCCTTTCAGATGGATTTACAGCGTGGGATGTGACTGATCATCGGAAGGTATGGGATATTGTTGTTTTTTTATTTTTCCTTTGTTACAGAGCGGGGGTCTTCAGGTGGATTGAGAGTCTAATAAAATATTACAACAACCTGTCTTTATTTCATTAAAAGACGTTGTAATAATATGTGTGTGTGTGTTTTTTAACCATTTCATACAATTGGATTAATAATGGATAGGTGTCATAATTGACGCCTCTCCATTATTAATCTGGCTTAATGTCACCTTAAAATAGCAAGGTGACATTAACCCTTCATTACCCCATATCCCACCGAATTTAGAGAAAGGTTCCCTCAAAAGTCGAATTGGTCGTGGCTGGACCTCTTGCTCAAAACGGGCTCAGCTAGATATAAAATTATATCTCGCTCGTATTACCAACTTGTTGCCCCCTCTCAACCCTTTAAACCATCCTTTATTTATTCCTGGGAATCTGAACTTAATTTCAGCTTCTCAGAGGACCAGGTCTCCAAAATGTTGAAGTCTGCCAGGGGGTTCTCTCGATGCATCTTGCTGCAGGAAAGTGCATATAAGATACTAACCAGATGGCATTTGACGCCGGTCAAACTCCAACACTTAGGTTTAGCGGATTCTGACTTGTGCTGGCGATGCCGGGTTGCCCAGGGAAACCATGCACATATATTTTTGGAGTGCGTGGGGATTAGGGATTTCTGGGAGGAAGTAAATCTAACGCTTAAGAAGCTAAAGCTAATTAAAACTGACCTACTGGCGGTTGAAGCCGTCCTCTCGTGCCCCACAAACAATTTCAAACCCAATAGGCACGGCCTTTTACCCTTGATGCTCAGTGCTGCAAAACATTTAATAACCATCCAGTGGAAAAGTGCATCCCCACCAACACAAAGTGAGTGGATCAACAAAATTGACCACATTTATAGAATGGAGGAATTATTGAGCTGGGAGACGCATGCCCATGATCGTTTTGTTTTGAACTGGCTTCCATGGAGAACATTTCGTTCAGTCGCTCCTTAATATTGCTATATACGCCATCTTAATACCGAGAATATATGCTACCGTACTGTTTGTTTTTGAGTACTACAACCATATGTACTAGAACTGTTATGTTTATTGTCCCCCCGTCCCCCTTTTTCCTACTAGTACTCCTTAAGCCCCCCCTTTCCCCCCCTTCCCTTCTCCTAACCCTTCCTCCTTTCCCCCTCCTTTTCCCTTCCCTCTCTTTCCAATCCCCAAAGTTGGTGGGCTGGATTCGCTTGCTGCTATTGTTATGATTTATTCGCTTATCTTAACATTACTTGCATGTAACGTTTCCGACCTTTATTCTAAATAAAGAATTTACAAAAAAAAAAAGAAAAAAAATAATAATAATAATTCCTGCTATTCCATTTGATTGGCCTAAACCTCTATGCCTTTAATGTCTCCTCCACCTCCCCCAATACATTCTACATTATTCTTAGTTGTTTTCCTTCATGTAGAATTAACCTACAAGGAAAGAAAGGGTTTATTTTAATTCCGATATTTTTGTCCCATCGACTTGCGTTGGTTTACGGTATCGCAATCGGCGATACCCGATATTTTTGGGGAATCGGTCCGATCCAATCCAATCCGATATTTACGGATATCGCTCAACACTAATGGAGACTGTTTGTGGAAGGCTTTGCATTTCATAGTTAGAGTTTTGAACTGTAGCCTCTGGGCAATTGGAAGGCAGCGAAGGACCTAGCAGAGTGGAGAGGCTGGGGAATAACAGAGGGACAGTTAGATTACTCGGGCATCAGACTTAGGATAGATTGGAGTTGTGCAAGAGTGCTAGAGTGCTAGAGAGAAGGTCAGACAGTAGAAGGTTGCAATAGTGGAGGCGGGAGATCATGAGGGCGTGCACATTTTTGCAGTTTCTTGGAATGTACGGATCCTATAACTGTTTTTGAGTTGTAGTGGGCAAGGGCTTGGATATTTATATTGAAAGAGAGGGCAGAGTCGAGGATCACCCCGAGGCCCCGAACATGCGGGACTTTTTGTACCAGTGTGGCGTCCCGGCATTACACAGGCACATGTCCCAAAACATTAACCATGCCCTCCAAGATGCTGTTATTGGTAAAGTCAACCTAACCACAGACACATGGACAAGTGCTTGTGGTCAGGGATTGTACATCACACTAACAGCACACTGGGTTAACATAGTGGAAGCCGGGACCCAATCCAACCTTGGGATGGTGCACGTCTGACCAACCCCGAGTATTGTGGGCCCTACGTCAATCTGAGTTGCCCCCACAGTCTTCAGCTCCTGCACCTCCTCTTCTTCATCCTCCATCTGCGCAAGTAGCACATCAGTCACAAGCTGAAAGCACTGCAGCACTGCCTCAGCCAAGCAGCAACAGGCTGTGTTGAAACTAATATGTTTAGGTGACAAGCTGCACAATGATGAAGATTTGTGGACAGCTCTGAAAGAGCAGGCAGATCTGTGGCTGATACCACTGAACCTACAGCCAAGCATGGTCGTGTGTGACAATGGCTGGAACCTGGTGGCTGTTCTGTGTCGAGGCGAGCTCACACACGTGCCATGCCTGGCCCATGTGCTTAATCTCATTGTTCAACATTTTCTGAAAAGTGACACGTAGGTGCCAGATCTGCTACGAAAAGTAGGAGGCTCTGCATACCTATTTTACAAAGTCAGCTAGAGCTTCATCCGCCTCTAACGACCGTTATGCCGGTCGCTGCTCGAGAACAGAATACGGCGCTGCTATGAATGACCCAGGGCACAATATGATATTAAACCAACTTTTCTTTATAATTTATGCAAAAAATGACAGAATTCTCTCTCCCAACACAATATGGGCCACAACAGCCACAACTCACAGAATACAAGTTATGCAGCCTGAGAGACCCCAAGTGCCAGCTTCACAGGCAGGAATCAGTCTACCCCACAACTATACCGCTCCCTCCCTTTCCTGTAATGGGCCTACATGGGGTTATACTGTGCCTGTGACACGTGGTCCTCTCAGGAATACAAACTTACACCCGCCTCCCGCCTAATTTACAATATATCACGGGTACCCATTTTTTCCCAACATATATATATATATATATATCACAGTATATACTCAATGTATACGCAGTGCACTGTCTTATTGCTGAGTGCTCAGAGTGTACTCCTTCACAATATATACAGATGTCCAGCAGCGGATTAAATAGGTATTTGAGCCACCAAATCTTCTGATGCAGATCCAGATAAAGTTCACAAATAATTCCAGGAATATCCCACAGCCTGAATCGTGAAGCGCAGGAATCCACACAGTGTCTATTAGTTATCAGGCAATTCTTAATGCAAGACTGTCCTTAAATAGGCTGTGATTCCTATCTAGCTATCCCTAGCTAACTACACAGTCGGTGATCGGTCACACTTCTCTGTTTACTCGGAAAAATAGCTTTCTTGAAGTCACACAGTCCCAAAACTGGAATGCCTCAAGATCTGGAATGCCCACTCTCTCTCCATCACCGCGCTGCTTCTTCTCAAACGCCCAGAAACTCTCTCTGAGGTAACTGTCCTGTTTCCAGAATCTTCTACTCTTTAACTCATGGGTAACCTCTGGTGGCTGAACAAAATTACTGCAACAACAACATTGTAATTATCCTGTCTATTACTCAAGGGTGACCTCCGGTGGCTGAACACAGTTACTGTATCAACACTGTTTATGATAGAAAAAAGACATCACCACTTTACACTCCACCCCACTTTCAATTTGGCGTCCCGACAAATAGCTTCTCACAACTCACAAGCAACACATACTCATCAGGATTATATCGTATGGGAGGAATTACAGCTGTGCTCCTCTCTGACCTCCGTAAGCCAGTACCTGTCGGGTTCAATGAAACATTTGTAGTATCTGGGGGAACAGTAACATCATTGGGCATATCTGGAGTTTGCACTGTCGGACTCTGCATTTCTGGGAGATCGCCATCACAGTCATCCCAACAGTAACACTCAACATTGCTCGGTTGCACCATCGTTGGATCGGATGACTCAGGGGAACAGACAGGTGCATTGGATATACACCGCTTTAGCCAATTCCGATGCATCGTTCGACGAGGTCCGATACACCACTCAGGGACCACCGTGTACACACTTCCTCCTAGGAACACCCTTTCCACTACTGTGTAAGGCGTATCCTCCCACCTGTCACTCAACTTCCCCTCTGGACATGTAACCCGCACTAGCACCCTGTCACCCACCTGGAACTCATCCCCGTGCACTGGTTTTTGATCTCGGTGTGGATGATCCCATACACGTTCTTTCACTATCTGATGGATCTCTCGCAGTTTTCTTCGGTGATCCTGGGCCCACTCAATGGCTGTACGATACTGCGGCTCATCCGGTACAGTCAGACTCAGCTCCCCAATTTCTCATCCAGGCCGGCCAAACATCATTGCATAAGGCGTGAACCCTGTAGTGTTATGGGCTCTGTTATTATAAGCCCACATAAGTTCAGGGAGAAACTCTACCCTTTTGCCTTTGTTCCAGCGTTCTAAGCATCTGGAGCAGTGTTCAGTTGAATCGCTCACAAGCTCCATTTCCCTGCGGGTGATAGGGTCTGAATGCACTCTTTGGGGGCACCCATACACCGGAATGAAATGTTTACAGATCGCCTCTTACTACTCTCGCTGAATCTGGAGCTGGATGCACCAGGTCTCTTATAATCGGGATGATGCTGTGCGGCCAAGCCAATCACTGTACGACCACAACAAAGATGGCTGCTGCATTTCAAGGTCTTGCAGACAATACCTGCAGCATGATTGGGTCTCTAAAGTCGGCCAAAAATGCTGGGTGGAAAACAGGCCTAAAATGCCCAAACTTTGTGCACGCAGATATATGAGGCCTGTCACGGAAATACCACACTGCCAAACATGTGGCCTGTATTTTTTTTATGCAAAATAGTGCTGTATATAAGTAGAGTAACAGACACGAAAACAGTCTGCGCAGTCTGGAACAGAGTGATGCTGCCTAACTTACTTATTCCCCCCCAATATACCGGCCATGGGGGCTCCACACACCCGCGTGTCCCTCCTAATATACCGGCCATGGAGGCTCCGTGTTCTGCAGCTCCAGTCAGGGTAGCTGTAGAGCCCAGCGGAGCTCCAGGACCTTCGATGATGTCACCACAGGCATGTGACCAGTGACGCGAGTGGGCGGAGTCAGCCCTCGCTGTGCTGCTGGCTGCAGGAGTGTATCTATTATTGCCAGCGCCGCACTCAGGCACTCACGGCATAGCGCCGCCTACACTCACGGCACAGCGCCGCCCGCACTCACGGCACAGCGCCGCCCGCACTCACGGCACAGCGCCGCCCGTACTCACGGCACAGCGCCGCCCGCACTCATGGCACAGCGCTGCACTCACTCATGGCACAGCCACCCACACGCACTCAGGGCACAGCGCCACCCGCGCTCACGGCACAGCGCCGCACGCACTCAGGGCACAGCCGCACACACGCACTCAGGGCACAGCCGCCCGCACGCACTCAGGGCACAGCGCCGCACGCACTCAGGGCACAGCCGCCCGCACTCGAAGCACAGCCACCTGCACTCGGAGCACAGCCGCCTGCACTCGGAGCACAGCCGCCCGCACTCATGGCACAGCGCCGCCCGCACTAACGGCTCAGCGCTGCACTCACTCACGGCACAGCCGCCCGCACGCACTCAGGGCACAGCCGCCTGCACGCACTCAGGGCACAGCGCCGCACGCACTCAGGGCACAGCCGCCCGGACGCACTCAGGGCACAGCCGCCAGGACGCACTCAGGGCACAGCAGCCGCCCGCACACACTCAGGGCACAGCTGCCAGGACGCACTCAGGGCACAGCAGCCGCCCGCACGCACTCAGGGCACAGTCGCCCGCACTCGGAGCACAGCCGCCCGCACTCGGAGCACAACCGCCCGCACTCGGAGCACAGCCGCCCGCACTCGGAGCACAGCCGCCCGCACTCGGAGCACAGCCGCCCGCACTCAGCACAGCCGCCCGCACTCAGCATAGCCACCCGCACTCGGGCAGTAGAGCCGGAGAGAGAAAGATGGGAGCAACATATGGCAGAATGGAAACAGGAACAGGCAGAATGGGTGCAGCACATTACAACAGAATGGGGACACAGGATGGGAGCAGCACATGACAGAATGGGGGTGCAGGATGGGAACAGCACATGACAATGGGGGTGCAGGATGGGAGCAGCATATGACAGAATGGAGGCGCACACATGACAGGATGGGGGTGCAGGATGGGAGCACATGACAGGATGGGGACGCAGGATGGGAGCAGCAAATTACAGGATGGGGCGCAGGATGGGAGCAGCACATGACAGGATGGGGTCGCAGGATGGA
This sequence comes from Ranitomeya imitator, assembly GCF_032444005.1. Classification (NCBI taxonomy): domain Eukaryota; kingdom Metazoa; phylum Chordata; class Amphibia; order Anura; family Dendrobatidae; genus Ranitomeya; species Ranitomeya imitator. The sequence goes on along the minus strand of NC_091287.1, from coordinate 163,490,460 downwards.
GCAGCACATGACAGGATGGGGGCGCAGGATGGAGCAGCACATGACAGGATAGAGACCATATACCAATATAAATGCTCGCCACCCGGGTGTAGAATGGGTTCAATAGCTAGTATATATATATATATACATATATATTTGTTTTTTAAGCTGACTGTGAAGTATAAATGACAAGTTAACTTAATTCTGGCTTTTCAGACGATTACAAAGATATCAAATTTATATATATTTTTCTTTACATTTTTCGTTTCTACAAAAAAGAAATGAAAAAAAAATCATTGACCACTAACTGTAATTTTTCTGTTTAGAGTTGCTATTGTTATACAGTTGGGTTAAAGGGTTTCTCCAGCTCTGTTTATTTCCACATTGGGAACTGATTGGTGCTGATATCCTGTGTGAAACCATACCCACAAGATACGGCCATGATAGCTGCCATTCATGCAACCTGTCCTGTCAGGTATCTGTAGAATGTCTTCAATGCTGTTCACCTCCCAATGCAGAAGTAAGCAGCGCTGAACAAACACTTTAGGGTATGTTCCCATGGTCAATAAACGCTGCGGGTTGGACGCTGCGTATACCTGCAGTGTCCAACTCGCAGCATCCAGATGTTACAGCATAGTGGATGGGATTTCAAGAAATCCCATGTCCACTATGCGTGCATCGGTGCCTGCGCCTTCCCTGTGGAGATGGACATGTGGCACGGCTCTCTAGACCGCAGCATGTCAATTTCTCTTGCCAATTCATGAGTCTCCACAAGATAAATATCACGCATACCATGTATTGGACGTGGTGATTCCACACAGTCAGTGAACACATGCGGATTCACCTGCGTTCAGAAGCCGGCAGCGTTTTGGACACAGCGGACATGCACTGCGTCCAAAGCACTGCCTAATACTGAATGTTTACACATACCCTTAAAGTGAACCTGACCGTTGATCTCTGCTGTGTGACCCATGGACAGCATGTGTCGGGCACTGTCTGTACGATCTAAGTCAGGTATGTTTGTCTCTGAAACGCTGCGGCATCACAGAGAAAAACATGTCTGTACCTTTCTGGACTCATACAGCCAATGTCTGACACATGCAGCCTGAGGAACCAGCAGCATGCATCAGCCATCAGATTCCCTTTAAGATTCCATAGGTGCTATTGCATTGGGAGTGCAGTGAAATGAACATCTGTGTATGCTTAGTGGTGCTGACAGGAGCAGCGGACATGTCTCACACCGTTTGCACTTTCTAACATATCTGTTTTATATCATCCCTCTGCATTTTTGTGCAGGTGCAGTTCGTGGCCTTGCGGCCACGAACTGCACCTGCGCAAGTGACATACACATCACCGCTATTCCCGAGCATGCATAGTAACGACACAGTGGGAATAGCGGAGATGTATCTGTCACTTGCACAGGCAGCAGAACAGCACTGAGACAGTCTCTTCAGCACAGCATCCTCTCGTGGGATCTCGCTGGGCCCTTGTCTGCCATATTTTGCCCTGCTGGTATTTTGGTTTTGTCTCTTGCCTGAAAGCTGAGGAGTCATAGACAGAACTGCAGCTAAAGGAGAGACTGTTACGTTCCGGGACCTGTAACATCAGAGGCGCTTGGTTCCGCTGGCGGAGCGCGGGACATTCTGGACTGATTTTGAGGCTGGGACGTTGCAGTGTGGCTGAGGGCGGGAGGTGGTGGTGAGATTGCCGGGTCAGGGCAGCAGAGGCGATGCTTGTCCCCCTGCCCCCGCTGGACCGAGTTGGCTTCACTAGGAGGTTGACAAGAGGTGTCGCAGGCTCCGTATCCGAGCTGGTGGCGGAGGAGAAGGCTGTGAGGTGAGTGGGGACTGCAATGTAGGGTGTTGGGCCCAGGCCAGAGTGACACTGCCGCGCTGCCTTATGAAATTTGGGGACAGCGGCCGGAAGTCCTAACTGGCGATTACTATATTAGATGTTTAACTATTATCCTTATCCCTTTGAGGAGAACTATAACTCCCAGCATGTACAGAAGCTCCTATGGCATGCTGGGAGTTATAGTTCACCACAGGAGTGGTGATTTTCTTTTGAGTTTGGGTACGTTTCTACGGTCAGTAAACACTGTGGATTGGACGCTGTGTACAGCCGCAGTGTCCAATCTGCAGCGTCCAGATGTTACACCATAGTGGAGGGGATTTTATGAAATCCCATCTCCTCTATGTGTACAAAGACGCCTCTGGCCTCCCTATGTAAACGGACATGCGGGGCTTCTTTCCAGTCTGCAGCATGTCTATTTATCTTGTGGAGACGCTCAGTCTCTGCAAGATAAATAGCACAGTCCAATGTATAGGATGCGGTGATTCAGCATGGTTCTATGAACACATGTGGAATCAGGGCCGGCGTCAGCAGCCAGCGTACAAGTGCCGGGGCCCTGGCGAGACAGGAGGGCCCATTCAAGGCAGGCATTAGGGGCAGCCAGCTGCCAGTGCCTAGGACCACCGCTCCCCCAGGGGCCCTCAGCTAGAGGCACATCACGCAGCTGACTCGGCAGGGGTGGGGGCTGTCTAATTATACTCACCTACCTACTCCAGGCGGTTGACGCGGTCCCTGCAGGTCCCCAGCTCCCCAGCTTCTTCCTGTACTGAGCGGTCACATGGTACCGCTCATTACAGTAATGAATATGCGGCTTCACCTCCCATAAGGGTGGAGCCGCATATTCATTACTGTAATGAGGGGTAACAGTGACTGCTCAATACGGGAAGAAGCTGCCGGCGCCAGGAAGGAGGGACTGCACAGCGCCAGGAGCAGGTGAGTATAACGGGGAGGGGAGCGCTGCGCTGCACGATTTTCACCTTCTTATCGTTCCATCCGCCGCTCCACCTCCGTCTTCAGCGTCTTCTGCAGTGACGCTGAGGTCAGAGGGCGCGCGCCCTCTGCCTGAGCGTCAGTGCAGAAGACACTGAAGAAGATGGAGTGGCGGCTGGAACGAGGACAGGTGAATATTGAAACTACCGGGGACCTGAGCGACGGAGAGGTATGTGATTTTTTTTTTTTATCGGAGTAACAGCAAATGGGGCAAATGTCTGTATGAAGCATCTTATGGGGCAATAACGTTTGTGCAGCACTATATGGGGCAAATGTCTGTATGGGGCATCTATGGGGCCATAACGTTTGTGCAGCACTATAAGGGGCAAGTGTCTGTATATACTACATTGCTGTTCTATATACTACGTGGGCTGTGTTATATACTACGTGGGCTGTTATATGCTAAGTGGGCTGTGCTATATACTAGATGGCTGTTCTATAAACTACGTGGTCCGTGTTATATACTATGAGGCTGTGCTATATACTATATGGGCTGGTATATGCTACGTGGGCAGTGCTATATACTACATAGCTGTGTTATATACTATGTGGGCTGTTATATACTACATGGCTGTGTTATATGCTACGTGGCTGTGCTATATACTTTGTGGGCTGTGTTATATACTATATGGCTGTGTTTATATGTGATCATGAATTGTGGTATGTGTTAAAGGGGGGGCCCACTGAGACTCTTACGCCTGGTGCCCTCAAAAACCTGGAGCCGGCCCTGTGCGGAATCACCGCATGTACAGAAGCCGGCAGCGCTTAGGACGGAGCTGCGTCCAAAGCGCTGCTAATACCGACTGTGGAAACATAGCCTTAGTGGTGTGGGAGCAGAGTGGACACAGCTTTTTTTTCTTCTGAATTCTATTAATGCTTGCCTTTCAACAGCTTCTTTTCTCCTAGGTAAAACTCCGGGGCAGCTCCTAAATCTTTTCTGTCCCTGCCACCGCACTGGACAGGAGGAAGTGGGCGGTCTGATGTCCTGATAGCAAACAGCAGTAAGTGCAAGTGGCAGAATTTCGGAGCAGCACATTCAGAAGAGCAGAGCGCGCCCCCCCTCCCCCCTGCCTGTCTCAGTAAGGCTAAGTTCACACTTGCGTTGTGCAGTCCGTTCAACACATCCATTCAACACATACCTTACTGCAGCTGGTGACCAGGATATCAGAGGGCAGCCGCAAACTTCATCCCGTGTGGCGGCAGTGATTTTAATAGAGCAGCTTGATCGCTTCTGACTGCAGGAGCTGACAGCATGAAGGGGGGCAAAAGATCGAGCGGCCCACTACAGGGACCGGCCGTTCTGGCATTTGCCAGAACTGCCCGATGGCCAGTCCAGCCCTGGCCCTTGGGCATGACTGCATGGGCTTCCCCATAATGCCTTGTAGATATAATATTACATGGAATTGCGAAGCCAATCAAGGAGGAATTATCAGATCTCATAGAAAAATCTAAGCTGGGAAAGCAGCAAGCATTTTATGGTAATTTTTGTATTGTAAAAGGATGTCAAAGCTTTTTTAGTTATTAGCAGAGTGCTTTTTTATGTTTTTGAAACTGGTGGGGTTTTTACTTGTGTTTCAACATATTTGGGGTGCTTTTTTGCTAACATTTCCTGGATTTTTCTTTAACATAATTGAGCAATTAGGAGAACACTAGTTTTTTCAAGCAAAAATGCAGCCAAAATGCTCAAAAAGTCACCAGGCTTCAATAGAGATGAGCAAATATTTCAATGTTTGAATTGGATTGCAATCGCTGAATTTGTAATATTCGCTGATTTATTCATGAAATTTTTGCCAAACAAAAATGAACACCATTACAGTCAATGGGAGGCAAAAACAAATGCATATACAACACTTTAAAATGGTCCCAAAAGCTGCCAAAACAAATCACGAGGGGCAGACACCAGAAAAGTGGCCTCAATTCACCTGGGCCAGCGTTTACAGCTTTGAATTGAATGTCAATGTAAGACGAGGTGAGTGAGGGATTGGTGTCAGCCTGTTGTGCTGGAAGCACTGATACCACATGCAACAGCTCAACCTGCTTTCATGCTCAGCCACACTCAGGTGGCACAAATATCAGTTTCGTAGACTACTTATGTCAGAAAAATCTAAGGATATTAACATGGGTGGTTAGCTCAAAGGAAGTGGAGGCTTAATGGTCTCTGAGGGCCTACTGCTACAGGCAACACACATGAAGGAGACCCAACCAGAAGTCTACACATTTGCAAATATTAGTGGCATAAATTGCAATAGAATAGAACTAGTACAGCAGGGACCTACATGTCTTTCACTACAGCCAACCCAGCAGATGTAGACTGTAACGGGCAAGGAGGTGAAACCACTGTGCCATATCCCTCGGAAAGCCTGGAGGGGTGTAACTGGGTGGCCTACAAAATCCCAGTATCAGCAGGCGAAAACTGAGACCTAAGGAGGGACAAGGAGGTGGCACCAGGTGCTACTCCATGGCTGACCTACAGAAGATGACAGCTGACTTCCTACAGCAGGTAAGGTGCTATGGCACAAAGGAGGGATGAAGAATGCAAGCAGGCACTGTAGGGACACTGGAACCACAGGTGTCAAAGGGACTAATTGAAGAACAGAACAGCATTGGCAGATGCAGGCTGAACCGGGTGTTAGACAGATGGATGCGAAACACAAGAGCGATCTGGACTAGCTGATGGACAGAAGAGCACAGACAGGTGCGAGCCCCCGGGCACAGGGTAAACTAGCAAATGGGTGTACCTGGGAACCTGACAACTAGCAAGCATGCAAGGCAAACTAACAACTTAGCTCAGCACCTCCATATTGGAAGTACTGAATAGCTGTTTAGGGTTGTAAGACAGGTATGATATGAGGGCTGAGAAGTCAGTTTGCTTTGCTGCATTGAGCAATTGTGCAGCATTGTTGTAACTTCTGTTACTGGACGGGCTACTCCACTCCCTTTCTTTGGCAGCTGTACAGTGGTGCATTTTGGAGATGATGGCCATAAAGAACATGTGCTCCAGTAAATGGCAAGTGCTGCATTAAGTGGCCTCTGCTCCTCTTCCTCCACCTTAACATCACACACAGTACACTCTGCACATCTGTTGACACATTGCATGCCATGGGAATCTGAAGCGTATTCCAAAGAGTCAAGAGGAGAAAATAATTTGCTCCAGTGACCAAATTGTTTCTCAGTTTGATCCAGGACCGGACAAATTTGGGTCCGAGCATAATCCAAACCCTCATTAACGGACATTAACCCCATTGGGTGAAGGTGATATGTTCGTGACGAGATTCAGATACTTTAGACGCCTGCGGACTGTACTGTGCTGCCAGGGCAGGAAGAGGAGTAAGGTGACTCTCAGGGTGAGGAATGGGAGAACAAGGAGGATGACAATGCGGTAGTAGATCACATTTGGTGTCAACACAGAGGCATGCAGCTGAGTAGCTCAGTAGATTTCAGCGCGCCAATCTGGCATCAGTCGAACATCCCTTCGGCGGATATTAGCTACTCACAAATGGCACCCTTACAAAATCCAGCTGCTGCAAAATCTCAATGAGGATGACTCAGATCGGCGTGCTGAATTTGCAGAATGGGCAAAACAAAAATTGGAACAGGACCCTCAGTTTACACAGAACATTTTGTTCAGTGATGAGGCAAACTTTTTTGGGTGGCCCATTTATATGGATGATAAACCTAAGTAACATGGGAATGGTGACAGTTTTCTTGCATAGGGTGTCTTGCATTGAAATATGCTGCAATGACCCGGGTACTGCATTCACCAGGCATCAACACAATTTCTATCCGCTCCTCATGTGTTAACCTCTGCGACATGTCAATTGCTGTAATCAAAAAGAAACTTGTAAATAACTCATGAAAAAATAAAGTTACATTAAAACCAAGCACACCATTGTTTTTCTTGTGAAATTCTTAATAAGTTTGATGTGTCACATGACCCTCTTCCCGCTGGAAAAAATAAAGTTGGATCCAAAATGGCCGTCTTCAAAATGTCCGCCTTGGTCACCACCTATCTTGAAAAGTTTTCCCCCCTCCCATATATTAATGTGCCACAATCAGGAAGTTGATATCACCAACCATTCCCATTTTATTTAGGTGTATCAACATACATGGCCCACCTTGTATTCGATTATTATAATTTTTTTTTTGTGTTGCCCTTCTCACGTTCTCTTGAAGCGTGTATCTGAGAGCCTGAATAGTAAAGAAAACGAGCAAAAATATAGTGCACACAAGGCAATAATAAATAGAAAGAGGCTTTATTACAACAACAATGCCAAGACAGACAAAAAATACAATTAAAACAATTAATTTCATGATGGAGCGACATGCAAGACAATGAAAGGCAAGTAAAAAAGGAAATGTGCAAATTTACAAAAATCTTCAAAAAAATTATTATAAAGGCAGGCAATATTGTGACTACATGATAGATCTGGTATAAAAGTGGCAATGAAAGGATTTCCATGGAGAATTACCGTATATACTCGAGTATAAGCCGAGATTTTCAGACCAAATTTTAGGGCTGAAAGTGCCCCCCTCGGCTTATACTCGAGTCACGGTAGCGGTGGGGTCGGCAGGTGAGGGGCTGAGGGCGCTGAGGCATACTTACCTAGTCCCAGCGATCCTCGCGCTGTCCCTGCCGTCCCACGGGCTTCGGCGCTGCAGCTTCTTCCTCTCTTCAGCGGTCACGTGGGACCGCTCATTACAGAAATGAATAAGCGGCTCCACCTCCCATAGGGGCGGAGCCGCTTATTCATTTCTCTAATCAGCGGTGCCGGTGACCGCTGATAGAGAAAGAAGCTGCAGCGCCGAAGACAGGAGGGGACAGCGCGAGGATCGCTGGGACTAGGTGAGTATGTTATATTCACCTGTCCTCGTTCCAGCCGCCGGGCGCCGCTCCATCTTCCCGGCCGGCGCCTCCATCTTCCCGGCGTCTGCGCTCTCTGACTGATCAGGCAGAGGGCGCGATGACGCATACAGTGTGCGCGGCGCCCTCTGCCTGATCAGTCAGAGCAGAGACGCCGGGAAGATGGAGGCGCCGGAACGAGACGCCGGGAGCTGCAATCAAGGGAGGTGAGTATGTGTTTTTTTTTTTTTATTGCAGCAGTAGCAGCGGCAGCACAGATTAATGTGGAGCATCTATGGGGCACAGTGAACGGTGCAGAGCACCGTATATGGAGCACATCTATGGGGCACAGTGAACGGTGCAGAGCACCGTATATGGCACAGCTAGGGGGCACAATGAACGGTGCAGAGCACCGTATAAGGCACAGCTAGGGGGCACAATGAACGGTGCAGAGCACCGTATAAGGCACAGCTAGGGGGCACAGTGAACGGTGCAGAGCACCGTATATGGAGCACATCTATGGGGCACAGTGAACGGTGCAGAGCACCGTATAAGGCACAGCTAGGGGGCACAATGAACGGTGCAGAGCACTGTATATGGCACAGCAATGGGGCACAGTGAACGGTGCAGAGCACCGTATATGGCACAGCTAGGGGGCACAGTGAACAGTGCAGAGCACTGTATATGGCACAGCAATGGGGCACAGTGAACGGTGCAGAGCACTGTATATGGCACAGCTAGGGGGCACAGTGAACGGTGCAGAGCACTGTATATGGCACAGCTAGGGGGCACAGTGAACGGTGCAGAGCACTGTATATGGCACAGCTAGGGGGCACAGTGAACGGTGCAGAGCACTGTATATGGCACAGCTAGGGGGCACAGTGAACGGTGCAGAGCACTATATGGGGCACAGCTATGGGGAAATATGAACAGTGCAGAGCACTATATGGCACAGCTATGGGGAAATAATGATCTATTTTTATTTTTGAAATTCACCGGTAGTTGCTGCATTTCCACCCTAGGCTTATACTCGAGTCAATAAGTTTTCCCAGTTTTTTGTGGCAAAATTAGGGGGGTCGGCTTATACTCGGGTCGGCTTATACTCGAGTATATACGGTATGTCAAATGTCCATGGCTGGAAAAAATATATATATATTGGGTGTCTAACAGGCTATGTGATATAATAATGAAATGTTCAAATAACTGTAGTAAGCCAACTGATCAATCTCCCTGAGAATCAAATCATATATAAATACCCACCTGACAATTGTCATATATACAAAATATAAACATGCATGAATCAATGTATGAACTCATAGATCACCAGAGTGGAGATAGTCCATCAGAGGTTCAGACACACATGCAAACACTCAGAATGTGTTTGTAACAAAATACTAAGGCAGAAATAAGCCAAATAAGGATCACATGTGTGAACAAGCCCCCATGGTGAGCTGGCACTCACCAAGTTTCTCAACAAAGACCACACAAATATCTAAACATACTTACTAAGTCAGCATGCCCTATCTCTGCCCATATATAATAATGAAATATTCAAATAACTGTAGTAAGCCAACGGATCAATCTCCCTTAGAACCAAATCATATATAAATACCCACCTGACAATTGCCATATATGCAAAATATAAACATGCATGAATCAATGTATAAAGTCATAGATCACCAGAGTGGAGACAGTCCATCAGAGACTCAAACACACATGCAAACACTCAGAATGTGTTTGTAACAAAATACTAAGGCAGAAATAATCCAAATAAGGATCACATGTGTGAACAAGCCCCCATGGTGAACTGACAGTCACCAAGTTTCTCAACAAAGACCGCACAAATATCTAAACATACTTACTAAGTCAGCATGCCCTAGCTCTGATCCTCTTCCCGTTGGAAAAAATAAAGTTGGATCCAAAATGGCCATCTTCAAAATGGCCACAATGGTTACCACCCATCTTGAAAAAACGTTTTCCCCCCTCCCATATATTAATGTGCCACAATCAGGAAGTTGATATCACCAACCATTCCCATTTTATTTAGGTGTATCCATATACATGGCCCACCCTGCATTCTATTATTATAATTTTTTTTATTGTGTTGCCCTTCTCACGTTCTCTTTAAGCGTGTATCTGAGAGCCTGATGTTGATTTTTGCGTCTGCATTTAAACATTGTTGTACATCAATGCATTAATATTCTCCACACACTTCTTCAGTTTTCAGCCTTACACAGAATAATGATATGAGTAATGAAACATGCGCCATATACTGCCTACATACGCAGCTCCCCAGTAGGTGGGCGGAACGCCTGGGTAAAAAAATCTGTGTCTGAAGGTGAAACCACTGGCTCTTCCCCTGTGTTATTTACTTCCCAATCTGCAGTCCAGGAAGCAGGTGCTGATGCCTCTTGCCAACAACCTGCAGTTGCATAGACACAACAGTCAGGAACCACATCCAGTTAATTCTCCCAGCACAGCATTCAGTTGTCACTTGTCAGCATATACTGTATGTCTGTTTTCAAATTACTGAGATTATTATTATTATTATTTATTTATATAGCACCATTCATTCCATGGTGCTGTACATGAGAAGGGGTTACATACAAATTACAGATATAATTTACAGTAAACAAACTAACAATCACAGACTTATACAGAGGGGAGAGGACCCTGACATTACAGGCTTGCATACACTCCACAGACCTCATCACTCTCTGGAATATAATAATAATAATAATTTTATTTATATAGCGCCAACATATTCCGCAGCGCTTTACAAATTATAGAGGGAACTTGTACAGACAATAGACATTACAGCATAACAGAAATACAGTTCAAAACAGATACCAGGAGGAGTGAGGGCCCTGCTCGCAAGCTTACAAACTATGGGGAAAAGGGGAGACACGAGAGGTGGATGGTAACAATTGCTTTAGTTATTCGGACCAGCTATAGTGTAAGGCTCAGGTGTTCATGTAAAGCTGCATGAACCAGTTACCTGCCTAAGTATGTAGCAGTACAGACACAGAGGGCTAATACTGCATAAAGTGTATGAGAACATGATGCGAGGAACCTTTTTTTTTTTTTTTTTTATTATAAATAGGCCACACAGGGATCGTTAGGTTAATGCATTGAGGCGGTAGGCCAGTCTGAACAAATGAGTTTTTAGGGCACGCTTAAAACTGTGGGGATTGGGGATTAATCGTATTAACCTAGGTAGTGCATTCCAAAGAATCGGCGCAGCACGTGTAAAGTCTTGGAGACGGGAGTGGGAGGTTCTGATTATTGAGAATGCTAACCTGAGGTCATTAGCGGAGCGGAGGGCACGGGTAGGGTGGTAGACTGATACCAGGGAGGAGATGTAGGGTGGTGCTGAGCCATGGAGTGCTTTGTGGATGAGGGTAGTAGTTTTGTACTGGATTCTGGAGTGGATGGGTAGCCAGTGTAATGACTGGCACGGGGTAGAGGCATCGGTGTAACGGTTGGTGAGGAATATGATCCTGGCTGCAGCATTCAGGACAGATTGGAGCGGGGAGAGTTTTGCAAGAGGGAGACCGATTAGTAGAGAGTTACAATAGTCCAGACGAGAATGAATAAGTGAAACAGTCAGAGTTTTTGCAGAGTCGAAATTAAGAAAAGGGCGAATTCTAGAAATGTTTTTGAGATGCAGGTAAGAAGAGCGAGCCAGTGATCGGATGTAGGGGGTGAATGAAAGGTCAGAATCAAGGATGACCCCAAGGCAGCGGGCATGTTGCTTTGGAGTAATGGTGGAACCGCACACGGAGATGGCAATGTCAGGCAAAGGTAGGTTAGTAGAGGGAGAGAACACGAGGAGTTCAGTTTTTGACAGGTTTAGTTTCAGATAGAGGGAGGACATGATGTTAGAGACAGCGGTAAGACAATCACTGGTGTTTTCTAAAAAGGTCGGTGTGATATCGGGAGCAGAAGTGTATAATTGGGTGTCGTCAGCATAGAGATGGTACTGGAAACCAAATCTACTGATTGTTTGTCCAATAGGGGCAGTATACAACGAGAAGAGTAGGGGGCCTAGGACTGATCCTTGAGGAACCCCAACAGTAAGGGGAAGGTGAGAGGAGGAGGAACCAGCAAAACATACAGTGAAGGATCGGTCAGAGAGATAGGAGGAGAACCAGGAGAGAACGGTGTCCTTGAGGCCGATGGAGCGGAGCATAGTGAGGAGGAGCTGATGATCCACAGTGTCGAATGCTGCAGAGAGATCCAAGAGAATTAGCATGGAGTAGTGACCATTAGATTTAGCTGTTAGTAGGTCATTAGAGACTTTAATGAGGGCAGTTTCAGTAGAGTGTAAAGAGCGGAAGCCAGATTGAAGAGGGTCGAGAAGAGAGTTATCTGAGAGATAGCGGGTAAGACGGGAGTGGACCAGGCATTCGAGGAGTTTAGAGATGAAGGGAAGATTAGAGACAGGTCTATAATTAGCGGCACAGTTTTGATCGAGGGATGTTTTTTAAGTAATGGATGTATGATGGCATGCTTAAATGAGGAGGGAAAAATACCGGAAGTGAGGGAAAGGTTGAATATTTTTGTTAGGTGAGAGGCGATAGCCGGGGAAAGGGACTGGAGGAGATGTGACGGAATGGGGTCACTGGTGCAAGTGGTCGGGCGAGAAGATGCAAGGAGCCTGCTTACTTCTTCTTCTGTAACTGCTTCAAAGTCAGAGAGTGAACTAGATGCAGTGGGGGAGGGAGGACAGTGCATGGTATGAAGAGATTGGGAGATGATTTCCTGTCGAATGTGGTCAATTTTTTCTTTGAAGTAATTGGCCAGATCGTCAGCACGGAGATCCGTGGTTGGGGCCTGCTCTCTTGGGTTGAGTAGGGACTGGAACGTGTCAAAGAGACGTTTAGGGTTATTGGACAGGGAGGTGATGAGGGTGTTGAAGTAGGTTTGTTTGGAGAGGTGAAGGGCAGAATTGTATGTCTTTAGCATGAACTTATAATGGATGAAATCTTCGGGTAGATTAGATTTTCTCCACAGACGTTCTGCGCACCTGGAGCACCGCTGCAGGAAACGTGTTTGCAGCGTGTGCCACGGTTGTTGCCGTCTGTGCCGAGTTGTTTTATGTATAGGAGGAGCAGCTTCATCCAGAGCACTTTGCAGGGTTTCATTGTAATGCTTCAATGCAGAATCAGGACATGAGATGGAGGAAATAGGGGCCAATGAGGACTGCAAGTTCATCATAAGTTTCTGGGTGTTAATGGCCTGTATGTTTCTATAGGTGTGGAAAGTGGGGGTGACCTGAGCGGGATGGCAGTTCTTGATAGAGAATGAAAGAAGGTTGTGGTCAGAGAGCGGGAGAGGGGAGTTTGTGAAGTCATCCACTGAGCAAAGTCGGGAGAAGACCAAGTCAAGGGAGTTTCCATCTTCATGTGTTGGAGAGTTAGTATGCTGCGAGAGGCCAAAAGAGGAGGATAGAGATAAAAGGTGAGAAGCAGATGGGGAGAGGGGAGAGGCAATGGGGATGTTGAAATCACCCATGATAAGGGTGGGGGTGTCACAGGAGAGAAAGTGTGGAAGCCAGGTGGCAAAGTGATCCAGGAACTGATGAGAGGGGCCGGGAGGACGATACACCACCGCCACTCGCATGGAGAAGGGGACGTAGAGTCTGACCACATGGACCTCAAAGGAAGGGAAGACAAGTGAGGGTACTTGGGGGATAACTTGGAAAGTACATTTGGGTGAAAGGAGCAGACCAACGCCTCCACCTGCTCTGTTGTCTGATCTTGGGGTATGAGAAAAGTGTAGTCCACCATATGAAAGAGCAGCAGCAGCGGTGGTGTCTGACTGCTGGATCCAGGTTTCAGTAAGAGCCAGGAGATTAAGAGAATTAGAAAGGAAGAAGTCATGAATGAAGGAGAGTTTATTACACACAGAGCGAGAATTCCAAAGGGCACAATTGAAAGAGACAGCAGGCATGCAGGGAATATTAATAAGGTTAGAGGGGTTTCTGGGTGTAGCAATTGGGAGGTTTGACTGGCTATAACATGGGGGGCCGGGGTTTGGAGATATGTCTCCAGCGACTAGGAGAAGGAGGATCGAAAGAGTGAGCAGATGGTTAAGTGATTTGTGAGAGCGTCTCTTGTGTTGGATGTTGGGACTGAATGGATCTGTACTGTTAAGCAATGTGAATAGAGCATGAGTGCTATACATAGGAGAATATATCCTGTAATTACTTTGCTGTTGCTCAAAACCATGGAAAAGATAAATTCTGCCTGGTTGGGTAGTTTCCAGAAGAAGTCTTGTTCAACTTGGGCAATGACACTCCTGTCTCTTTCTCTTGAGGAGGCCGCTTCCACGTAAAATGAGGCTTGTACATGTTCCTGACATGGGTTTCAGGCCTGATAGAATGAACACAATACAGGCCATCGCTTGCATACACTGTATTCAGAATTTAATTTAAATGCCTTGGTATCTGGTAGAATCTAATTTACTGACATTGAGCATACAGCTCCCCCAACTCCTGTATTGTATTCACCTTACAGCGGTTTCACCCACTACTAAGTGGCTCCATTGGGATCCGGTGGCCAAAATGAACTGTTGAAAAAAAGCCAAAATGATTGATACCCATATAGTTATGATTCAAAATAGTGCTGAATACTAGGTTGCCAGTCTGTTCGATCCATGATTCAAAAGTAAATTTTGGCAGTTGCTTCCCTCCTGGAAAGGGGCATGCCCATGCTACAGAATCAAAACATGCTTGACAGTGATTTTACCTAAGACAGCAGTGAGGCACACTGTGTGCATCACAGTGATAGGCTTTCAAAAACAGGAACGCTGAGTCATCAACACAAAAACATTAGCAGTCTTGCAGTTTTTGTATGTTCTCCCCGTGTTTGCGAAAGTTTCCTCCCAGTACTTATTTTTCTACCCACACTCCAAAGACATACAGATAGTAAATTTGGATTGTGAGTCCCAATGGTGACAATGCCAGTAATGTCTGTAAATGTATATAAAGTGGGTGTTGAATTTTGGCCTTATATAAGTGATAAATAAATAAATAGAAATTGATGCCCAGCCACACTAAGGTAGCACAAATATCAGTTTTTGTAGACTACTATTGTCAGAAAAATATGATAGTAACACGAGTAGTTGACTCAAGGAGAGTGGAGGACTGCTAATATCAGAGGCCTACTGCTACAGGCAACACACATGTAGTAGACCCAACCAGGAGTCTACATATTTCCAAAAAACAGTTCTAAGATAAAATAGATGCTCCAAACAATTTCAAACTGAGATCTCCTCTACTGTATAACATTAGTAACAGAATAAATTATTTTTTTTGTGTCGATGAGGCCTGTATAACATAGACTAGTTGCTCCAAACAATTTAAAACTGAGATCTCCCCTACTGTATGACAATAGTAACAGATAAAAGAATAGTCTCAGCGTGGATGAGGGCTGTATGACAAAAAAGATATGTTCCAAACAATTTCAAAATGAGATCTCCCCTACTGTATCATGTTAGTAACAGAAAAAAAAAAGTTTTTAGTGTGGATGAGGCCTGTATAATCTAGAAAATAGGCTCAAAACAATTTCAACCTCGGATCTCGGCTGCTGTATCACGTTTGTAAAAAAGAAAACAATTATTTAATGTGCAATAGCACTGCACACAGAATAATTTCACCACCACAAAATTGCAACATGGGATACGGCGGGCTGTATCACATTTAGCAACAGAAAAAATGTTTTTTAATGTGCATGATGTCACGAAGTGACTGTCCTGGTGTGAAACGACCTGATGGGTAGGTCACAAAACGACAGAACACACAAGGGTACACCGGGGACACTTTAACAACGGTGGGCCCTGACGGTAGGGAACGGGGAATGGGCACCTCCTGCACTCAACTGAGGCTGTGCCCTGATCTTACTACCATCCCTATATGGGTTCTTTCAACCTGTCGCCGACCAGGGTACCTTGTCACTCACTTGCCCTGCTCTAATCCCTATGTACGGAACTGGCAGCTGGCAGGTGAGAGCACTGGTCCCACCGCTGCACTAATACAACACAAGGAGAGTAACACAACAAAGGGACAAAGAAACAATAACAGGACACTTAGCTTTCTCTGCTGCAATGCACCGCGCAGCAGAGTAAGGCACCAGGACTGAGGTTTCAGCTGCAGAACCAAAGCACTTAGCAAGCAGCAATTCCAGAAAGGTTGGTATCCAAAGGACCTGTATAACCAACAGTCAGCTGATGCACCAGGTGACCTTTTAAAGGAAGGTGGGAGTGGTAACAAACATCAGCTGACCCAGCAGCAATGCAATGCAATATCACCAGCGGCCACCGGGGGGAGAAAACTGCATTAACCCCCGATGACCTGAAAGGAAAAAACGTTTTAATCTGAAGGAAACCAGATCTGCCACAGATCCAAACAAAGATCGTGACAGTAACCCCTTTCAATGAGGGGCCTCTGGACCCTCAACACTGGACCTCACCAGTAAACAACCTACAGTGAGAACGTCTCGATTCACCAGAGTTCACCTCCTCAGTCACCTGACCCTTAGGCTTATGGTGAACACAGCACAATGGAGATGACAATATAGGTGGCACAAATCTCCAGAGTGCCGACCTGTGGAATGAGTTGTGTATGGGCATTACTGAGGGTAACTCCAACTGGTAAGTCTTTGGACTGACAATGGCTGACACCCGATATGGCCTGATAACCCTGGAACTCCAGATTCCAGTTCCACCTGATATTTTTAGTGGACTGGACACCCATACGTAATCATTCACACACAGGTCCGGACCTGGACGTTTATTTTCACGCATGCGTCTGCCACAAGATGGTGAACTCTTTACAGAACCGACAACAGAGGCGTCCCCCTGTGTCACCAAACTCACACCCCCAATATGCACCGAGGGAACCACGATCCTCCTCTGACCCTTCCTCGTAAGAGGTCTCTGACATACCGGGTTAGAAAGTAGTGAGGGTAGAGTCTTGCCCCTACTCCCTTTGAGCACCTCTACTGCCCCCACTGGAGAAGAAGGGGTAGGTTGTAGAAGGACGGCTGAGATCGTAGCTCCTGGGCAGCAGTCCTCACACGACTGACCCCAGCTGACTACTTCTCTGGACCGCCAGTCTATGACCGGGTTGTGTTTTTTCAACCAAGGGAGACCTAAGACCATGGGAGTTGGTATGCCCTCCAAGACGTAGCATGACAGGGACTCTTCATGACAAGCCCCTATACGCAGATGTATATTGTCTACAACTTGGGTTATGCTCCCCTGGCTGAGTGGGGCAGAGTCAATGGCCTGAACGCTTAGGGGTATAGCTAGCGACCTACTCATCAGGCCATGGCTCTGGACAAAACGAGCATCCACCAAATTGACTCCTGCTCCACTGTCCACAAGCACGGGAATATTTTCAGTTACCCCACCTACAACCACCTCAGCTGGTAAGGTACAGTGAGACGAAAAAATGGAGGAAATATACACTCCCTGGTCGCTTCCTTCCACACAACCAGGGGGACGTGGCTTTTTAGATGGAAGAGGTATCTTGGCGCGAGCTGGGCAGACATTGATAAAATGACCAGTCTGCCCACAGTAAAAACATGCCCCCACACCACGGCGAACCCCAGACAACCCAGTTTGGGAAGCAACTCCTCTCACCTGCATGGGTTCATCCACCTGGTCAGGTGTGTCCTCCTCCCTAGCAAGGACTACTGGGGGCACATTTGGTCTATGCCTCTCCCTCAAACATCTATCCACCCAGATGGCAAGGGACATGGTGGCCTCCAATGACCTGGGAGTGGCGTACTGTACCAGAGTACCTTGCAACCTAGGGGACAGACCCTGCACAAAATGGCTCCTAAGGGCCGGGTCATTCCACTGTGTGTCAGTGGCCCACCTCCTGAACTCTGAACAGTACTTCTCCGCCAGCCGAGCCCCCTGCTTGATCTTACAGAGACGGGATTCCGCCAAGGAGACGCCGTCCGGGTCACCATAAACCAGAGCCGCAAAAAACTCGTCCACAGACCGTAGAGATGGAGAACCGATCGGCAGGGAGAAGGCCCAGGATTGGGGATCACCCTTAAGAAGGGAAACGATGATTTCCACCCGTTGTTCCTCACTCCCTGATGAACGAGGGCGGAGCCTGAAGTATAACTTACAGGCCTCCTTAAAAACCAAAAATTTATCTCTCCCACCAGAGAACCTGTCAGGAAGAGATAACTTGGACTCAGGTTGAGCATTTACCTGGGCTGAAGCCCAAAACCCCACCAACTTCTGCACCACCTCACCACGCAGCACCTTAAACTCATCGGTGAGGGTCTGAAGCAGTTGGGCAAAGGCCTGCATTTGAGCCATAGCTCACCAGAAAAGATGTGACGGTTGGTTATAATGTCACGAAGTGACTGTCCTGGTGTGACAAGACCTGATGGGTAGGTCACAAAACGACGGAACACACAAGGGTACACCGGGGACACTTTAACAACGGTGGGCCCTGACGGTAGGGAATGGGGAATGGGCACCTCCTGCACTCACCTGAGGCTGTGCCCTGATCTTACTACCGTCCCTATACAGGTTCTTTCAACCCTTCGCCGACCAGGATACCTTGTCCCTCACTTGCCCTGCTCTAATCCCTATGTAGGGAACTGGCAGGTGAGAGCACTGGCCCCACCGTTGCACTAATGCAACACAAGGAAAGTAACACAACAAAGGGACAAAGAAACAATAACAGCACACTTAGCTTCCTCTGCTGCAATGCACCGCTGTTATGATCTGGTGACCTTGGAACTGCATGAGAACTTTCACTGGAGAAAGTGGCCACTATACTGACCGCAAACCTAAACTTAACACCGCAACTAGAAGTAGCCGTGGAGTGTACCTAACACACCTAGACACCTCGTCACAGCCGGAGGACTAAATATTCCTAAATATGGAAATCGGAATACTGTCTTGCCTCAGAGAAAATCCCCAAAGGATAGACAGCCCCCCACAAATATTGGCGGTGAGTCGGAGAGGAAAAAACATACACAGGCAGGAAAAACAGGATTTAGCACAGGAGGCCACTCTAGCTAGATAGAACAGGATAGGACAGAGTTCTGTGCGGTCAGTTTTAAAACCCTTCAAAAAACCACAGCGGAATATACAAAAAACCTCCTATATCTAACTAAAGATGTAGGAGCGTATATCTGCAACTCCAGTGAAACCAATCAGACTGAGAAAACACAAACACAGTCTAATCTGGACAAAAGAAAAAACAAACGAATAGTACTGAAAATAAGCACACTGCATGTGTGCCACAGGAAAAGAAACAAACACTTATCTTTGCAGAGCTGGCAGATAAGCAGGAGAGGCCAGGCTGAGATCCAACAATTCCAGAGAAACATTGACAACTGGCAAGGGCTAATGAATCCTGCACACTTAAATATCCCAGTCAGAACAGCAATTAGCAGATACACCTGGACAGGACTGTGACTCAGAGACAACTGCATTCCCAGCTACAACCACTGGAGGAAACCCAAGAGCAGAATTCACAACAGTACCCCACCCCCCTTGAGGAGGAGTCACCGAACCCTCACCAGGACCTCCAGGACGATCAGGATGAGCCAGATGAAAGGCACGGACCAAATCAGCAGCATGGACATTAGAGGCAAAAACCCAAGAATTATCCTCCTGGCCATAACCCTTCCATTTGACAAGGTACTGAAGCTTCCGCCTCGAAAAATGGGAATCCAAAATCTTCTCAACAACATATTCCAACTCCCCATCAACCAACACAGGGGCAGGAGGATCAACAGAGGGAACAACGGGTTCCACATATTTCCGCAACAAAGATCTATGGAAGACATTATGGATAGCAAAAGAGGCCGGAAGCGCCAGTCGAAAAGACACCGGATTAATAACCTCAGAAATCCTATAAGGACCAATAAACCGAGGCTTAAACTTAGGAGAAGAAACCTTCATAGGAACATGGCGTGAAGACAACCAGACCAGATCCCCAACCCGAAGCCGGGAACCAACACACCGACGACGGTTAGCAAAACGCTGAGCCTCCTCCTGGGACAACACCAAATTGTCCACCACATGAGCCCAAATCTGTTGCAACCTGTCAACCACAGAATCCACACCAGGACAGTCAGAAGGCTCAATCTGCCCAGAAGAAAAACGAGGATGAAAACCAAAATTACAAAAGAAACGCGAAACCAAAGTAGCCGAACTAGCCCGATTATTAAGGGCAAACTCGGCCAATGGCAAAAAAGCCACCCAATCATCCTGATCAGCAGACACAAAGCATCTCAAATAAGTCTCCAAAGTCTGATTAGTTCGCTCGGTCTGGCCGTTTGTCTGAGGATGAAATGCAGAAGAAAAAGACAAATCAATGCCCAGCTTGGCACAAAAGGCCCGCCAAAACCTAGAAACAAACTGGGAGCCTCTGTCGGACACAATATTCTCCGGAATACCATGCAAACGGACCACATGCTGAAAAAACAACGGAACCAAATCAGCCGAAGAAGGCAATTTAGGCAAAGGCACCAAATGAACCATCTTAGAGAATCGGTCACAAACAACCCAGATAACTGACATCCTCTGGGAAACAGGAAGATCGGAAATAAAATCCATAGAAATATGCGTCCAGGGCCTCTCAGGGACCGGCAATGGCAAAAGCAACCCACTAGCACGGGAGCAACAATGCTTGGCCTGCGCACAAGTCCCACAGGACTGCACAAAAGAGCGCACATCACGCGACAAAGAAGGCCACCAAAAGGACCTACCAACCAAGTCTCTGGTACCAAAAATGCCAGGATGACCAGCCAACACGGAACAGTGAACCTCAGAAATAACTCTACTAGTCCATCTGTCAGGAACAAACAGTTTCCCTACAGGACAACGGTCAGGTTTGTCAGCCTGAAATTCCTGAAGAACCCGTTGTAAATCAGGAGAAATGGCAGAAAGGACCACCCCTTCTTTCAGAATACCGACCGGTTCCAAGACCTCAGGAGAATCAGGCAAAAAACTCCTAGAGAGGGCATCAGCCTTAATATTTTTAGAACCCGGAAAGTACGAGACCACGAAATCAAAATGAGAAAAAAACAAGGACCATCGAGCCTGTCTAGGATTCAACCGTTTGGCAGACTCGAGGTAAATCAGATTCTTATGATCAGTCAAGACCACAATACGGTGCTTAGCTCCCTCAAGCCAATGTCGCCACTCCTCAAACGCCCACTTCATAGCCAACAACTCCTGATTGCCGACATCATAATTGCGTTCAGCAGGCGAAAACTTACGGGAAAAGAAGGCACACGGTTTCATTAAGGAACCAACAGGATCCCTCTGAGACAAAACAACCCCTGCCCCAATCTCAGAAGCGTCAACCTCAACCTGAAACGGAAGAGAAACATCCAGTTGACGCAACACTGGAGCAGAAGTAAAATGACGTTTAAGTTCCTGAAAGGCAGAGACAGCCGCAGGGTACCAATTCGCCACATCAGCGCCCTTCTTCGTCAAATCAGTCATGGGTTTAACCACGCTGGAAAAATTCGCAATGAAACGGCGATAAAAATTAGCAAAACCCAAAAATTTCTGAAGGCTCTTCACGGATGTGGGCTGAATCCAATCATGAATGGCCTGAACCTTAACAGGATCCATCTCTATAGATGATGGAGAAAAAATAAAGCCCAAAAAAGAAACCTTCTGCACCCCAAAAAGACACTTAGACCCTTTTACAAACAAGGCATTGTCACGAAGGAGCTGAAGTACCATCCTGACCTGCTGCACATGAGACTCCAAATCATTGGAAAAAATCTAAATATCGTCCAAATATACAATCAAGAATTTATCAAGATAATCCCGGAAGATATCATGCATGAAGGACTGAAAATCAGATGGAGCATTAGAGAGTCGGAATGGCATCACAAGGTATTCAAAATGGCCTTCGGGCGTGTTAAACGCAGTTTTCCATTCATCACCCTGCTTAATACGAACAAGATTATAAGCCCCCCGAAGGTCAATCTTAGTAAACCAACTAGCTCCCTTAATCCTAGCAAACAAATCGGAAAGCAGAGGTAAAGGATATTGAAACTTGACCTTGATCTTATTCAAGAGGCGATAATCAATACAGGGTCTTAAGGAACCATCTTTTTTAGCAACAAAAAAGAACCCCGCTCCCAACGGTGAAGAAGATGGCCGAATATGCCCTTTCTCCAAAGACTCCTTAATATAGCTCGGCATGGCGGCATGTTCAGGTACAGACAGGTTGAAAAGTCGGCCCTTAGGAAACTTACAGCCTGGAATCAAGTCAATAGCACAATCGCAGTCCCGCTGCGGTGGAAGGAAACTGAACTTGGGCTCATCGAATACATCCTGAAAATCAGACAAAAACTCCGGAATTTCTGAAGAGGGAGAAGGGGCGATAGACATCAGAGGAACATCATTATGAACCCCCTGACAACCCCAACTAGTCACAGACATGGATTTCCAATCCAAAACAGGATTATGTACTTGTAACCAGGGAAAACCCAGCATGATAGCATCATGCAAATTATGCAACACCAGAAATCGACAATCTTCCTGATGGGCTGGTGCCATGCGCATGGTCACCTGTGTCCAAAACTGGGGTTTATTTTTAGCCAAGGGTGTAACATCAATGCCCCTTAAAGGAATAGGGTTCTGCAATGGCTGCAAGGGAAAACCACAACGCCAAGCAAAGTCAAAGTCCATTAAATTCAAGGCAGCGCCTGAATCCACAAACGCCATGACAGAAAATGATGACAATGAACAGATCAAGGACACAGATAACAGAAATTTAGGTTGTACAGTACTGATAGTAAATGAACTGGCGATCCTCTTTGTCCGCTTAGGGCAGACAGAAATGACATAAGAAGCGTCGCCACAATAATAACGCAACCTATTGAGATGTCTGAAACCTTGTCGTTCTGTTTTAGACAGAATCCTATCACACTGCATAGGCTCAGGAATTTGCTCTGAGGATAACGCCATAGCGCGCACTGTTCTGTGCTCCCGCAAGCGCCGGTCAATCTGAATGGCCAGAGACATAGAATCACGCAGATTGGAGGGTGTGGGAAACCCCACCATAACATCTTTAACGGATTCAGAAAGACCCTTTCTGAAAATTGCCGCCAAGCCATCATTATTCCATTTAGTCAACACAGACCATTTTCTGAATTCCTGACAATACAATTCAGCCACCTCTTGCCCCTGAGACAGGGCCAACAAGGTCTTCTCAGCTTGATCCACCGAATTAGATTCATCATACAGTAATCCTAACGCCTGAAAGAAGGAGTCTACATTAAGCAAAGCAGGATCCCCAGATTCCAGGGAAAATGCCCAATCCTGTGGATCACCACGTAGCAGGGAGATGATGATTTTAACCTTTTGAATGGAATCACCAGAGGATCGAGGTCTCAAAGCAAAAAACTGTTTACAGTTGTTTTTAAAACTCCAAAATTTTGACCTATCACCAAAAAACAAATCAGGAGTAGGAATCTTTGGTTCTAAAACAGGAGTCTGAACAATGTAATCAGAAATACCCTGTACTCTAGCAGCAAGCTGGTCTACACGAGAAGCTAATTCCTGAACATTCATGCTAGCACAAGGCTCTTCAGTCACCCAGGGATTAAGAGGGAGGAGTAGACAAAGTAGACTGCAGAAAAAAAAATAGCTCAAGACCTTTCTTCCCTTCTTCTGAGATGGATTTAACTCATTATTGGCCAGTTGTACTGTTATGATCCGGTGACCTTGGAGCTGCATGAGAACTTTCACTGGAGAAAGTGGCCACTATACTGACCGCAAACCTAAACTTAACACCGCAACTAGAAGTAGCCGTGGAGTGTACCTAACACACCTAGACACCTCGTCACAGCTGGAGGACTAAATATCCCTAAAGATGGAAATCGGAATACTGTTTTGCCTCAGAGAAAATCCCCAAAGGATAGACAGCCCCCCACAAATATTGGCGGTGAGTCGGAGAGGAAAAAACATACACAGGCAGGAAAAACAGGATTTAGCACAGGAGGCCACTCTAGCTAGATAGAACAGGATAGGACAGAGTTCTATGCGGTCAGTATTTAAACCCTTCAAAAAACCTCAGCGGAATTTACAAAAAACCTCCTACATCTAACTAAAGATGTAGGAGCGTATATCTGCAACTCCAGTGAAACCAATCAGACTGAGAAAACACAAACACAGTCTAATCTGGACAAAAGAAAAAACAAACGAATAGTACTGAAAATAAGCACACTGCATGTGTGCCACAGGAAAAGAAACAAACACTTATCTTTGCATAGCTGGCAGATAAGCAGGAGAGGCCAGGCTGAGATCCAACACTTCCAGAGAAACATTGACAACTGGCAAGGACTAATGAATCCTGCACACTTAAATATCCCAGTCAGAACAGCAATTAGCAGATACACCTGGCCAGGACTGTGACTCAGAGACAACTGCATTCCCAGCTACAACCACTGGAGGGAACCCAAGAGCAGAATTCACAACACACTGCGCAGCAGAGTAAGGCACCAGGAATGAGGTTTCAGCTGCAGAACCAAAGCACTTAGCAAGCAGCAATTCCAGAAAGGTTGGTATCCAAAGGACCTGTATAACCAACAGTCAGCTGATGCACCAGGTGACCTTTTAAAGGAAGGTGGGAGTGTTAACAAGTATCAGCTGACCCAGCAGCAATGCAATGCAATATCACCAGCGGCCACCGGGGGGAGAAAACTGCATTAACCCCCAATGACCTGAAAGGAAAAAACGTTTTAATCTGAAGCACAGAATGAGCAATGGACGGCACTAGAGAAGCACAAATCAGTATGGACATTAACTCCTTAAAGAACATCCGAAAAATACGCAGGTGGCACGTATGTTCTGGGTATACGGTGCTCAGCACTGATAAGCAATCCACAGTAAATTCGATGAAACAAGAAAAGAAAACAGTGCGGCACTCACTCTTTTTGAAGCTGTAAAATCGTACTCTTTATTGGAGAAAAATATATATTTAAAACATCCGTTAGGACATCAGGTCAGCGAGAGGGTGCGGAGGTGGAATGTGTCTCTCGCTGATCTGATGTCCTAACGGATGTTTTAAATATATATTTTTCTCCAATAAAGAGCACGATTTCACAGCTTCAAAAAGGGTGAGTGCCGCACTGTTTTCTTGTTTCATCAGTTTTAATCTGAAGGAAACCAGATCTGCCACAGATCCAAACAAAGATCGTGACACATGAGATCTGAAGACAGCTTCATATCACCGCCACAAAATTACAACATGGGATATGGCAGGCTATATCACTTTTAGCAATAGAAAAAATAATGTATTTTAATGTGTGTGAGATCTGCAGACAGATTCATATCACTGCCATAAAATTACAACGTGGGATTCGGCGGGCTGTGTCATGTTTGGCAACAGAAATGTTTTTCTTTTCTTTTTTAATGGGCATGAGCCGTGCAGATAGTGGAATTTCACTGCCAATAAATAAGGTGAGATATGGCATAGTGAATCACGGAATTTTTTCATGTACAACAGATCAAATCACAGAATAATGTCACCACAACACTGAATGACTAGGTGGGATATGGCATGCTATTTCCTGTTTAGCAAGTGAAAAAATAAGTTTCAGAAAGGTCTACTTGTGCATGGAGCACAATAGAAGCAGTGCGTAACACACTTGTATGACATGTGCACTGCTGTCTTTGTCTATGGACTTTAGTGATGGCACACAAAAAAAATCTGCTGGGAGGTCGATTTCATAGCCACACAGGAAACTAGCTAGCTAAATATTCTGACTAATTAACAGCCGCCTAGTTATCTACCTAAAACCTAGCAGCAAACAGTCCCATCGTCAGGAACAGCCTCTTTGCGCTGTTACAGTGTCAAAATGGTGTTAAATCAAGATGTTCGCTCTTTATATAGACAGGGACATGTGTCAGGACAGTATGTAAGTGCCTATATAAGCGAAAACAATAAAGACAATAAATACTTGCAAACGTGTAAGTGCTAAATGGAGTTGAACGCCTACTGTTCGGACATGAACTCCAAACTTCTCAAGGAATTCTGTACTACTGTTTGGATTCTACAACCGAAATTCTGAGTGTTTCCCAATCTCTCATCTGCATGACAGCCTGAGAAACACTGGCGGCTCTGATCGGCGATAAGTTATTACCACCAGTCACACAGCCGTGGCTCCCATGCTATTGGATGACAGCGTGAGGCCGTTGCTGTGACCGGAGGTAAGACGTTTACCTCCAGTCACAGGCAGCAGGTGATGGGACTACTACTTCCATAAGCCTACACTTGCTGCCACTAGTAATAGCAAGAGAAGGCGGCGGCTGAAGGGAGTATTGTTCTATGAATAACCACCCTTTGTTTCCTATTACTGAGCCATTTGCTAACCCAGTTACGCATATTTTCCCCTAGTCAAATTTTTTTCATATTATCTACCATTCTTTTGTGTGGCACCATGTCAAACATCTTTAAAAAGTCTATGTAGACAAGATCCACTGCATTTCCCTGGTCCAGTCAGGAACTTAACCCCTCATAGAAGCCGACAAGTTTGACAGGACCGATCCCTCATAAAACCATGTTGATACTCCAGGCTAGCATCTCTTAGGAAACCATGAAGGATTTTTTCCACAGCTGAGTTTAAACTTACCGGCCTATAATTTACAGTTCTGTGGTACAGACCCTGTCATTATAGAATCTGTATATATTAAAAATAAGTTTGTCCATCACTGTGCTCAATTCCTGCAATACTCTGGGATGTATGCCACACGATTATTTATCTAATTGAGTGGTTTGAGGCAGCACAGAACTTCATGCTGGCTTAAGAAAGTGATATTTAGTAGATAATCTCTGGAATCCCTAATAACGTCATCTGTCATGGGATTTTCTTGTATAAATACTGAAGGAAAAAAAGGAGTTTAGCAAATTGACCGAAACAATTTTGGAAGGGACAACACAATCATTTTTCAATTTCTTACTGTTTATATAGTTGAAGAATATTATGGGATTATTTTTACCTTTCTTTGACAATGAGCCTCTCTGTCTCAGTCTTTGCTGCCTTGATTTGATCTTTGCTCAATGTTGCATGGCCATAATTGTACTTATGTGCAGAATCATATTGTGAGGTCTTTTTTACACCATAAAACAATTCTTAAAAACAGTATCAAAACTGAGAGTGAGTGCTGTGACATAGCTACTTTACCGCCTCATAGGTTTGCCAGCAGAGTTCAGAAAACTACGGCTCCGCCAAATGGTTCCAAAAGCACATCTCGAATCGAAAAATACATGAATCTCATTACTTTTTCCCAGATTGCATGCTGCAGCGAGAGCCTTCAGCTCAGCTTCTGGGGCAGAGCAGCTGGAGGAGAGTGGTTCTTGTATTACTGCCTTACCATTCTGGACTACTGCATACCCGGAGAAGAATCATCCTTGATCATTGATCCAAGCTCTGGAACCATTTATAAAATACTCAGGAGAGGGGTTAGCAAAGGGACATCACTGATATTAACCCCTTTCTGACATGTGACGTACTATCCCGTCGAGGTGGGGTGGGCCCCCATGACCACGGACGGGATAGTACGTCCAGCGCGATCGGCGGCGCTCACGGGGGGAGCGCCGCCGATCGCGGCCGGGTGTCAGCTGTTTATCGCAGCTGACATCCGGCACTATGTGCCAGGAGCGGTCACGGACCGCCCCCGGCACATTAACCCCTGGCACACCGCGATCAAAGATGATCGCGATGTGCCGGCGGTATAGGGAAGCTTTCCAGAGGGAGGGGGCTCCCTGCGGGCTTCCCTGAGCCCCCCGCAAGCAACGCGATGTGATCGCGTTGCTGCGAGGGTCTCACCTCCCTCCCTGCTTCCTCCAGCCCCAGATCCAAGATGGCCGCAGATCCGGGTCCTGCAGGGAGGGAGGTGACTTCACAGAGCCTGCTCAGAGCAGGCACTGTGAAGGCTGCAGCGCTGCATGTCAGATCAGTGATCTGACAGAGTGCTGTGCAAACTGTCAGATCACTGATCTGTGATGTCCCCCCCTGGGACAATGTAAAAAAGTAAAAAAAAAAATTTCAAAATGTGTAAAAAAAAATAAAAAAAATATTCCTAAATAATGAAAAAAAAAAAAAATATTATTCCCCTAAATACATTTCTTTATCTAAATAATAAAAAAAACAATAAAACTACACATATTTAGTATCGCCGCGTCCGTAACGGCCCGACCTATAAAACTGGCCCACTAGTTAACCCTTTCAGTAAACACCGTAAGAAAAAAAAAAAAAAAACGAGGCAAAAAACAACGCTTTATTATCATACCGCCGAACAAAAAGTGGAATAACACGCGATCAAAAAGACAGATATAAATAACCATGATACCGCTGAAACGTCATCTTGTCCCGCAAAAAACGAGCCGCCATACAGCATCATCAGCAAAAAAAAAAAAAAAAGTTATAGTCCTGAGAATAAAGCGATGCAAAAATAATTCTTTTTTCTATAAAATAGTTTTTATCGTATAAAAGCGCCAAAACATAAAAAAATTATATAAATGAGGTGTCGCTGTAATCGTACTGACCCGAAGAATAAAACTGCTTTATCAATTTTACCAAACGCGGAACGGTATAAACGCCTCCCCCAAAAGAATTCATGAATAGCTGGTTTTTGGTCATTCTGCCTCGCAAAAATCAGAATAAAAAGCGATCAAAAAATGTAACGTGCCCGAAAATGTTACCAATAAAAACGTCAACTCGTCCCGCAAAAAACAAGACCTCACATGACTCTGTGAACCAAAATATGGAAAAATTATAGCTCTCAAAATGTGGTAACGCAAAAAAAATTTTTTGCAATAAAAAGCGTCTTTCAGTGTGTGACGGCTGCCAATCATAAAAATCCGTTAAAAAACCCCACTATAAAAGTAAATCAAACCCCCCTTCATCACCCCCTTAGCTAGGGAAAAATTAAAAAAATGTATTTATTTCCATTTTTCCATTAGGGCTAGGGTTAGGGCTAGGGCTAGGGTTAGGGCTAGGGTTAGGGTTAGGGCTAGGGTTAGGGCTAGGGTTAGGGCTAGGGTTAGGGTTAGGGCTAGGGTTAGGGCTATGGTTAGGGCTAGGGTTAAGGCTACAGTTAGGGTTAGGGCTATGGTTAGGGCTAGGGTTAGGGCTACAGTTTGGGTTGGGGCTAAAGTTAGGGTTGGGACTAGGGTTAAGGCTACAGTTAGGGTTGGGGCTAAAGTTACGGTTAGGGTTGGGGCTAAAGTTAGGGTTAGGGTTTAGATTACATTTACAGTTGGAAATAGGGTTGGGATTAGGGTTAGGTGTGTGTCAGGGTTAGAGGTGTGGTTAGGGTTACTGTTGGGATTAGGGTTAGGGGTGTGTTTGGATTAGGGTTTCAGTTATAATTGGGGGGTTTCCACTGTTTAGGCACATCAGGGGCTCTCCAAACGCAACATGGCGTCCGATCTCAATTCCAGCCAATTCTGCGTTGAAAAAGTAAAACAGTGCTCCTTCCCTTCCGAGCTCTCCCGTGTGCCCAAACAGGGGTTTACCCCAACATATGGGGTATCAGCGTACTCAGGACAAATAGGACAACAACTTTTGGGGTCCAATTTCTCCTGTTACCCTTGGGAAAATACAAAACTGGGGGCTAAAAAATAATTTTTGTGGGAAAAAAAAAAGATTTTTTATTTTCACGGCTCTGCGTTATAAACTGTAGTGAAACACTTGGGGGTTCAAAGTTCTCACAACACATCTAGATAAGTTCCATGGGGGTCTAGTTTCCAATATGGGGTCACTTGTGGGGGATTTCTACTGTTTAGGTACATTAGGGGTTCTGCAAACGCAATGTGACGCCTGCAGACCATTCCATCTAAGTCTGCATTCCAAATGGCACTCCTTCCCTTCCGAGCTCTCCCATCCGCCCAAACAGTGGTTTACCCCCACATATGGGGTATCAGCGTACTCAGGACAAATTGTATAACAACTTTTGAGGTCCAATTTCTTCTCTTACCCTTGGGAGAATAAAAAATTGGGGGCGGAAAGTTAATTTTTGTGAAAAAATATGATTTTTTATTTTTACGGTTCTACATTCTAAACTTCTGTGAAACACTTGGTGGGTCAAAGTGCTCACCACACATCTAGATAAGTTCCTTAAGGGGTCTACTTTCCAAAATGGTGTCACTTGTGGGGGGTTTCAATGTTTAGGCACATCAGGGGCTCTCCAAACGAAACATGGCGTCCCATCTCAATTCCAGTCAATTTTGCATTGAAAAGTCAAATGGCGCTCCTTCGCTTCCGAGCTCTGCCATGCACCCAAACAGTGGTTTACCCCCACATGTGGGGTATTGTCGTGCTCAGGACAAATTGTACAACAATGTTTGGGGTCTATTTTCTCCTGTTACCCTTGGTAAAATTAAACAAATTGGAGCTGAATTAAATTTTTTGTGAAAAAAAGTTAAATGTTCATTTTTATTTAAACATTCAAACAATTCCTGTGAAGCACCAGAAGGGTTAATAAACTTCTGGAATATGGTTTTGAGCACCTTGAGGGGTGTGGTTTTTAGAATGGTGTCACACTTGGGTATTTTCTATCATATAGACCCCTCAAAATGACTTCAAATGAGATGTGGTCCCTAAAATAAAATGGTGTTGTAGAAATGAGAAATTGCTGGTCAACTTTTAACCCTTATAACTCCCTAACAAAAAAAAATTTTGGTTCCAAAATTGTGCTGATGTAAAGTAGACATGTGGGAAATGTTACTTATTAAGTATTTTGTGTGACATATCTCTGTGATTTAATTGCATAAAAATTCAAAGTTGGAAAATTGCGAAATTTTCAAAATTTTCACCATATTTTCGTTTTTTTCACAAATAAACGCAGGTAATATCAAATAAATTTTACCATTGTCATGAAGTACAATATGTCACAAGAAAACAATGTCAGAATCACTGGGATCCGTTGAAGCGTTCCAGAGTTATAACCTCACAAAGGGACAGTGGTCAGAATTGTAAAAATTGGCCCGGTCATTAACGTGCAAACCACCCTTGGGGGTAAAGGGGTTAACAAGCCCTATGTTTCTGCCTCCATCAGTGCCTGACAGTCATGTTCGTGTTTCAATGTCAAACTCAGGTTCCTCATCTGCTAGTTTAAAAAGCAAAGGCAGGTTTTGGCTCTTAGTTCTTCACTTCTCCCTATCCTGATATTCTCCTCCCTCTTCTAAATCCACTGAAACTGGTGAAGTAGGATTTAGAACATTACAGCTTTTGATAGTTATATTGGTGAATATTAAACAGGGAGATTATAGGAACAATAAGACCTCCTGTCTGGAGCTCTCAGACGTTATCATGTATCACCGCATTCTGGACAGCACTCAATGGGTACTGCTTTATGCACGGGTTTGTGCACCTGGTTTAAATTTCACTGTCACCGGGGGAATGGGCAATTTTCCCATGTCAAATTTGCTATTTGCCCACAGCTGACTAGGTATGTTCTCAACCCATGTAGGGTGGGAATGCGGTTCAGAGCAATTAGTGTTCAGGACTGTAGAAATTGTCAGAGTCAAGAGACTACACAGTGTGCCTTCATCTAGGGGGGTGGTGATCTCGGGGCCATTTGGAGTGAATTCTATACAGGTTCAAATTTTCTGCAACAGGTCTGTCCTAGCAAATTGAAGGGTACATCGGGTGAGACTAAAATCTGGGTCACAATTAAAATTGAATCAAGGAAATTCAGTCTGACGGGCTGAGTCACTTGTTATTTAGTAGGTCGCCCTTCTACCCCTTCACAAGTCACATATTTTGGTTACAATATGTCCTCTGAGATGAGTTCTTACATTAATACTGTATGGGCTGCTCCAATATCTATCATGAATGAAACAGTTTGTCCCTCTCCAGGGAAATGGGGACAGTGAATGTGGGTCCCTGAGGTGTGACAACAGGGCACAGGAAGATATCTGGATTGCCAATTTCCTATGGGGGAAAATTCATGATAGTAGCTATTGATTTTGTAGGACATTTGGCCAAAAAAATGCCCGTTTTGCCCACCAACATTCTACTTTGCTGCAGTCTCTTTTTCTTCCTTGACTGTTTCCCCCTCTTTCTCTTCCCTTTCTCTGCTGCATTGCAGCCAAATTAACTTTTTTCTTTGACATGGTTTATAGTTCTGCACTCTGAGCTATTTCCTTCAGGTCTACCCATTGCGTATTGTGCCACTCCGGGCGACTAGTACATACTGCAGTCTGTACTGTAGGCTTAAGGCCATGCATGAAACATTGCAGCAATAATCTGCGATCCTTATCATTGTTATGCTAAAACCCAAAATCCAACCATGTTTGTTCTAAAACAGAGGCATATTCTGAGACTGATTGAGTTTTATCCTGCACGATAGTCTGCAACAGATCTTGTTTCTTATTCTGTTCTGGCCGAGCCCAGTGTAACATCCTTTGCATAAATTCTCATCCTGAATCTTCTGTGTTTTTAATGGATGGTTGCTGCCCTGGCAACATTTGGGTAACCTTTATGAGTAAGGGGTCACTACTAGTGATGAGCGAGTGTACTCGTTGGTTGGGTTTTCCCAAGCACGCTCGGGTGACCTCCGAGTATTTATGACTAGTGTTGAGCCACCTCCCTAGTGTTCGGGTTCGGTTCGTCGAACAGGGAGGTGTTCGCCGAACTGTTCGTTGAACGTTCGACGAACACCGTCAAACCCCATTGAAACCAATGGCAGGCAAACACAAACACATACAAACACATGGAAAACACATAGAAAGCACCTTAAAAGGTGTCTAGAAGCTGACAAACTGCTCAGAAGACAAAACAAATATGGAAAAGTCACAACTACATATAGTCATGCGAAAAGAAAAGAGGTGGAGGAGTAAAAGGAGGAGGAGACACAGATATAGGCATGTCATGCCCTTCTAAAATCAAGAAAGGCTGGAGTAAAAATCTAAACTCACTCTACCAGCACCCAGACGTCTTGACAAAAAAAATAAATAAAGAAATATCTTTAGGTAGAATGGCTGCTGGTCCATTCAGAACACTTTCCTTAGAAGACGTAGTGGTACCCCCGTTGTGAGTTGTGCCAAAAAATGAACCCAATACATTCAGACTAATCCACCATTTGTCACTTCCAAGGGGCAGGTCAGTAAACGACAACATCGACGCGGAACCAAGTACAGTACTATGTACTGTACCTCCTTTGACGAGGCAATCAGGTGGGTCAAGAAGTTGGAAAGGGGCACCCTAATGGCCAAAATAGACATTGAGGTGGCGATCCGGTTACTACCTGTGCCTCCGAATAGTGTCCTCCCATTGGGCTGCTTCTGTGAAGGAGCATACTGCATAAATCGCTGTTTGCCCATGTGGTGCTCCATATCCTACTCACTATTTGAGGCGTCTAGTTGCTTCCTCGAATGTGTCGTCATGGACGTTTGTAAGGCGGCACATATTATCCATTACCTCGACGACTTCTTATGCCTGGGCCCAAAAGATTCGCCACAGTGTGAAAACATGCGGTAGTACACCTGTGAGAAGGAGAGAGCTGGAGGGAGCGTGGACACTCCAGAGCCGAGGGGTTAGATTGAGAAAGAAAGAAGGCGGTGTAGCTTGCTTCATGGGTGGGGTACTCTGCTGAGTAGCAGAAATTGCTACTAGGCCCAAAAGGATTTCCTGGGCTAGATGCTGTTAAAAAATAGTACTTAGGTAAACAGGCGGTGTAGCTTGCTTCATGGGTGGGGTACACTGCTGAGTAGCACTACATTCTACTAGACCCAATAGGATTTCCTGGGCTAGATGCCGTCACAAAATAGTAGTTAGGTAAACAGGCGGTGTAGATTGCTTCATGGGTGGGGTACGCTGCTGAGTAGCACTACATTCTACTAGGCCCAAAAGGATTTCCTGGGCTAGATGCCGTTAAAAAATAGTACTTAGGTAAATAGGCGGTGTAGCTTGCTTCATGGGAGGGGTACTCTGCTGAGTAGCACAAAATGCTATTGGGTACAAAATGATTTCCTGGACTAGATGCAGTTACAAATTTGTAATTAGATCAACAGGCGGTTTTGATTGCTTCATGGGTGGGGTACTCTGCCGAGTAGCACAAAATGCTATTAGGTACAAAACGATTTCCTGGGCTAGATGCTGTTAAAAAATAGTACTTAGGTAAATAGGCGGTGTAGCTTGCTTCATGGGTGAAGTACGCTGCTGAGTAGCACCAAATTCTATTAGGCCCAAAAGGATTTCCTGAACTACATGCCATTAAAAATAGTACTTAGGTAAACAGGCGGTGGGTGGCTGGCCTACTCTGCTGACTAGCAGACACTGAAGCTTTGGAGCAGACCACTGAATCCCAGACTATAGTATGAGGAAACAACTCTGCAGACGACCCCACCCACCTGGAATTGACGATGGCAACGTCATGTAAAACTCAGCAAGGAGACTAAATAAAAGAGTCTCCATTTTTTCCAAAAATTCGGCCACAGACACCACTTAAGTGGCATCAATTTCGCCAGAGTTTTTTAAAACGGTTGGTGAGGTGATTTTAAAAAATCATTAAGCTTTTAGTCTCCCCAAGATGACACAGGGGTAGAAAAGTCCTTGCGGATCCAGGATTTGTTCATCTTGATCAACGTTAGTCTGTCTACATTGTCACTGGACAGGCGCGTGCGCTTATCTGTCAGCACACCACCAGCAGCGCTGAACACACATTCAGAGAGAACGCTGGCTTCGGGGCACAACAAGATCTCCAAGGCATGAGTGGTGAGCTCAGGCCATTTTTCAAGATTGGAAGCCCAAAATGAGCAAGGGTCCAGTTCCACAGTCACAGCATCGATGTTAACTTGGAGATACTCTTGTACCACTCTCTCTAGGCATTGGCTGTGCATCAGACTTCTTGTCTCCTGTGGCCTTGCAAAGGATGGTCTAAAAAAATCTTGAAACGATTGGAGAAAAATGCTGTTACCACCAGATACGATGTTACTGTTACAGTTTGAATATAAAAGAACCTGGCACTCAACTTAAATGCGTGTGACTTGAAAAATTTATTGCGTAGTACCAAAAAACGTTTCGGTCTTATTCGACCTTCTTCAGTTTCTACAGTACATAAGAAATTAAATAAATAAATCAATAAGACAAAATAATGAGTAAACAAAAATAATGAAATAGGAGGGGACCAAGGGGAAAACGAAAACAAACAAAGTATATACAAAATGTAGAATCAGTCATATTTTTGATATTTGAAAAATGCATAGAAACCACATAATAAACCTATTCCCAATTCCAGATACATTATAATAGAGGCAGAAAGGAGAAATATGGACTGGCGTACCGTGCTTAGAGTAAAATTGCGTGTCGCTTTGTGCATATGTCCAGTGGGTATGGTTAGAGTCACTGGGGAGTAAAGAGTGCAAATGGGTAATGGTGTCAGATAAAAGGGAATACCATATGTGCCCTGAATGGGTGATGGTTACCTGGGGTACCGGTGCCCTGCTCATGGGGTGGGCTGAGAGCTGTGGAGCGAAGAGGTATCCTTGAATATATAAGTTACCATGCTAGGAAGCCAGCTGAAGCTCCTAAGCTTCATGGTGTAAAGCGCTGTGTGTTGCTGCATAGCGCTGTGTATGGGCAGTGGTGCGCTGATTACCTGTTGCCGTCCACCGCTTGTCAGTGCATGTGCCGGAGAAAGGAAGTAGTGAAAGCGTGCCCATTATGTGAGCACACAGCGCCGACCGGAAGTGACACACCGGAAGTGCGTCACTGTAATGCTGTGATTGGCATGGAGAGATCGTCCAATAGGGCAGTAGAAAGAAGTGATAGGAGGCGGGTCCACAGTGCTGTGCAGAGCGAGGATGTGGCTCTAGTAAAGTGATCACTTATAATACACTCTGTGAGTGCTTAAGGTGCTGTGGCATTGGTGAGCGTTCCTGTGACATCCATATTAGTGGGTGGCAATGATGTGATTTCGATGCCTCAGTAAAGATGACTCTGGAAGAATAGACATAAATATTAGTATACTTAAACTCGATAAAGATCATATACATTATGCACAATTACAGAGGACACATTATATCTGACAAGAGGAATAATTAATAGAGTACATTTTACAGATGACTAGGATACTCAGGACCCGTCTTTGATTGTGGTTAATCATGTCTAAAATGAGATGGAATGAAGGACATGGCCACAAGGTATCAAATGATGTAGGCCTGTTCAGATTAAGGATAATAAGTCATAATCCCTATTCAGTCCCTTGGGATGTAAGGTGTCCAGGGCATGTATCCAATACGCCTCACGGCGTTTAAGGGAGGCTAATCTGTCACACCCACCCCCCGTCTAGGAGATGGTATCTGTTCTATGACCTGGAATTTAATCTTGGATATATTGTGTCACATGGAAATGAAGTGTTGAGGGATTGGTAGAAGCATATTCCTGCATCTAATTGTGGACTTGTGTTTTTATATCCGGTCGCGAATAGTCTGTGTGGTTTCGCCTACATATAACATGCTGCAGGGGCACTTTATAAGATAGACTACGTACGAGGAATCGCAGGTGAAAAAATTCTTGATGGGGAAGCTTTTTCCAGACGGTGGATTGTGGAAGATGTTGCCCTTCTGTACGTTGCTACATTGAGTACAATGTAGACATGGGAAGGTCGCGAACCTGGGGTTTTGTAGGAAACGTTGTTTAGGGGGGTGTTTGTCAGGCCCCATGTCTGCTCTGACCAGTGTGTCACAGAGGTTGCGTGCCCTCCTGAAACAAGGGAGGAAGGGTTCCCGGAATTCCGGGATGTTTGGATGAGCTGTGGCTAGCAGGTGCCAATACTGGTGAATATTTTTGTGTAAAATAGATGCGAAAGGATGAAAGGAGTGGACAAACGGGATACGATTGTTTTTCTTAGGTCTGGCATTGCTAGGTCTATGGGGTATGTCTTGTAAGGTGGAGACTGGATAGCCCCTGGATTGAAATTTGGACTTAATCTCATTAACCCGTTGTTCTCGTAGCCTATCATTCAAAACAATGCAGGACACACGTTGGATTTGGGATTTAGGAATGGATCGTTTAACTGCATGGGGATGTAGACTTTGGAAATGTAGCAAACTGTTGTCAGTATTTTTCTTATGCAGATCTGTGGATAGTTGGCCATTGTGATCCTTGATTACCACCGTGTCAAGGAAGTTCATCCTGTGTAAGTCGTGGGCGATGGTGAAGGAAATGCCAGGCCAGGCAGAATTCAAAAAATCAAAGAAAGACAGGAGGGACTCCAACGTGCCACCCCAGACGCAAAATATGTCGTCTATATATCGTTTCCATAGCAGGGCGTTGTCCCGGAAACATGCATCGGGATAAATAAGGCTTTCTTTGAAGTCTGCCATGTAACAATTTGCGTAAGGGGGCGCCACATTGGAGCCCATCACGGTCCAGCGCATCTGAAAAAAAAACTGGTCCTGGAATAGAAAATGGTTTGAATCCAGTACTAAGTTGAGAAGATTAGTGCAAAGGTCTATCTGTTGCTCATCTGTCCCTGATGTTGTCAGAAGTTTTTTCACGATCTAATACCCTCCACATGAGGTATGGAGGTGTACAGATCTTTTACATCAAGTGATGCCAGGATGGCGTTGGGTGGTATATTACCCATTGAGCGTATGGTTTCAAGAAAGGCACCTGTATCTAGGAGATAAGACCTTGTAGATTGGATGTGAGGGGTTAACACTTTTTCTAAAAAAAAATGGCAATGGGGGACAGTATGGAGTTGGCCACAATGGGTCTCCCCGGAGGAGGTTCTAAATTTTTGTGTATTTTGGGAGTGTATAAAAAATGGGGGTGATAGGGTGGTTATTGGTCAGATAATCACATGTTTTCATGTCAAGGACTCCCGCTATTGTGTATTTCCGTAGTATTTGTGAAATCCTACTCCTAATTGAGTGGGTTGGATTAGAGTCTAGTTTATGATAAATGGTGGTGTCTAGGGTTGAGCGACTTTTAGTTTTTTAGGGTCGAGTCGGGTTTCGCGAAACCCGACTATCTCAAAAGTCGAGTCGAGTGAAATCGGCCGATTATCGCGAAAAGTCGGGGATCGACTGAAACACGAAACCCAATGCCCAAGTCAATGGGGGAGCATAGTCGGCAGTGAGTGGAGGCCAGGAAAACACCTACAGTGCCCATTTTAATGGCAAAAACATCCATTCTTGTTACTGAAGCTTGTCAATCTTAATTTACCTTGTAATAATAGTAAGGCATTGGAAATTGGGGGTTATTTGGCTAAAGTTGTGGGGGGTAGGGCTGGTTCAAGTATTTAGTGGGCCCAGGAAATCTGGACCACGTCACGGCACTGGAGCAGGGAGAGGTAAGTATTTAAACTTTGCAAGTGCTGTGATCCTGAGCAAGCAGGGGGGGCCCACTCGTTGGCATTGGCACTGGCACAGGGCCCCTCAAAGTACGGCGGTGTGTTTGCACGGCGGGGTCGCCTCCCACCGGCAGCGACACTTTTGCGTACTATGATGGGCCCTGTGCCAGTGACGTCGCCAATGAATATTCCCCCCCACCTGATGAAGGAACCTGCACTTTCATCTGCACCTTCCTCTTTGTCCCCGTGTAAGGTGGTATGGTATGCGGGAAGAGGAACCTGACTTTCAGCAGGGTCACATTCTGGCTGTGTAGCGTGCACGGGTAATGTAGCGTTCTGGGTCAATGTACCAGCAGATTCATCTATCACTGGCTGGGCAATGGGCAGGATGAGGAGGAAACACAGATATAGGCCCAAATAATAAAGTGGGCTAAATGCAGTTCAAAATTGGTAACAGGACTAACCAGGGGGCATTGCTTTGTTCAGCGGAGTACAACTGTAATGAGAGGCTGACAAAGTGAGTAGGCCCAAATCAGTAAGTAGGCTAAATGCAGTTCAAAATTGGTAACAGAAGTAAACAGGCGGCACTGGTTTGTTCAGTGTAGGAAAACATCAAGGAGCGGCAGACACCGTTAGTAGGGCCAACAAAACAAGTAGGCCAAATGCAGTGTTATATTAAAAACAATTTAACAAGAGCCTGAAGATAGAAGCTAGGGAAAGGCAACCTGGAGAACACCTTGGAGCGGAAGACACCGTTTGTAGAACCCAGACCCAACTTGTAGGCCTAATGCAGTGTTGTTTCAACAATTACTTAACGAGAGCTTGAAGATAGAAGCTAGGGAGAGTGTTGTGAATTCTGTTGTCGAGCTCCCTCCTGTGGTCATGAATGGTACTTCGGAGAGTTCGGTCCGTGGGCTCCCTCTGGTGGCTGTGAGTGGAGCTGCTGCTTCTGAGGTTCCTTACACAGGTGACATGGTTTATCCTTTGGTTGGCTTCTCTATTTAACTCCACTCAGATCGTTTCTCCATGCCAGCTGTCAATGTTTTAGCATTGGTTCAGTTCGCTCCTGGATCTGTCTGGTGTCCTGTCTTCTCCTGCAGAAGCTAAGTTCCTGATTGTTATTATTGTTCTTGTTTCTTTGTCCAGCTGGTTATCTTGATTTTGTCTTGCTAGCTGGAAGCTATGGGATGCAGGGTGGCACCCCCGCACCGTGAGTCGGTGCGGAGGACCCTTTTGCACACTCTGTGTGGTCTTTTGTAGGTTTTTGTGCTGACCGCAAAGATTCCTTTCCTATCCTCTGTCTATTTAGTAAGTCGTGCCTCCCTTTGCTGAAACCTATCTCATTTCTGCGTTTGTGACTTTCATCTTTACTCACAGTCATTACATGTGGGGGGCTGCCTATTCCTTTGGGGAATTTCTCTGAGGCAAGGTAGGCTTTATTTTCTTCTCTAGGGCTAGCTAGCTCTTAGGCTGTGACGAGGCGCCTAGAGAGCGTCAGGAGCGCTCCACGGCTATTTCTAGTGTGTGCGATAGGATTAGGGCTTGCGGTCAGCAGAGCTCCCACATCCCAGAGCTCATCCTGTATGAGTTTAACTATCAGGTCGGGTGCTCCTAACCACCAGGTCATAACAGGAGAGACAACCTGGAGAACACCTTGGAGCGGCAAACACCGTCTCTACAACCCAGAACCAACTTGTAGGCCTAATGCAATGTTGTTTCAACAACTACTTAATGAGAGCTTGAAGATAGAAGCTAGGGAGAGGCAACCTGGGGAACACCTTGGAGCGGCAGACACCGTCTCTACATCCCAGACCCAACTTGTAGGCCTAATGCAGTGTTGTTTCAACAACTACTTAACGAGAGCCTGAAAATGGAATTTCAGGACAGGAAACAAGGAGAACAGCACGGAGCGGCATACACCGTTAGTAGGCCCCAACCACACTAGTAGGCCAAATTCAGTGTAATATTAACAACTACTTAACGAGAGCCTGAAAATGGAAGTTCAGGACAGGAAACAAGGAGAATAGCACGGAGCGGCATACACCGTTAGTAGGCCCCAACCACACTAGTAGGCCAAATGCAGTTGTTCCATTTAACAACTATTTAACATGAGCCTGAAGATAGAAGCTCAGGAAAGGCAACCAGGAGAACACCTTGGAACTGCAGACACTGTTAGTAGGCTCCAACCAAACTAGTAGCCCCACTGCAGTTGTTCCATTTAACAACTATTTAACAAGAACCTGAAGATAGAAGCTCAGCAAAGGCAACCAGGAGAACACCTTGGAGCGGCAGACACTGTTAGTAGGCTCCAACCAAACTAGTAGCCCCACTGCAGTTGTTCCATTTAACAACTATTTAACAAGAGCCTGAAGATAGAAGCTCAGGAAAGGCAACCAGGAGAACACCTTGGAGCGGCAGACACTGTTAGTAGGCCCCAACCAAACTAGTAGTCCCACTGCAGTTGTTAAATTCTGATAGGCTGAAAACCTGATAATTGCAGGTATTTTTCTAAAGAGGACAGCTGTATTGAGTGGCGCTGCCAGACACTGTTAGTAGGCCTTACACCACAAAGTTGGCTCGACGCAGGTTTAAAAAAGGTTACATGCGTACACGGTCTGCATTGGTGTGCTCAGTGGAGGACAATTGGAAGGAGGGACCACAGAAACACTTAGTAGGCCTAAAATAAAAAAAAGTAGGCTCTATGCACTTTTAAATAGGTTCCAGGGGTACACAGGCAGCATTGGTGTGGTCAGTCGAGGACTATTGGAAGGAGGGACCACAGACAGACTTAGTAGGCCTAAAATAACAAAATAGGCTCTATGCAGCTTCAATTATGTGGCAACCTGGAGAATACCTTGGAGCGGAAGACACCGTTTGTAGAACCCAGACCCAACTTGTAGGCCTAATGCAGTGTTGTTTCAACAACTACTTAACAAGAGCTTCAAGATAGAAGCTAGGGAGAGGCAACCTGGAGAACACCTTGGAGCAGCAGACACCGTCTCTACAACCCAGACCCAACTTGTAGGCCTAATGCAGTGTTGTTTCAACAACTACTTAACAAGAGCCTGAAGATAGAAGCTAAGGAGAGGCAACCTGGAGAACACCTTGGAGCGGCAGACACCGTCCCTACAACCCAGACCCAACTTGTAGGCCTAATGCAGTGTTGTTTCAGCAACTACTTAACAAGAGCTTGAAGATAGAAGCTAGGGAGAGGCACCCTGGATAACACCTTGGAGCGGCAGACACCTTCTCTAGAACCCAGACCCAACTTGTAGGCCTTATGCAGTGTCGTTTCAACAACTACTTAACAAGAGCTTGAAGATAGAAGCTAGGGAGAGGCACCCTGGAGAACACCTTGGAGCAGCAGACACCGTCTCTACAACCCAGACCCAACTTGTAGGGCTAATGCTGTGTTGTTTCAACAACTACTTAACAATAGCTTCAAGATAGAAGCTAGGGAGAGGCAACCTGGAGAACACCTTGGAGCAGCAGACACAGTCTCTACAACCCAGACCCAACTTGTAGGGCTAATGCTGTGTTGTTTCAACAACTACTTAACAAGAGCTTCAAGATAGAAGCGAGGGAGAGGCAACATAGAGAACACCTTGGAGCGGAAGAATCAGTTTGTAGACCACAACGAAACTTGTGGCCCCAATGCAGTTTTATAATTCTGACA
The DNA here is from genome assembly GCF_032444005.1 of Ranitomeya imitator. Classification (NCBI taxonomy): domain Eukaryota; kingdom Metazoa; phylum Chordata; class Amphibia; order Anura; family Dendrobatidae; genus Ranitomeya; species Ranitomeya imitator. Next base: position 163,448,803 of record NC_091287.1, on the reverse strand, counting down.
GGCTGAAAACCAGCCTTTTTTTTGTTTGTTTTTTTTTTGTTTTTTTAGAGGACAACAGCTGTATTAAGTGGCGCAGACAGACACTGCTAGTAGGCCTTACACCACAAAGTTGGCTCACTGCAGGTTGAAAAAAGTTACATGGGTACACGGTCGGCATTGGTGTGCTCAGCAGAGGACAAATGGAAGGATGGACCGTAGACAGACTTAGTAGGCCTAAAATAAAAAAAATTAGGCTCAATGCAGTTTGAATTATCTTGCAGGGGTACACAGGCAGCATTGGTGTGGTCAGCGGAGGACAATTTGAAGGAGGGACCGCAGACAGACTTAGTAGGCCAAAACTAAATAAATTAGGCTCAATGCAGCTTCGATTATGTGGTAGGGGTACACAGGCAGCATTGGTGTGGTCAGCGGAGGACAATTGGAAGGAGGGACCGCAGACAGACTTACTAGGCCTAAAATAAAAAAATTACGCTCAATGCAGTTTGAATTATCTTGCAGGGGTATACAGGCAGCATTGGTGTGGTCAGCGGAGGACGATTGGAAGGAGTGTCTGACACAGTTAGTACTCCCAAAAAGTAAATAGATGTTAATGTCTCGCAAAACAACAAAACCCAAAAACAAAAGGGTAGCATACTTAGGTACAGGGGGCTCCTCTGCTGAGTTTCAGATATAGTAATTTGGCGCTAAGTATTTACTGGTGTCAATATAGGACACTGAACCTGACTATTTTAACTAGTATCATACATGTCAACAAATTGGTATTGTCAGTGCCAGGCATTGAAGGATGTCAGCGCATAGACTAAACATTGGTGGACTGTGAGAGATAATTTTGCAAGTGGTAGAGCACTGTTTGAGCTGGGGGGAACTCTCTTGTGGCCGGCGGTACAGGCCCAGGGCCCCTCATGTTACAACGGTGTGTCTGAAGTTGGGTTCGCGCCATCACCGCCAGAGACACTTCATTGTACTATGAGGGACCCAGTGGCATTGCCGTCGACCAAAAGCGGGCACACCCACCTCTTCAGACAAACGGCACTCTCACGGGTGCTTGCGCCAAGTGGCGAGACCACGGCCCCGTGGGGGGAGTTTGCCCATTTAGGGAGGTGTAAACATGTCGTATGCTGGACAAACAGCTGCTGCAAATTAAGAGATTGGAACAGTCAGTAAGACCAGTCAAGCAAGACCTATTTATAGGAAAGCTAGGTGTCAGCCAGGAAAGGTGGGGCAAAATAATTCGAAATCCATGAGTGGTTCATTTTAATGAAGGTTAGATCATCAACATTTTGGGTAGCCAGACGAGTCCTTTTTTCGGTCAATATTGTACCAGCAGCACTGAATACTCTTTCTGATAGCACACTAGCTGCTGGGCAAGCAAGCTCCTGCAATGCATATTCTGCCAATTCAGGCCAGGTGTCTATTTTGGATGCCCAGTAATCAAATGAGAATGACGGTTGAGGGAGAACATTGATAAGGGATGAAAAATAGTTAGTAACCATACTGGACAAATGTTGTCTCCTGTCACTCTGAATTGATGCTGCAGTACCTGTCCTGTCTGCGTTCATTGCGAAATCACTCCACAACCTGGTCAGAAAACCCCTCTGTCCAACGCCACTTCTGATTTGTGCACCTCTAACACCTCTGCCCTGTTGCCCCCTGCACCTCATGTGAGAACCATCACCAGCGCTGTGTGCTGGGAATGCCTGAATCAAATGGTCTACAAGACTTGCTTGTTTGGTTGCTAATATTTGTTCGAGGTTCTCATGTGCCATGATATTTTGCAATTTGCCTTTATAGCGAGGATCAAGGAGGCAGGCCAACCAGTAATCGTCATCGGTCATCATTTTAATAATGCGTGGGTCCCTTTTGAGGATATGTAAGGCATAATCCACCATGCGGGCCAAAGTTCCAGTTGTGAAATCTGCGGCTGTGCTTGGTTGAGGGGCAGTTTCAGGCAAATCTACATCACTTGTCTCCCTCAAAAAACCTGAACCCGGCCTTGCAACGCCACCAGTTTCTATTGGCCCCGGAGAAGCTTCCTCATTCAAAAAATACTCATCCCCATCATCCTCCTCGTCCTCCTCCTCTTCGCCCGCTATCTCGTCCTGTAGACTGCCCTGACCAGACAATGGCTGACTGTCATCAAGGCTTTCCTCTTCCTCGGCTGCAGACGCCTGCTCCTTTATGTGCGTCAAACTTTGCATCAGCAGACGCATTAGGGGGATGCTCATGCTTATTATGGCGTTGTCTGCACTAACCAGCCGTGTGCATTCCTCAAAACACTGAAGGACTTGACACAGGTCTTGTACCTTCGACCACTGCACACCTGACAACTCCATGTCTGCCATCCAACTGCCTGCCCGTGTATGAGTATCCTCCCACAAATACATAACAGCACACCTCTGTTCGCACAGTCTCTGAAGCATGTGCAGTGTGGAGTTCCACCTTGTTGCAACGTCGATGATTAGGCGATGCTGGGGCAGGTTCAAAGACCACTGATGGTTCTGCATACGGCTGGAGTGTACGGGCAAACGGCGGATATGCGAGCAAAGTCTGCTGTTATGAACTGGTGATTCAGAAACACAATGGACCTGGTGGTTAAGAGCACACAAAGTGACCTGATAGTTACTAATAACATAGGACGAGCTCTGAGACGTGGAAGCTCTGCTGACCGCAATCCCTAATCCTATCACACCACACTAGAGGTAGCCGTGGAGCGCTCCTGACCAGACCTAGGTGCCTCGGGCACAGCCTGAGAAACTAGCTAGCCCTGAAGATAGAAAAATAAGCCTACCTTGCCTCAGAGAAATTCCCCAAAGGAAAAGGCAGCCCCCCACATATAATGACTGTGAGTAAAGATGAAAATACAAACACAGAGATGAAATAGATTTTAGCAAAGTGAGGCCCGACTTACTGAATAGACCGAGGATAGGAAAGATAGCTTTGCGGTCAGCACAAAAACCTACAAACAACCACGCAGAGGGCGCAAAAAGACCCTCCGCACCGACTAACGGTACGGAGGTGCTCCCTCTGTGTCCCAGAGCTTCCAGCAAGCAAGAAAAACCAATATAGCAAGCTGGACAGAAAAAATAACAAACAAAAGTAACACAAGCAGAACTTAGCTTATGCAGGGCAGACAGGCCACAAGAACGATCCAGGAGAGAGCAAGACCAATACTGGAACATTGACTGGAGGCTAGGAACAAAGAACTAGGTGGAGTTAAATAGAGCAGCACCTAACGACTTAACCTCGTCACCTGAGGAAGGAAACTCAGAAGCCGCAGCCCCACTCACATCCACCAGAGGAAGCTCATGGACAGAACCAGCCGAAGTACCACTCATGACCACCAGAGGGAGCTTGACCACAGAATTCACAACAGTACCCCCCATTGAGGAGGGGTCACCGAACCCTCACCAGAGCCCCCAGGCCGACCAGGATGAGCCAAATGAAAGGCACGAACCAGATCGGCAGCATGAACATCAGAGGCAAAGACCCAGGAATTATCTTCCTGACCATAACCCTTCCACTTAACCAGGTACTGGAGTTTCCGTCTCGAAATACGAGAATCCAAAATCTTCTCCACTATATACTCCAACTCCCCCTCAACCAAAACCGGGGCAGGAGGATCAACGGATGGAACCACAGGTTCCACGTATCTCCGCAACAATGTCCTATGGAATACATTATGGATGGAAAAAGAAGCTGGAAGGGTCAAACGAAAAGACACAGGATTAAGAACCTCAGAAATCCTATACGGACCAATAAAACGAGGCTTAAACTTAGGAGAGGAAACTTTCATAGGAATATAACGAGACGACAACCAAACCAAATCCCCAACACGAAGTCGGGGACCCACACAGCGCCTGCGGTTAGCGAAACGTTGAGCCTTCTCCTGGGACAATGTCAAATTGTCCACTACATGAGTCCAAATCTGCTGCAACCTATCCACCACAGTATCCACACCAGGACAGTCCGAAGACTCAACCTGCCCTGAAGAGAAACGAGGATGGAAACCAGAATTGCAGAAAAATGGAGAAACCAAAGTAGCCGAGCTGGCCCGATTATTAAGGGCGAACTCAGCCAAAGGCAAAAAGGACACCCAATCATCCTGATCAGCAGAAACAACACATCTCAGATATGTTTCCAAGGTCTGATTGGTTCGTTCAGTTTGGCCATTTGTCTAAGGATGGAAAGCAGAGGAAAAAGACAAATCAATGCCCATCCTAGCACAAAAGGCTCGCCAAAACCTCTGTCCGAAACGATGTTCTCCGGAATGCCATGTAAACGAACCACATGCTGGAAAAACAATGGCACCAAATCAGAGGAGGAAGGCAATTTAGACAAGGGTACCAAATGGACCATCTTAGAGAAGCGATCACAAACCACCCAAATGATCGACATCTTTTGCGAGACAGGGAGATCCGAAATAAAATCCATAGAGATATGTGTCCAGGGCCTCTTCGGGACCGGCAAGGGCAAAAGCAACCCACTGGCACGAGAACAGCAGGGCTTAGCCCGAGCACAAGTCCCACAGGACTGCACAAACGAACGCACATCCCGCGACAGAGATGGCCACCAAAAGGATCTAGCCACCAAATCTCTGGTACCAAAGATTCCAGGATGACCAGCCAACACCGAACAATGAACCTCAGAGATAACTCTACTCGTCCATTTATCAGGGACAAACAGTTTCTCCGCTGGGCAACGGTCAGGTCTAGAGTTGAGCGACCTTGACCTTTTTAGAGTCGAGCCGGGTTTTGCGAAACCCGACTATGTCCAAAGTCGGGTCGAGTGAAATCGGCCGATTATGACGTAAAGTCGGGATCGACCGAAACACGAAACCCAATGCAAGTCAATGGGGCAGCATAGTCGGCAGTGAGTGGGGGCCAGGAAAACACCTAGAGTGCCCATTTTAATGTCAAAACCATCCATTCTTCTTAATGAAGCTTGTCAAGCGTAATTTACCTTAAAATAATTGGAAGGCATTTGAAATTGGGGGTCATTTGGCTAAAGTTGTGGGGGGTAGGGCTGGTTCAAGTAATTAGTGGGCCCAGTAAATCTGGACCACGTCACGGCAGTGGAGCAGGGAGAGGTAAGTATTTCAACTTTGCAAGTGCTGTGATCCTGAGCAAGCAGGGGGGGCCCACTCGTTGGCATTGGCACTGGCACAGGGCCCCTCAAAGTACAGCGGTGTGTTTGCACGGCGGGGGCGCCTCCCACCGGCAGCAACACTTTTGCGTACTATGAGAGGCCCTGTGCCAGTGACGTCGCCAACTAGTATTCCTCCCCCCACCTGATGAAGGAACCTGCACTTTCATCTGCACCTTCCTCTTTGTCCCCGTGTAAGGTGGTATGGTATGCGGGAAGAGCAACCTGACTTTCAGCAGGGTCACAATGTTGTTGTGTAGCGTGCACGGGGAATGTTGCGTTATGGGTCAATGTACCAGCAGACTCATCTATCACTGGCTGGGCAATGGGCACGATGAAGTGGAAACACAGATATAGGCCCAAAGAAGAAAGTGGGCTAAATGCAGTTCAAAATTGGTAACACAGGAATAACCAGGGGGCATTGCAGTGGAGGACAACTGGAATGAGAGGCTGACACAGAGAGTAGGCCCAAATCAGTAAGTAGTCGAAATGCAGTTCAAAATTGGCAACCGTAGTAAACAGGCGGCACAGCTTTGTTCAGTGGAGGAGAACAGCAAGGAGTGGCAGACACCGATAGTAGGCCCCAACCCAACTAGTAGGCCAAATGCAGTCTAACATTAACAACTACTTAACGAGAGGCTGAAAATGGAATTTCAGGACAGGAAACCAGGAGAACAGCAAGGAGTGGCAGACACCGATAGTAGGCCCCAAACCAACTAGTACGCCAAATGCAGTTGTTCCATTTAACCACAATTTAATGAGAGCCTGAAGATAGAAGCTCAGGAAAGGCAACCTGGGGAACACCTTGGAGTGTAACACACCATCTCTCTCCACCCCATACCCATTTTGTAGGCCTAATGCTGTGTACTTTTCTACAACTACTAAACGAGAGTCGGAAGACCGAAGCAATGGCAAGGAAACCTGGGGAACACCTTGGAGTGTAACACACCATCTCTCTCCACCCGATACCCATTTTGTAGGCCTAATGCAGTGTAGTTTTCTACAACTACTAAACGAGAGTCGGAAGATCGAAGCAATGGCGAGGAAACCTGGAGAACACCTTGGAGTGTAACACACCATCTCTCTCCACCCCATTCCCCATTTTTTAGGCCTAATGCAGCCTACTTTCCGACACCTACTAAACGAGAGCCGGAAGATCGAAGCTCAGGAAAGGCAACCTGGGGAACACCTTGGAGTGTAACACAACCTCTCTCTACACCACGGAAGGGCTGATTCTTAGGAAGGAAGGCTGTTGGAAATAAGCATTGCGCGTCCGAGGGTGATTATATTCTTAGTAGGTATATACTCACCCTCGGACGCGCCCTGCTTCTTTATTTGTAATGAATGTTTATTTGCAATGTGCTTTTGACTTACTCGATTATTTTTGTAATTATTGATTTTATTAATTTCATTGTTTAACATCTTCTTGGCAATAATATAAAGAAGACGCGACAGGACAACAGTCGGTGGATGCCATATCTGTGTTAACAACTCCAAAAAAACCTTTCAGTTAACTTCTTGCAGGAGAAAGTAATTGTAGCTGGTGGACCTTTTTAGTACAGTTCCAGATTTTTGTTGTGTGTTTGTTTTTAATGTTAAAATGTCTGCATTTGAGATCTCACCAGTATCTTCTTTTTTATAATCAAAATAATTATTTTTTTATTTTAAGATGTTGGTTCAAGGGGTACACGGGCAGCAGTAGACAGGTCAGTGGAGGCCTAGTGGAAGGAGGGACCGCAGATGCGCCACTGTTTCACCCATACACAATTTGTAGGCCTAATGCAGCGTAGTTTCCAACAGCTACTAAACGAGAGCCGGAAGATCGAAGCTCAGGAAAGGCAACCTGGGGAACACCTTGGAGTGTAACAACAACCTCTCTCTACACCACGGAAGGGCTGATTCTTAGGAAGGAAGGCTGTTGTAAATAAGCATTGCGCGCCCGAGGGTGATTATATTCTTATTCGGTATCTACTCACCCTCGGACGCGCCATGCTTCTTGATTTGTAATTAATGTTTATTTGCAATGTGCTTTTGACTTACTCAATTATTTTTTTAATTATTGATTTTATTAAATTAATAGTTTAACATCTTATTGGAAATAATTTAAAGGAGACGCGACAGGACAACACTCGGTGGATGCCATATCTGTGTTAACAACTCCAAAAAAACCTTTCAGTTAACTTCTTGCAGGAGAAAGTAATTGTAGCTGGTGGACCTTTTTAGTACAGTTCCAGATATTTGTTGTGTGTTTGTTTTGATTGTTAAAATGTCTGCATTTGAGATCTCAACACGATCTTATTTTTTATAATCAAATTAATTTTTTAAATATTTTATTAGGTTGGTTCAAGGGGTACACGGGCCGCAGTAGACAGGTCAGTGGAGGCCTAGTGGAAGGAGTGACCGCAGACAGGCATCGAAGGCCTAAAATAATCACACATGGCTGTAGGCAATTTTAAATTGGTTCCAGGGGTACACGGGCAGCAGTGGTGTGGTCAGTGGAGGCCTAGTGGAAGGAGTGACCACAGACAGGCATCGAAGGCCTAAAATATTAACACATGGCTGTAGGCAATTTTAAATTGGTTCCAGGGGTACACGGGCAGCAGTGCCCTGGTCAGTGTAGTAGTAGTTGAAAGAATGGACCGCAGACAGGCATCGAAGGCCTAAAATAAAAAAATTGGGCTGGCTGTAGGCAATTTTAAATTGGTTCCAGGGGTACACGGGCAGCAGTGGTGTGGTCAGTGGAGGCCTAGTGGAAGGAGTGACCGCAGACAGGCATCGAAGGCCTAAAATATTAACACATGGCTGTAGGCAATTTTAAATTGGTTCCAGGGGTACACGGGCAGCAGTGGTGTGGTCAGTGGAGGCCTAGTGGAAGGAGTGACCACAGACAGGCATCGAAGGCCTAAAATATTAACACATGGCTGTAGGCAATTTTAAATTGGTTCCAGGGGTACACGGGCAGCAGTGCCCTGGTCAGTGTAGTAGTAGTTGAAAGAATGGACCGCAGACAGGCATCGAAGGCCTAAAATAAAAAAATTGGGCTGGCTGTAGGCAATTTTAAATTGGTTCCAGGGGTACACGGGCAGCAGTGGTGTGGTCAGTGGAGGCCTAGTGGAAGGAGTGACCGCAGACAGGCATCGAAGGCCTAAAATATTAACACATGGCTGTAGGCAATTTTAAATTGGTTCCAGGGGTACACGGGCAGCAGTGGTGTGGTCAGTGGAGGCCTAGTGGAAGGAGTGACCGCAGACAGGCATCGAAGGCCTAAAATAATCACACATGGCTGTAGGCAATTTTAAATTGGTTCCAGGGGTACACGGGCAGCAGTGGTGTGGTCAGTGGAGGCCTAGTGGAAGGAGTGACCACAGACAGGCATCGAAGGCCTAAAATATTAACACATGGCTGTAGGCAATTTTAAATTGGTTCCAGGGGTACACGGGCAGCAGTGCCCTGGTCAGTGTAGTAGTAGTTGAAAGAATGGACCGCAGACAGGCATCGAAGGCCTAAAATAAAAAAATTGGGCTGGCTGTAGGCAATTTTAAATTGGTTCCAGGGGTACACGGGCAGCAGTGGTGTGGTCAGTGGAGGCCTAGTGGAAGGAGTGACCGCAGACAGGCATCGAAGGCCTAAAATAATCACACATGGCTGTAGGCAATTTTAAATTGGTTCCAGGGGTACACGGGCAGCAGTGGTGTGGTCAGTGGAGGCCTAGTGGAAGGAGTGACCACAGACAGGCATCGAAGGCCTAAAATATTAACACATGGCTGTAGGCAATTTTAAATTGGTTCCAGGGGTACACGGGCAGCAGTGCCCTGGTCAGTGTAGTAGTAGTTGAAAGAATGGACCGCAGACAGGCATCGAAGGCCTAAAATAAAAAAATTGGGCTGGCTGTAGGCAATTTTAAATTGGTTCCAGGGGTACACGGGCAGCAGTGGTGTGGTCAGTGGAGGCCTAGTGGAAGGAGTGACCGCAGACAGGCATCGAAGGCCTAAAATATTAACACATGGCTGTAGGCAATTTTAAATTGGTTCCAGGGGTACACGGGCAGCAGTGGTGTGGTCAGTGGAGGCCTAGTGGAAGGAGTGACCACAGACAGGCATCGAAGGCCTAAAATATTAACACATGGCTGTAGGCAATTTTAAATTGGTTCCAGGGGTACACGGGCAGCAGTGCCCTGGTCAGTGTAGTAGTAGTTGAAAGAATGGACCGCAGACAGGCATCGAAGGCCTAAAATAAAAAAATTGGGCTGGCTGTAGGCAATTTTAAATTGGTTCCAGGGGTACACGGGCAGCAGTGGTGTGGTCAGTGGAGGCCTAGTGGAAGGAGTGACCGCAGACAGGCATCGAAGGCCTAAAATAATCACACATGGCTGTAGGCAATTTTAAATTGGTTCCAGGGGTACACGGGCAGCAGTGGTGTGGTCAGTGGAGGCCTAGTGGAAGGAGTGACAACAGACAGGCATCGAAGGCCTAAAATATTAACACATGGCTGTAGGCAATTTTAAATTGGTTCCAGGGGTACACGGGCAGCAGTGCCCTGGTCAGTGTAGTAGTAGTTGAAAGAATGGACCGCAGACAGGCATCGAAGGCCTAAAATAAAAAAATTGGGCTGGCTGTAGGCAATTTTAAATTGGTTCCAGGGGTACACGGGCAGCAGTGGTGTGGTCAGTGGAGGCCTAGTGGAAGGAGTGACCGCAGACAGGCATCGAAGGCCTAAAATAATAACACATGGCTGTAGGCAATTTTAAATTGGTTCCAGGGTTACACGGGCAGCAGTGGTGTGGTCAGTGGAGGCCTAGTGGAAGGAGTGACCGCAGACAGGCATCGAAGGCCTAAAATAATCACACATGGCTGTAGGCAATTTTAAATTGGTTCCAGGGTTACACGGGCAGCAGTGGTGTGGTCAGTGGAGGCCTAGTGGAAGGAGTGACCACAGACAGGCATCGAAGGCCTAAAATATTAACACATGGCTGTAGGCAATTTTAAATTGGTTCCAGGGGTACACGGGCAGCAGTGGTCTGGTCAGTGGAAGTCTAGTGGAAGGAGTGACCGCAGACAGGCTTCGAAGGCCTAACATAACAAAAATGTCAAAACAATGGTATTGTCAGTGCCAGGCATTGAAGGATGTCAGCGCCTAGACTACACATTGGTGAAGCTTTGAGAGATAATTTTGCTAGTGGTAGAGCACTGTTTGAGCTGGGGAGGGGGGAACTGGCTTGTGGCCGGCGGTACAGGCACAGGGCCCCTCATATTACAACGGTGAGTCTGACGTTGGGTGCGCACCACCACCGCCAGAGACACTTTATTGTACTATGAGGGACCCAGTGGCAGTGCCGTCGACCAAAAGCGGGCTCACCCACCTCTTCAGACAAACAGCACTCTCAAGGGTCCAAGCGCAAAGTGGCGATAGCACGACCCCGTGTGGGGAGTTTGGCCATTTCGTGAGGTGGAAACATGTCGTATGCTGGACAATCAGGTGAAGAAAATTACGAGATTGGAAAAGTCATTCAGAATAGTCCACAGGCAAGACCTTTTCATAGGAAAGCTAGGTGTCAGCCGGGCAGGGTGGGGCAAAAGATTTTGAAATCCAGTTGTGGTTCATTTTAATGAAGGTTAGATCATCTACATTTTGGGTAGCCAGACGAGTCCTTTTTTCTGTTAGTATTGAACCTGCAGCACTGAATACTCTTTCTGATAGGACACTAGCTGCCGGGCAAGCAAGCTCCTGCAATGCATATTCTGCCAATTCTGGCCAGGTGTCTAATTTGGATGCCCAGTAATCAAATGGGAATGACGTTTGAGGGAGAACGTCGATAAGGGATGAAAAATAGTTTGTAACCATACTGGACAAATGTTGTCTCCTGTCACTTTGAATTGATGCTGCAGTACCTGTCCTGTCTGCGGTCATAGAAAAATCACTCCACAACCTGGTCAGAAAACCCCTCTGGCCAACGCCACTTCTGATTTCTGCCCCTCTAACACCTCTGGTCTGCTGGCCCCTGGAGCTCGTGTGAGAACGATCACGGGCGCTGTGTGCAGGGAATGCCAGAAGCAAACGGTCAACAAGAGTTGATTGTTTTGTTGCTAATATTAGTTCCAAGTTCTCATGTGGCATAATATTTTGCAATTTGCCTTTATAGCGAGGATCAAGGAGGCAGGCCAACCAGTAATCGTCATCGTTCATCATTTTTGTAATGCGTGTGTCCCTTTTGAGGATACGCAAGGCATAATCCGCCATGTGGGCCAAAGTTCCCGTTGTCAAATCTGCGGTTGTGCTTGGTTGAGGGGCAGTTGCAGGCAAATCTACGTCACTTGTGTCCCTCAAAAAACCAGAACCCGGCCTTGCCACGCCACCAATTTCCCGTGCCCCCGGGAAAGCTTCCTCATTAAAAATATACTCATCCCCATCATCCTCCTCATCCTCCACCTCCTCTTCGCCCGGTACCTCGTCATGTACACTGCCCTGACCAGACAATCGCTGACTGTCATCAAGGCTTTCCTCTTCCTCTGGTGCAGACGCCTGATCCTTTATGTGCGTCAAACTTTGCATCAGCAGACGCATTAGGGGGATGCTCATGCTTATTATGGCGTTGTCTGCACTAACCAGCCGTGTGCATTCCTCAAAACACTGAAGGACTTGACACATGTCTTGAATCTTCGACCACTGCACACCTGACAACTCCATGTCTGCCATCCTACTGCCTGCCCGTGTATGTGTATCCTCCCACAAAAACATAACAGCCCGCCTCTGTTCGCACAGTCTCTGAAGCATGTGCAGTGTTGAGTTCCACCTTGTTGCAACGTCTATGATTAGGCGATGCTGGGGAAGGTTCAAAGAACGCTGATAGGTCTGCATACGGCTGGAGTGTACAGGCGAACGGCGGATATGTGCGCAAAGTCCACGCACTTTGAGGAGCAGGTCGGATAACCCCGGATAACTTTTCAGGAAGCACTGCACCACCAGGTTTAAGGTGTGAGCCAGGCAAGGAATGTGTTTCAGTTGGGAAAGGGAGATGGCAGCCATGAAATTCCTTCCGTTATCACTCACTACCTTGCCTGCCTCAAGATCTACAGTGCCCAGCCACGACTGCGTTTCTTGCTGCAAGAACTCGGACAGAACTTCCGCGGTGTGTCTATTGTCGCCCAAACACTTCATAGCCAATACAGCCTGCTGACGTATGCCAGTAGCTGCCCCATAATGGGAGACCTGGTGTGCAACAGTGGCAGGTGCGGATGGAGTGTTTGTGCGACTGCGGTCTGTGGACGAGCTCTTGCTTCTGCAGGAGGACGAGGAGGAGGAGGAGGAGGAGGGGGTGCGAACGGCTACAGACAACTGTTTACTAGACCGTGGGCTAGGCAGAACTGTCCCAAACTTGCTGTCCCCTGTGGACCCTGAATCCACCACATTTACCCAGTGTGCCGTGATGGACACGTAACGTCCCTGGCCATGCCTACTGGTCCATGCATCTGTTGTCAGGTGCACCTTTGTGCTCACAGATTGCCTGAGTGCATGGACGATGCGCTCTTTAACATGCTGGTGGAGGGCTGGGATGGCTTTTCTGGAAAAAAAGTGTCGACTGGGTAGCTCGTAGCGTGGTACAGCGTAGTCCATCAGGTCTTTGAAAGCTTCGCTTTCAACTAACCGGTAGGGCATCATCTCTAACGAGATTAGTCTAGCTATGTGGGCGTTCAAACCCTGTGTACGCGGATGCGAGGCTAAGTACTTCCTTTTTCTAACCATAGTCTCATGTAGGGTGAGCTGGACTGGAGAGATGGAGATCGTGGAACTAGCGGGGGTGCCGGTGGACATGGCAGACTGAGAGACGGTGGGAGATGGTATTGTTGCCGCCGGTGCCCTAGATGCAGTGTTTCCTACTACGAAACTGGTGATTCCCTGACCCTGACTGCTTTGGCCTGGCAAAGATACCTGCACAGATACAGCAGGTGGTGCGCTAAATGGTGGTCCTACACTGCCGGAAGGGATGTTGCGTTGATGACTAGCTTCATTGGCCGAGGGTGCAACAACCTTAAGGGACGTTTGGTAGTTAGTCCAAGCTTTCAAATGCATGGTGGTTAAATGTCTATGCATGCAACTAGTATTGAGACTTTTCAGATTCTGACCTCTGCTTAAGGAAGTAGAACATTTTTGACAGATGACTTTGCGCTGATCAATTGGATGTTGTTTAAAAAAATGCCAGACTGCACTCTTTCTAGCATCGGATACCTTTTCAGGCATTGCAGACTGAGCTTTAACCGGATGGCCACGCTGTCCTCCACCAGGTTTTGGCTTTGCCACGCGTTTTGGGCAAGATACGGGCCCGGCAGATGGAACCTGTGGCGATGTTGATGCCTGCTGCGGCCCCTCCTCCTCCTCTGCTTCAGAACTGCTGCCGCCTGCACCCTGTTCCCCCAATGGCTGCCAATCGGGGTCAAGAACTGGGTCATCTAATAACTCTTCTTGTACCTCCTGCGCAACTTCGTCTGTGTCACCGTGTCGTTCGGTGGTATAGCGTTCGTGATGGGGCAACATAGTCTCATCAGGGTCTGATTCTTGATCAGCACCCTGCGAGGGCAATGTTGTGGTCTGAGTCAAAGGACCAGCATAGTAGTCTGGCTGTGCGTCAGTGCACTCCATGTCAGATTCAATTTGTAATGGGCATGGACTGTTAACTGCTTCACTTTCTAAGCCAGGGACGGTATGTGTAAAGAGCTCCATGGAGTAACCCGTTGTGTCGCCTGCTGCATTCTTCTCTGTTGTTGTTTTTGCTGAAGAGGACAAGGAAGTGACTTGTCCCTGACCGTGAACATCCACTAACGACGCGCTGCTTTTACTTTTACCAGTTTCACGAGAGGAGGCAAAAGAGCTAGAGGCTGAGTCAGCAAGATAAGCCAAATCTTGCTCTTGCTGCTCCGGCTTTAAAAGCGGTTTTCCTAATCCCAGAAAAGGGAGCGTTCGAGGCCTTGTGTAGCCGGACGACGAACCTGGCTCCACAGCTCCAGACTTAGGTGCAATATTTTTTTCCCCACGACCACCTGATGCTCCACCACTACCACTACCCTCATTACCAGCTGACAATGAACGCCCCCGGCCACGACCTCTTCCACTAGACTTCCTCATTGTTTTAAAAACGTAACCAAACTAACGTTATTTGTTGCAGTCACACAACTTACACGGTGAGCTATAACTTCAGTATGATTTAGCTACCCCTTTACAGGTTGGTGAGACCACCGCGAAAATCAGGCACAATGTTACACACTCTTTTTTTGGTGGCTGCAAATTAGAGAGATGCCCCACACGCAGGACTGTCACTGAAGCACAAATGTTAATATTAATGTCACACTATTATTTGTTTTTTATTTTTATTTTTTTCAGGAACACTTTAGAAACCCCCCCCCCAAAAAAAAAATTGATTTTTGCAGGGAGAATTTAGAAAACAAATGTAACAAACTATATGCTTTCTATGGGCCACTGAGTGAGAGATGACGCACACAGGAATCAGGAGTGGCACACAAGCCCAGAGGCCAATATTTTTCTACCAATGATTGATGGAGTTATTTTCTCTGGTAGATTTTGGAACCCAAATCAAGGAAAAAAAATATAGGCTTTCTATGGACCACAATTGGAGAGAGAGAGAGAGAGAGAGAGAGAGAGAGAGAGAGAGAGAGATGGCACACCCAGGAGTCAAGACTGGCACACAAGCAGAAAGGCCAATATTAATCTCCCACTGTTTTTTTTTTTTTTTTTTTTTTTTCAGGGAGACTTTAGAAAAAAAAATAATAAAAAAAATATGATTTTATCAGGAAGAATTTAGAAACCAAATAAAATAAAATGATTTTTTCAGGGAGAATTTAGAAAACAAATAAAACCAAAAATAGGCGTTCTATGGCCCACTGACTAAGAGAGAGAGAGAGAGATGGAACGCTTAGTACTGGCACACAAGCCCAAAGGGCAATATTAATCTCCCTTTTTTTTTCCAGGGAGAATTTCTAAAACCCCCCCCAAAAAAAAAATAGGCTTTCTATGGCCCACTATTTGTGAGAGAGATGGGACGCTCAGGACTGGCACAGATGGCACGCTCAGGACTGGCACAGAAGCCCAGAGGCCAATATTAATCTCCCTTTTTTTCTGGGAGAATTTATAAAACCAAAAAAATATTTAAATAGGCTTTCTATGGCCCACTATTTGTGAGAGAGATGGCACGCTCAGGACTGGCACAGATGGCACGCTCACAACTGGCACACAAGCCCAGAGGCCAATATTAATCTCCCTTTTTTCAGGGAAAATTTATAAAACCAAAAAAAAAATTAAATAGGCTTTCTATGGCCCATTATTTGTGAGAGAGATGGGACGCTCAGGACTGGCACAGATGGCACGCTCAGGACTGGCACAGAAGCCCAGAGGCCAATATTAATCTCCCTTTTTTTCTGGGAGAATTTATAAAACCAAAAAAATATTTAAATAGGCTTTCTATGGCCCACTATTTGTGAGAGAGATGGCACGCTCAGGACTGGCACAGATGGCACGCTCACAACTGGCACACAAGCCCAGAGGCCAATATTAATCTCCCTTTTTTCAGGGAAAATTTATAAAACCAAAAAAAAAATTAAATAGGCTTTCTATGGCCCACTATTTGTGAGAGAGATGGGACGCTCAGGACTGGCACAGATGGCACGCTCAGGACTGGCACAGAAGCCCAGAGGCCAATATTAATCTCCCTTTTTTTCTGGGAGAATTTATAAAACCAAAAAAATATTTAAATAGGCTTTCTATGGCCCACTATTTGTGAGAGAGATGGCACGCTCAGGACTGGCACAGATGGCACGCTCACAACTGGCACACAAGCCCAGAGGCCAATATTAATCTCCCTTTTTTCAGGGAAAATTTATAAAACCAAAAAAAAAATTAAATAGGCTTTCTATGGCCCACTATTTGTGAGAGAGATGGGACGCTCAGGACTGGCACAGATGGCACGCTCAGGACTGGCACAGAAGCCCAGAGGCCAATATTAATCTCCCTTTTTTTCTGGGAGAATTTATAAAACCAAAAAAATATTTAAATAGGCTTTCTATGGCCCACTATTTGTGAGAGAGATGGCACGCTCAGGACTGGCACAGATGGCACGCTCACAACTGGCACACAAGCCCAGAGGCCAATATTAATCTCCCTTTTTTCAGGGAAAATTTATAAAACCAAAAAAAAAATTAAATAGGCTTTCTATGGCCCACTATTTGTGAGAGAGATGGCACACTCAGGACTGGCACACAAGCCCAAAGGCCAATATTAATCTCCCACTGTATTTTTATCAGGGAGAATTTATACACCCCACAAAAAAAAATACAGAAAAATGAAAAGGCTTTCTATGGCCCACTATGTGAGAGAGATGGCACACACAGGGATGGCACTCTAGCAGAAATGCCAAATTGCCAATCTTAATCTCCCACCAAAAAAAAAAAAAAAAAAAAAACAGGGAATGTCCTACAATTACTATCTCCCTGCCTCCAGTAATCTCAGCCAGGTATGGCAGGCAGCTACTATCTCCCTGCCTGCAGTAATCTCAGCCAGGTATGGCAGGCAGCAATAAGGAGTGGACTGATGCACAAATGAAATAAAAAGTGTGGACAAACAAAAAAGATAGCTGTGCAGAAAGGAAGGAACAAGAGGATTTGTGCTTTGAAAAAAGCAGTTGGTTTGCACAGCGGCGTACACACAGCAATGCAGCTATCAGGGAGCCTTCTAGGGCAGCCCAATGAGCTACAGCGCTGAGGGGAAAAAAAAAAAAAAAAAACTTCCACTGTCCCTGCACACCGAGGGTGGTGTTGGACAGTGCAAATCGCTGCAGCACAAGCGGTTTTGTGGTTAATGGACCCTGCCTAACGCTATCCCTGCTTCTGACAAAGCGGCAGCAACCTCTCCCTAAGCTCAGATCAGCAGCAGTAAGATGGCGGTCGGCGGGAACGCCTCTTTATAGCCCCTGTGACGTTGCAGACAGCAAGCCAATCACTGCAATGCCCTTCTCTAAGATGGTGGGGACCAGGACCTATGTCATCACGCTGCCCACACTCTGCGTTTACCTTCATTGGCTAAGAAATGGCGCTTTTCGCGTCATTGAAACGCGACTTTGGCGCGAAAGTCGCGTACCGCATGGCCGACCCCGCACAGGGGTCGGATCGGGTTTCATAAAACCCCGACTTAGCCAAAAGTCGGCGACTTTTGAAAATGTTCGACCCGTTTCGCTCAACCCTAGTCAGGTCTGTTAGCCTGAAATTTTTGCAGCACCCGCCGCAAATCAGGGGAGATGGCAGACAAAATTACCCCCTCTTTGAGAATCCCCGCTGGCTCAGGCAAACCCGGAGAGTCGGGCACAAAACTCCTAGACAGGGCATCTGCCTTCACATTCTTAGAGCCCGGAAGGTACGAAACCACAAAGTCAAAACGGGAGAAAAACAGCGACCAACGAGCCTGTCTAGGATTCAACCGTTTGGCAGACTCGAGATAAGTCAAGTTCTTGTGATCAGTCAAGACCACCATGCGATGCTTAGCTCCTTCATGCCAATGACGCCACTCCTCGAATGCCCACTTCATGGCCAGCAACTCTCGATTGCCAACATCATAATTACGCTCAGCAGGCGAAAACTTCCTGGAAAAGAAGGCACACAGTTTCATCACTGAGCCATCAGAACTTCTTTGCGACAAAACAGCCCCTGCTCCAATATCAGAAGCATCAACCTCGACCTGGAACGGGAGCGAAACATCTGGCTGGCACAATACAGGGGCAGAAGAAAAACGACGCTTCAACTCCTGAAAAGCTTCCACAGCAACAGAAGACCAATTGACCACATCAGCACCCTTCTTGGTTAAATCAGTCAACGGTTTAGCAATACTAGAAAAGTTATTGATGAAGCGACGATAAAAATTAGCAAAGCCCAGGAACTTTTGTAGACTCTTCAGAGATGTCGGCTGAGTCCAATCATAAATGGCCTGAACTTTAACAGGATCCATCTCGATAGTAGAAGGGGAAAAAATGAACCCCAAAAATGAAACCTTCTGAACACCAC
Source organism: Ranitomeya imitator (assembly GCF_032444005.1). NCBI lineage: Eukaryota > Metazoa > Chordata > Amphibia > Anura > Dendrobatidae > Ranitomeya > Ranitomeya imitator. The sequence continues at coordinate 163,430,606 of NC_091287.1, read as the reverse complement.
AGAGACACTTTGACCCCTTCACAAACAAAGAATTCGCACGCAGGACCTGGAACACCATTCTGACCTGCTTCACGTGAGACTCCCAATCATTCGAGAAGACCAAAATATCATCCAAGTATACAATCAGGAATTTATCCAGGTACTCTCAGAAGATGTCATGCATAAAGGACTGAAATACTGATGGAGCATTGGAAAGCCCGAATGGCATAACCAGGTACTCAAAATGGCCCTCGGGCGTATTAAATGCTGTTTTCCATTCATGGCCCTGTTTAATACGCACAAGATTATTCGCACCACGAAGATCTATCTTGGTGAACCAACTAGCCCCCTTAATCCGAGCAAACAAATCAGACAGCAGCGGCAAGGGGTACTGAAATTTGACCGTGATTTTATTTAGAAGGCGGTAATCAATACAAGGTCTCAACGAACCATCCTTCTTGGCCACAAAAAAGAACCCTGCTCCCAATGGCGACGACGACGGGCAAATATGACCCTTCTCCAAGGATTCCTTTACGTAACTCCGCATAGCGGCGTGCTCAGGCACAGACAAATAAAACAGTCGACCTTTAGGAAACTTACTACCAGGAATCAAATCGATAACACAATCGCAATCCCTATGCGGAGGTAGGGCATTGGACTTGGGCTCATCAAATACATCCCGGTAATCCGACAAGAACTCTGGGACCTCAGAAGGGGAGGATGATGAAATAGACAGAAATGGAACATCACCATGTACCCCCTGACAACCCCAGCTGGACACAGACATAAATTTCCAATCCAGTACTGGGTTATGGACTTGTAGCCATGGCAACCCCAACACGACCACATCATGCAGATTATGCAACACCAAAAAGCGAATATTCTCCTGATGCGCAGGAGCCATGCACATGGTCAATTGGGTCCAGTACTGGGGCTTATTCTTGGCCAAAGGCGTAGCATCAATTCCTCTCAATGGAATAGGATACTGCAAGGGATCCAAAAAAACCCACAGCGCCTAGCAAACTCCAAGTCCATCAAATTCAGGGCAGCGCCTGAATCCACAAATGCCATGACAGAATAGGATGACAAAGAGCAGATCAAAGTAACGGACAAAAGAAATTTCGACTGTACCGAACCAATGGTGGCAGACCTAGCGAACTGCTTAGTGCGCTTAGAACAATCGGAGATAGCATGAGTGGAATCACCACAGTAAAAACACAGCCCATTCCGACGTCTGTGTTCTTGCCGTTCAGCTCTGGTCAAAGTCCTATCACATTGCATAGGTTCAGGTTTATGCTCAGATAATACCGCCAAATGGTGCACAGTTTTACGCTCACGTAAGCGTCGATCGATCTGAATGGCCAAAGACATAGACTCATTCAGACCAGCAGGCATAGGAAATCCAAGCATGACATCCTTAAGGGCTTCAGAGAGACCCTTTCTGAAAATTGCTGCCAGCGCACATTCATTCCATTGAGTGAGCACAGACCACTTCCTAAACTTCTGACAATATATCTCTACCTCATCCTGACCCTGACACAGAGCCAGCAAATTTTTCTCTGCCTGATCCACTGAATTAGGTTCATCATAAAGCAATCCGAGCGCCAGAAAAAACGCATCAATATCACATAATGCAGGATCTCCTGGCGCAAGGGAAAATGCCCAGTCTTGAGGGTCGCCACGTAATAAAGAAATAATGATCTTAACTTGTTGAACTGGGTCACCAGAGGAGCGGGGTTTCAAAGCCAGAAACAGTTTGCAATTATTTTTGAAATTCAGAAACTTAGCTCTATCTCCAGAAAATAAATCAGGAATAGGAATTCTAGGTTCTAACATAGATTTCTGAACCACAATGTCTTGAATTTTTTGTACTCTTGCAGTGAGATGATCCACACAAGAAGACAGACCTTTAATGTCCATCACTACACCTGTGTCCTGAACCACCCAAATGTCTATGGGAAAGGAAAGACAAAACACAGTGCAGAGAAAAAAAAATGGTCTCAGAACTTCTCCTTTCCCTCTATTGAGAAGCATTAGTACTTTAGGCCTCCAGTGCTGTTATGAACTGGTGATTCAGAAACACAATGGACCTGGTGAATAAGAGCACAGAAAGTGACCTGATAGTTACTAATAACATAGGACGAGCTCTGAGACGTGGAAACTCTGCTGACCGCAATCCCTAATCCTATCACACCACACTAGCGGTAGCCATGGAGCGCTCCTGATCAGACCTAGGCGCCTCAGGCACAGCCTGAGAAACTAGCTAGCCCTGAAGATGGAAAAATAAGCCTACCTTGCCTCAGAGAAATTCCCCAAAGGAAAAGGCAGCCCCCCACATATAATGACTGTGAGTAAAGATGAAAATACAAACACAGAGATGAAATAGATTTTAGCAAAGTGAGGCCCGACTTACTGAATAGACCGAGGATAGGAAAGATAGCTTTGCGGTCAGCACAAAAACCTACAAACAACCACGCAGAGGGCGCAAAAAGACCCTCCGCACCGACTAACGGTACGGAGGTGCTCCCTCTGCGTCCCAGAGCTTCCAGCAAGCAAGAAAAACCAATATAGCAAGCTGGACAGAAAAAATAGCAAACAAAAGTAACACAAGCAGAACTTAGCTTATGCAGGGCAGACAGGCCACAAGAACGATCCAGGAGAGAGCAAGACCAATACTGGAACATTGACTGGAGGCTAGGAACAAAGAACTAGGTGGAGTTAAATAGAGCAGCACCTAACGACTTAACCTCGTCACCTGAGGAAGGAAACTCAGAAGCCGCAGCCCCACTCACATCCACCAGAGGAAGCTCATGGACAGAACCAGCCGAAGTACCACTCATGACCACCAGAGGGAGCTTGACCACAGAATTCACAACAGTCTGCGCACTTTGAGGAGCAGGTCGGGTAACCCCGGATAACTTTTCAAGAAGCACTGCACCACCAGGTTTAAGGTGTGAGCCAGGCAAGGAATGTGTTTCAGTTGTGAAAGGGCTATGGCAGCCATAAAATTCCTTCCGTTATCACTCACTACCTTGCCTGCCTCAAGATGTACAGTGCCCAGCCATGACTGAGTTTCTTGCTGCAAGAACTCGGACAGAACTTCCGCGGTGTGTCTGTTGTCGCCCAAACACTTCAGTGCCAATACAGCCTGCTGACGCTTGCCACTAGCTGTCCCACAATGGGATACCTTGTGTTCAACAGTGGCAGCTGCTGATGGAGTGGTTGTGCGACTGCGGTCTGTGGACGAGCTCTCGCTTCTGCAGGAGGACGAGGAGGAGGAGGAGGGGGGGCGAACGCCTACAGCCAACTGTTTCCTAGACCGTGGGCTAGGCAGAACTGTCCCAATATTGCTGTCCCTTGTGGACCCTGCATCCACCACATTAACCCAGTGTGCCATGATGGACACGTAACATCCCTGGCCATGCCTACTGGTCTGTTGTGAGTTCTGTTGTCGGGCTCCCTCCTGTGGTCATGAATGGTACTTCGGCTGGTTCTGTCCATGGACTTTCTCTGGTGGCTGTGGGTGTTTCTGAGTTTCCTTCCTCAGGTGACGAGGTTAATTCGTTAGCTGGCTGCTCTATTTAACTCCACTTAGATCTTTGCTCCAGGCCATGTGTCAATGTTCCAGTATTGGTCTAGTTCACTCCTGGATCGTTATTGTGACCTGTCTTCCCAGCAGAAGCTAAGTGACTGCTTGTTTTTCTCTGGTTTGCTATTTTTCTGTCCAGCTTGCTATTTTGATTGTTGTCTTGCTTGCTGGAAGTTCTGGGACGCAGAGGGAGCGCCTCCGCACCGTGAGTCGGTGCGGAGGGTCTTTTTGCGCCCTCTGCGTGGTCTTTTTGTAGGTTTTTGTGCTGACCGCAAAGTAACCGCAAAGTTATTTTTCTATCTTCAGGGCTAGCTAGTTTCTTAGGCTGTGCCGAGTTGCATAGGGAGCGTTAGGCACAAACCACGGCTATTTCTAGTGTGGTTGATAGGATTAGGGATTGCGGTCAGCAGAGTTGCCACGTCCCAGAGCTCGTCCTATATTATCAGTAACTATCAGGTCATTCCGTGTGCTCTTATCCACCAGGTCCATTATTGTCCTGACCACCAGGTCATAACAGTACAGGTGGCCCAAAGTACTAATGCATCTCAATAGAGGGATAAGAGAAGTTCTGAGACCATTTTTTTTTCTTTGTACTGTGTTTTGTCTCTCTTTTCCCCTTTACATCTGGGTGGTTCAGAACACAGGTGTAGACATGGACATTCAAGGTCTGTCCTCTTTGATGGGTAATCTCACTATAAGTGTACAAAGCATTCAAGATTTTGTGGTTCAGAATCCGATGTCAGAGCCTAGGATTCCAATTCCTGATTTGTTTTTTGGTGATAGATCTAAGTTCTTGAATTTCAAAAATAATTGTAAATTGTTTCTTGCCTTGAAACCTCGCTCCTCAGGTGACCCTGTTCGACAAGTGAAGATCATTATTTCTTTGTTACGCGGTGACCCTCAAGACTGGGCATTTTCCTTTGCGCCAGGAGATCCGGCATTGCGTGATGTTGATGCGTTTTTCCTGGCGCTTGGATTGCTTTATGAAGAACCTAATTCAGTGGATCAGGCAGAGAAAATCTTGCTGGCTCTGTGTCAGGGTCAGGATGAAGCGGAGATATATTGTCAGAAGTTTAGAAAGTGGTCTGTGCTCACTCAGTGGAATGAATGTGCCCTGGCAGCAATCTTCAGAAAGGGTCTCTCTGAAGCCCTTAAGGATGTCATGGTGGGATTTCCCATGCCTGCTGGTCTGAATGAGTCTATGTATTTGGCCATTCAGATCGATCGACGCTTGCGTGAGCGTAAAGCTGTGCACCATTTGGCGGTACTATCTGAGCATGGACCTGAGCCTATGCAATGTGATAGGACTTTGACCAGAGCTGAACGGCAAGAACACAGACGTCGGAATGGGCTATGTTTTTACTGTGGTGATGCCACTCATGCTATCTCCAATTGTCCTAAGCGCACTAAGCGGTTCGCTAGGTCTGACATCATTGGTACTGTACAGTCTAAATTTCTATTGTCCGTTACTCTGATTTGTTCTTTGTCATCTTATTCTGTTATGGCATTTGTGGATTCAGGCGCTGCCCTGAATTTGATGGACTTCGAGTTTGCTAGGCGCTGTGGTTTTTTCTTGGAGCCCTTGCAGTATCCTATTCCATTGAGAGGAATTGATGCTACGCCTTTGGCCAAGAATAAGCCTCAGTACTGGACCCAATTGAACATGTGCATGGCTCCTGCACATCAGGAGGATATCCGCTTTCTGGTGTTGCATAATCTGCATGATGTGGTCGTTTTGGGGTTGCCATGGCTACAGGTTCATATTCCAGTATTGGACTGGAAATCTATGTCTGTGTCCAGCTGGGGTTGGCAGGGGGTACATGGTGATGTTCCATTTTTGTCTATTTCGTCTTCCACTCCTTCTGAAGTTCCAGAGTTTTTGTCGGATTACCGGGATGTATTTGATGAGCCCAAAGCCAGTGCCCTACCTCCTCATAGGGATTGCGATTGTGCTATCGATTTGATTCCTGGTTGTAAGTTTCCTAAGGGCCAATTGTTCAATTTATCTGTGCCAGAACACGCCGCTATGCGGAGTTATATAAAGGAATCCTTGGAGAAGGGTCATATTCGCCCGTCGTCGTCACTATTGGGAGCAGGGTTCTTTTTTGTGGCCAAGAAGGATGGTTCTTTGAGACCTTGTATTGATTACCGCCTTCTCAATAAAATTACAGTCAAATTTCAGTATCCTTTGCCGTTGCTGTCTGATTTGTTTGCTCGTATTAAAGGGGCTAGTTGGTTCACCAAGATAGATCTTCGAGGGGTGTATAATCTTGTGCGTATTAAACAAGGCGATGAATGGAAAACAGCATTTAATACGCCCGAGGGCCATTTTGAGTACCTGGTTATGCCATTCGGGCTTTCCAATGCTCCATCAGTATTTCAGTCCTTTATGCATGACATCTTCCGAGAGTACCTGGATAAATTCCTGATTGTATATTTGGATGACATTTTGGTCTTTTCGGATGATTGGGAGTCTCATGTGAAGCAGGTCAGAATGGTGTTCCAGGTCCTTCGTGCAAATTCCTTGTTTGTGAAGGGGTCAAAGTGTCTCTTTGGAGTTCAGAAGGTTTCATTTTTGGGGTTCATTTTTTCCCCTTCTACTATCGAGATGGACCCTGTTAAAGTCCAAGCCATTTACGATTGGACTCAGCCGACATCTGTGAAGAGCCTGTAAAAGTTCCTGGGCTTTGCTAATTTTTATCGGCGCTTCATTGCTAATTTTTCTAGTGTTGCTAAACCGCTGACTGATTTGACCAAGAAGGGTGCTGATGTGGTCAATTGGTGTTCTGCAGCTGTAGAGGCTTTTCAGGAGTTGAAGCGTCATTTTTCTTCTGCCCCTGTGCTGTGCCAGCCAGATGTTTCGCTCCCGTTTCAGGTTGAGGTTGATGCTTCTGAGATTGGAGCTGGGGCTGTTTTGTCGCAAAGAAGTTCTGATGGCTCGGTGATGAAGCCATGTGCTTTCTTTTCTAGAAAGTTTTCGCCTGCTGAGCGCAATTATGATGTTGGTAATCGAGAGTTGTTGGCCATGAAGTGGGCATTCGAGGAGTGGCGTCATTGGCTTGAAGGAGCCAAGCATCGCGTGGTGGTCTTGACAGATCACAAGAATTTGACTTATCTTGAGTCTGCAAAACGGTTGAATCCGAGACAGGCTCGATTGTCGTTATTTTTCTCCCGTTTTGATTTTGTGGTTTCGTACCTTCCGGGCTCTAAGAATGTGAAGGCTGATGCCCTGTCAAGGAGTTTTGTGCCTGACTCTCCGGGTGTTCCTGAGCCGGCGGGTATTCTCAAAGAGGGGGTAATTTTGTTTGCCATCTCCCCTGATTTGCGGCGGGTGCTGCAAAAATTTCAGGCTGATAGACCTGACTGTTGCCCAGCAGAGAAACTGTTTGTCCCTGATAGATGGACTAGTAGAGTTATCTCTGAGATTCATTGTTCTGTGTTGGCTGGGCATCCTGGAATCTTTGGTACCAGAGATTTGGTGGCTAGATCCTTTTGGTGGCCATCTTTGTCACGGGATGTGCGTTCTTTTGTGCAGTCCTGTGGGACTTGTGCTCGGGCTAAGCCCTGCTGTTCTCGTGCCAGTGGGTTGCTTTTGCCCTTGCCGGTCCCGAAGAGGCCCTGAACGCATATTTCTATGGATTTTATTTCAGATCTCCCCGTCTCTCAAAAGATGTCGGTCATTTGAGTGGTTTGTGATCGCTTTTCTAAGATGGTCCATTTGGTACCCTTGTCTAAATTGCCTTCCTCCTCTGATTTGGTGCCACTATTTTTCCAGCATGTGGTTCGTTTACATGGTATCCCGGAGAACATCGTTTCTGACAGAGGTTCCCAGTTTGTTTCGAGGTTTTGGCGATCTTTTTGTGCTAGGATGGGCATTGATTTGTCTTTTTCCTCGGCTTTCCATCCTCAGACAAATGGCCAAACCGAACGAACTAATCAGACTTTGGAAACATATCTGAGATGCTTTGTTTCTGCTGATCAGGATGATTGGGTGTCCTTTTTGCCGTTGGCTGAGTTCACCCTTAATAATCGGGCCAGCTCGGCTACTTTGGTTTCGCCGTTTTTCTGCAATTCTGGTTTCCATCCGCGTTTCTCTTCAGGGCAGGTTGAGTCTTCGGACTGTCCTGGTGTAGATACTGTGGTGGATAGGTTGCAGCAGATTTGGACTCATGTGGTGGACAATTTGACATTGTCCCAGGAGAAGGCTCAACGTTTCGCTAACCGCCGGCGTTGTGTGGGTCCCCGACTTCGTGTTGGGGATTTGGTTTGGTTGTCGTCTCGTTATGTTCCTATGAAGGTTTCCTCTCCTAAGTTTAAGCCTCGTTTCATTGGTCCGTATAAGATTTCTGAGGTTATCAATCCTGTGTCATTTCGTTTGGCCCTTCCTGCTTCTTTTGCCATCCATAATGTGTTCCATAGGTCATTGTTGCGGAGATACGTGGCGCATGTGGTTCCATCCGTTGATCCTCCTGCCCCGGTGTAGGTTGAGGGGGAGTTGGAGTATGTGGTGGAGAAGATTTTGGATTCTCGTATTTCGAGACGGAAACTCCAGTACCTGGTCAAGTGGAAGGGTTATGGTCAGGAAGATAATTCCTGGGTTTTTGCCTCTGATGTTCATGCTGCCGATCTGGTTCGTGCCTTTCATTTGGCTCGTCCTAGTCGGCCTGGGGGCTCTGGTGAGGGTTCCGTGACCCCTCCTCAAGGGGGGGGTACTGTTGTGAGTTCTGTTGTCGGGCTCCCTCCTGTGGTCATGAATGGTACATCGGCTGGTTCTGTCCATGGACTTTCTCTGGTGGCTGTGGGTGTTTCTGAGTTTCCTTCCTCAGGTGACGAGGTTAATTCGTTAGCTGGCTGCTCTATTTAACTCCACTTAGATCTTTGCTCCAGGCCACCTGTCAATGTTCCAGTATTGGTCTAGTTCACTCCTGGATCGTTCTTGTGACCTGTCTTCCCAGCAGAAGCTAAGTGACTGCTTGTTTTTCTCTGGTTTGCTATTTTTCTGTCCAGCTTGCTATTTCGATTGTTCTTGCTTGCTGGAAGCTCTGGGACGCAGAGGGAGCGCCTCGCACCGTGAGTCGGTGCGGAGGGTCTTTTTGCGCCCTCTGCGTGGTCTTTTTGTAGGTTTTTGTGCTGACCGCAAAGTAACCTTTCCTATCCTTGGTCTGTTCAGTAAGTCGGGCCTCACTTTGCTAAATCTATTTCATCTCTGTGTTTGTATTTTCATCTTTACTCACAGTCATTATATGTGGGGGGCTGCCTTTTCCTTTGGGGAATTTCTCTGAGGCAAGGTAGGCTTTATTTTTCTATCTTCAGGGCTAGCTAGTTTCTTAGGCTGTGCCGAGTTGCATAGGGAGCGTTAGGCACAAACCACGGCTATTTCTAGTGTGGTTGATAGGATTAGGGATTGCGGTCAGCAGAGTTCCCACGTCCCAGAGCTCGTCCTATATTATCAGTAACTATCAGGTCATTCCGTGTGCTCTTATCCACCAGGTCCATTATTGTCCTGACCACCAGGTCATAACACTGGTCCATGCATCTGTTGTCAGGTGCACCTTTGTACTCACAGATTCCCTGAGTGCATGGACGATGCGCTCTTTTACATGCTGGTGGAGGGCTGGGATGGCTTTTCTAGAAAAGAAGTGTCGATTGGGTAGCTCGTAGCGTGGTACAGCGTAGTCCATCAGGGCTTTGAAAGCTTCGCTTTCAACTAACCGGTAGGGCATCATCTCTAATGAGATTAGTCTAGCAATGTGGGCGTTCAAACCCTGTGTACGCGGATGCGAAGATGAGTACTTCCTTTTCCTAATGAGAGTCTCATGTAGGGTGAGCTGGACGGGAGAGCTGCAGATCGTGGAACTAGCGGGGGTGCCGGTGGACATGGCAGACTGAGAGAGGGTTGGAGATGGTATTCTTGCCGGTGCCCTACATGCAGTGTTTCCTACTACGAACCTGGTGATTCCTTGACTGCTTTGGCCTGGCGACAAAACCTGCACATTTACTGCAGGTAGTGCGGGAAATGGTGGGCTTACAGTGAGGGAAGGGATGTAGCGTTGCTGACTAGCTTCATTGGCCGAGGGTGCTACAACCTTAAGGGACGTTTGGTAGTTAGTCCAGGCTTGCAAATGCATGGTGGTTAAATGTCTATGCATGCAACTTGTATTTAGACTTTTCAGATTCTGACCTCTGCTTAAGGTAGTTGAACATTTTTGACAGATGACTTTGCGCTGATCATTTGGATGTTGTTTAAAAAAATGCCAGACTGCACTCTTTCTACTATCGGATACCTTTTCAGGCATTGCAGACTGAGCTTCTTTAACCGGATGGCCTACAACTGGTTTTGGTTTTGCCACGTGTTTTTGGCCAGATACGGTCCCGGCTGATGGAACCTGTTGCGATGTTGATGCCTGCTGTGGCTCCTCCTCCTCCGCTTCAGAGCTACTGCTGCCTGCACCCTGTTCCCCCAATGGCTGCCAATCAGGGTCAACAACTGGGTCATCTATGACCTCCTCTTCTATCTCGTGTGCAACTTCGTCTGTGTCACTGTGTAAGCCTGTGGTATAGCGTTCGTGATGGGGCACCATAGTCTCATCAGGGCCTGATTCTGGATCAGTACACTGCGAGGGCAATGTTCTGCTCTGAGTCAAAGGAACAGCATAGTAATCTGGCTGTGGCTGTGCATCTGTGCACTCCATGTCCGATTCAACTTGTAATGGGCATGGCCTGTTAACTGTTTCACTTTCTAACCCAGGAACGGTATGTGTAAAGAGCTCCATGGAGTAACCCGTTGTGTCGCCTGACGCATCCTTCTCTGTTGTTCTTGGTGAAGAAGACAAGGAAGCGACTTGTCCCTGACCATGAACATCCACTAACGATGCGCTGCTTTTACATTTAGCAGTTTCAGAAGAGGAGGCGAAAGAGCTAGAGGCTGAGTCAGCAAGGAAAGCCAAAATTTGTTCTTGCTGCTCCAGCTTTAAAAGCGGTTTTCCTACTCCCAGAAAAGGGAGCATTCAAGGCCTTGTGTAGCCAGACGACGAACCAGGCTCAACAACTCTAGACTTAGGTGCTATATTGCTTTTCCCACGACAACCTGATGCTCCACCACCACTACCATCATTACCAGCTGGCAATGACCGCCCACGGCCACGACCTCTTCCACCAGACTTCATCATTGTTTGAAAAACATAACCAAACCAACAAAAGGTATTTGTTACTGTAAAACCAGTTACAAGGTGTACTCAAACTTCTGTTGGATTTATATATCCCTTTATAGGTGGGTGAGACTGCAGGGAAAATCAAGCCCAATGTACAACAGTACACAGTTTCAGTGGCAGACAGATATGCCACTAACAGGACTGACGCTGATGCAGACACTACCAATAAAAATCTCCCCCTTTTTATTTTTTCTGTGAGAATATTGAAGAAATGTGGCCCACTCTTACACAGTATATGTTCTGTGGCACAAAATTAGAGACAGATGCCACACACAGCACTGGCAATGAGGCAGAATTGCCAATCTTAATCTCCCACTATTTTATTTTTTCTGGGATAATTTTAAAAAAAACTCGCCCAGTATTACACACTAGGTTTAATGTGGCACACAATTTGAGACAGGTGGCACACACAGGACTGGCACTGAAGCAGAAATGCCAATCTTAATCTCCCACTATTTTTTTTTCAGGGAGAATTTATAAGAAATCTGTCCCAGTATTACACACTAGGTTTAATGTGGCACAAAATTTGAGACAGGTGGCACACACAGGAGTGGCACTGAAGCAGAAATGCCAATCTTAATCTCCCACTATTTTTTTTTCAGGGAGAATTGAAAAGAAATCTGGCCCAGTATTACACATTAGGTTTAACCCCTTACCGGCATCGGACGTACTATACCGTCCGATGCCGGCTCCCCTGCTTTGATGCAGGGCTCCGCGGTGAGCCCGCATCAAAGCCGGGACATGTCAGCTGTTTTGAACAGCTGACATGTGCCCGTAATAGGCGCGGGCAGAATCGCGATCTGCCCGCACCTATTAGCTAGTTAAATGCCGCTGTCAAACGCAGACAGCGGCATTTAACTACCGCTTCCGGCCGGGCGGCCGGAAATGACGTCATCGCCGACCCCCGTCACATGATCGGGGGTCAGCGATGCTTGTATATTGTAACCATAGAGGTCCCAGAGACCTCTATGGTTACTGATGACCGGTGGCCGTGAGCGCCACCCTGTGGTCGGCGCTCACAGCACACCTCCATTTCTGCTACATAGCAGCGATCAGCAGATCGCTGCTATGTAGCAGAGGCGATCGCGTTGTGCCTGCTTCTAGCCTCCCATGGAGGCTATTGAAGCATGGCAAAAGTTAAAAAAAAAAGTTTAAAAAAATGTGAAAAAAATAAAAAAAACATAAAAGTTTAAATCACCCCCCTTTCGCCCCAATCAAAATAAATCAATAAAAAAATATCAAATCTACGCATATTTGGTATCGCCGCGCTCAGAATCGCCCGATCTATCAATTAAAAAAAAGTATTAACCTGATCGCTAAACAGCGTAGCGGGAAAAAAATTTGAAATGCCAGAATTACGTTTTTTTGGTCGCCGCGACATTGCATTAAAATGCAATAAAGGGCAATCAAAAGAACGTATCTGCACCAAAATGCTATTATTAAAAACGTCATCTCGGCACGCAAAAAATAAGCCCTCAACCGACCCCAGATCATGAAAAATGGAGACGCTACGAGTATCGGAAAATGGCGCAATTTATTTATTTATTTTTTTTTTAGCAAAGTTTGGAATTTTTTTTCACCACTTAGATAAAAAATAACCTAGTCATGTTAGGTGTCTATGAACTCGTACTAACCTGGAGAATCATAATGGAAGGTCATTTTTAGCATTTAGTGAACCTAGCAAAAAAGCCAAACAAAAAACCAATGTGGGATTGCACTTTTTTTGCAATTTCACTGGACTTGGAATTTTTTTCCCATTTTCCAGTACACGACATGCTAAAACCAATGATGTCGTTCAAAAGTACAACTCGTCCCGCAAAAAATAAGCCCTCACATGGCCAAATTGATGGAAAAATAAAAAAGTTATGGCTCTGGGAAGGAGGGGAGCGAAAAACGAACACGGAAAAACGAAAAATCCCCTGGTCATGAAGGGGTTAATGGGGCACACAATTTGAGACAGGTGGCACACACAGCACTGGCACTGAAGCAGAAATGCCAATCTTAATCTCCCACTATTTTTTTTTTTCAGGGAGAATTTAAAAGAAATCTGGCCCAGTATTACACACTAGGTTTAATGTGGCACAAAATTTGAGACAGGTGGCACACACAGCACTGGCAATGAGGCAGAATTGCCAATCTTAATCTCCCACTATTTTTTTCTTCAGGGAGAATTTAAAAGAAATCTGGCCCAGTATTACACACTAGGTTTAATGTGGCACACAATTTGAGACAGGTGGCACACACAGGAGTGGCACTGAAGCAGAAATGCCAATCTTAATCTCCCACTATTTTTTTTTCATGGAGAATTGAAAAGAAATCTGGCCCAGTATTACACACTAGGTTTAATGTGGCACAAAATTTGAGACAGGTGGCACACACAGGACTGGCACTGAAGCAGAAATGCCAATCTTAATCTCCCACTGTTTTTTTTTTTCAGGGAGAATTTAAAAGAAATCTGGCCCAGTATTACACACTAGGTTTAATGTGGCACAAAATTTGAGACAGGTGGCACACACAGGACTGGCACTGAAGCAGAAATGCCAATCTTAATCTCCCACTGGTTTTTTTTTCAGGGAGAATTTAAAAGAAATCTGGCCCAGTATTACACACTAGGTTTAATGTGGCAGAAAATTAGAGATAGATGCCACACACAGCACTGGCACTGAGGCAAAATTGCCAATCTTAATCTCCCACTATTTTTTTTACTTATAGGAGAATTGGCAAGAAATCAGGCCCACTGTTAGACTGTATGTTTTCTGTGCCAGAAAATGAGACACAGATGCCACACACAGGACTGCCACTGATGCAGCTTTGCCAATTTTAATCTGCACCCTTTTTTTTTTTTTTCTTCAGGGAGACTAGTGAATAAATCTGGGCCACTGTATTAGAGTATATTTTCTGTGGCAGAAAGTGGCTTGAAGAGATATAACGAAACAAAAAAAAAAAAGGGACTGTCATACAATTACTATCTCCCTGCAGTAATCTCAGCAAAGTGGACTGCTGCACAAAAAGTCAAAAGTGTGGACAAACAAACAAGATAGCTGTGCAGAAAGGAAGGAGCAACAGGATTTGTGCTTTGAAAAAAGCAGTTGGTTTGCACAGCGGTGTACAAACAGCAATGCAGCTATCAGGGAGCCTTCTAGGGCAGCCCAATGAGCTACAGCGCTGAGGGGAAAAAATGTAGCCTCCACTGTCCCTGCAAACAAAAGGTGGTGTTGGGCAGTGGAAATTGCTACAGCACAAGCGGTTTGGGGGTTAATGTACCCTGCCTAACGCTATCCCTGCTTCTGACGAAGCGGCAGCAACCTCTCCCTATGCTCGTATCAGCAGCAGTAAGATGGGAACACCCCTTTATAGCCCCTGTGACGCCACAGAAAGCAAGCCAATCACTGTAATGCCCTTCTCTGTTATGAAAGGTAATTCAGTACCACAATGGACATAGAGGTCAGCGCACATGCAGTGACCTGGCAATAACCCAAAAAACAAGAACGAGCTCTGAGACGTGGGAACTCTGTTGACCGCAATCCCTAATCCTCTCCAACCACACTAAAGGCAGCCGTGGATTGCGCCTAACGCTCCCTATGCAACTCGGCACGGCCTGAGAAACTAGCTAGCCTGAAGATAGAAAATAAGCCTACCTTGCCTCAGAGAAATACCCCAAAGGAAAAGGCAGCCCCCACATATAATGACTGTGAGTTAAGATGAAAAGACAATCGTAGAGATGAAATAGATTTAGCAAAGTGAGGCCCAACTTTCTGAACAGAGCGAGGATAGGAAAGGTAACTTTGCGGTCAACACAAAACCCTACAAAAACCACGCAAAGGGGGCAAAAAGACCCTCCGTACCGAACTAACGGCACGGAGGTACACCCTCTGCGTCCCAGAGCTTCCAGCAAGCAGAAAAAAACAAATTGACAAGCTGGGCAGAAAAAAACAGCAAACAAATAGCAAAGAGAAACTTAGCTATGCAGAGCAGCAGGCCACAGGAACGATCCAGGAGGAAACAGGTCCAATACTAGAACATTGACTGGAGGCCAGGATCAAAGCACTAGGTGGAGTTAAATAGAGCAGCACCTAACGACTTCACCACATCACCTGAGGAAGGAAACTCAGAAGCCGCAGTACCACTTTCCTCCACCAACGGAAGCTCACAGAGAGAACCAGCCGAAGTACCACTTGTGACTACAGGAGGGAGCTCTGCCACAGAATTCACAACAGTACCCCCTCCCTTGAGGAGGGGTCACCGAACCCTCACCAGAGCTCCCAGGACGACCAGGATGAGCCATATGAAAGGCACGAACAAGATCGGGAGCATGGACATCAGAGGCAAAGACCCAGGAATTATCTTCATAACCCTTCCACTTAACCAGATACTGGAGTTTCCGCCTTGAAACACGAGAATCCAAAATCTTCTCCACAATATACTCCAACTCCCCCTCCACCAAAACCGGGGCAGGAGGATCAACAGATGGAACCATAGGTGCCACGTATCTCCGCAACAATGACCTATGGAATACGTTATGTATGGAAAAAGAATCTGGAAGGGTCAGACGAAAAGACACAGGATTAAGAACCTCAGAAATCCTATACGGACCAATAAAACGAGGTTTAAACTTAGGAGAGGAAACCTTCATAGGAATATGACGAGAAGATAACCAAACCAAGTCCCCAACCCGAAGTCGGGGACCCACACAGCGTCTGCGATTAGCGAAACGTTGAGCCTTCTCCTGGGACAAAGTCAAATTGTCCACTACATGAGTCCAAATCTGCTGCAAACTGTCCACCACAGTATCCACACCAGGACAGTCCGAAGACTCAACCTGCCCTGAAGAGAAACGAGGATGGAACCCAGAGTTGCAGAAAAACGGTGAAACCAAGGTAGCCGAGCTGGCCCGATTATTAAGGGCGAACTCAGCCAAAGGCAAAAAGGACACCCAGTCATCCTGATCAGCAGAAACAAAGCATCTCAGATATGTTTCCAAGGTCTGATTGGTTCGTTCGGTCTGGCCATTAGTCTGAGGATGGAAAGCCGAGGAAAAAGACAAGTCAATGCCCATCCTACCACAAAAGGCTCGCCAAAACCTCGAAACAAACTGGGAACCTCTGTCAGAAACGATATTCTCTGGAATGCCATGTAAACGAACCACATGCTGGAAAAACAATGGCACCAAATCAGAGGAGGAAGGCAATTTAGACAAGGGTACCAAATGGACCATCTTAGAGAAGCGATCACGGACCACCCAAATGACTGACATCTTTTGAGAGACGGGAAGATCTGAAATAAAATCCATAGAGATATGTGTCCAAGGCCTCTTCGGGACCGGCAAGGGCAAAAGCAACCCACTGGCACGAGAACAGCAGGGCTTAGCCCGAGCACAAATCCCACAGGACTGCACAAAAGTACGCACATCCCGCGACAGAGATGGCCACCAAAAGGATCTAGCCACTAACTCTCTGGTACCAAAGATTCCAGGATGACCAGCCAACACCGAACAATGAACCTCAGAGATAACTTTATTCGTCCACCTATCAGGGACAAACAGTTTCTCCGCTGGGCAACGATCAGGTTTATTAGCCTGAAATTTTTGCAGCACCCGCCGCAAATCAGGGGAGATGGCAGACACAATTACTCCCTCTTTGAGGATACCCGCCGGCTCAGATACAGTGGGGCAAAAAAGTATTTAGTCAGTCAGCAATAGTGCAAGTTCCACCACTTAAAAAGATGAGAGGCGTCTGTAATTTACATCATAGGTAGACCTCAACTATGGGAGACAAACTGAGAAAAAAAAATCCAGAAAATCACATTGTCTGTTTTTTTATCTTTTTTTTTGCATTTTATGGTGGAAAATAAGTATTTGGTCAGAAACAAAATTTAATCTCAATACTTTGTAATATATCCTTTGTTGGCAATGACAGAGGTCAAACGTTTTCTGTAAGTCTTCACAAGGTTGCCACACACTGTTGTTGTTATGTTGGCCCATTCCTCCATGCAGATCTCCTCTAGAGCAGTGATGTTTTTGGCTGTTCGCTTGGCAACACAGACTTTCAACTCCCTCCAAAGGTTTTCTATAGGGTTGAGATCTGGAGACTGGCTAGGCCACTCCAGGACCTTGAAATGCTTCTTACGAAGCCACTCCTTCGTTGCCCTGGCGGTGTGCTTTGGATCATTGTCATGTTGAAAGACCCAGCCACGTTTCATCTTCAATGCCCTTGCTGATGGAAGGAGGTTTGCACTCAAAATCTCACGATACATGGCCCCATTCATTCTTTCATGTACCCGGATCAGTCGTCCTGGCCCCTTTGCAGAGAAACAGCCCCAAAGCATGATGTTTCCACCACCATGCTTTACAGTAGGTATGGTGTTTGATGGATGCAACTCAGTATTCTTTTTCCTCCAAACACGACAAGTTGTGTTTCTACCAAACAGTTCCAGCTTGGTTTCATCAGACCATAGGACATTCTCCCAAAACTCCTCTGGATCATCCAAATGCTCTCTAGCAAACTTCAGACGGGCCCGGACATGTACTGGCTTAAGCAGTGGGACACGTCTGGCACTGCAGGATCTGAGTCCATGGTGGCGTAGTGTGTTACTTATGGTAGGCCTTGTTACATTGGTCCCAGCTCTCTGCAGTTCATTCACTAGGTCCCCCCGCGTGGTTCTGGGATTTTTGCTCACCGTTCTTGTGATCATTCTGACCCCACGGGGTGGGATTTTGCGTGGAGCCCCAGATCGAGGGAGATTATCAGTGGTCTTGTATGTCTTCCATTTTCTAATTATTGCTCCCACTGTTGATTTCTTCACTCCAAGCTGGTTGGCTATTGCAGATTCAGTCTTCCCAGCCTGGTGCAGGGCTACAATTTTGTTTCTGGTGTCCTTTGACAGCTCTTTGGTCTTCACCATAGTGGAGTTTGGAGTCAGACTGTTTGAGGGTGTGCACAGGTGTCTTTTTATACTGATAACAAGTTTAAACAGGTGCCATTACTACAGGTAATGAGTGGAGGAAAGAGGAGACTCTTAAAGAAGAAGTTACAGGTCTGTGAGAACCAGAAATCTTGATTGTTTGTTTCTGACCAAATACTTATTTTCCACCATAATATGCAAATAAAATGTTAAAAAAACAGACAATGTGATTTTCTGGATTTTTTTTTCTCAGTTTGGCTCCCATAGTTGAGGTCTACCTATGATGTAAATTACGGACGCCTCTCATCTTTTTAAGTGGTGGAACTTGCACTATTGCTGACTGACTAAATACTTTTTTGCCCCACTGTACACCCGGAGAGTCGGGCACAAAACTCCTTGACAGAGCATTCGCCTTCACATTTTTAGAGCCCGGAAGGTATGAAATCACAAAGTCAAAACGGGCAAAAAACAACGACCAACGAGCTTGTCTAGGATTCAACCGCTTGGCGGACTCGAGATAAGTCAAGTTCTTATGATCAGTCAAGACCACAACGCGATGCTTAGCTCCTTCAAGCCAATGACGCCACTCCTCGAATGCCCACTTCATGGCCAGCAACTCTCGATTGCCCACATCATAATTTCGCTCAGCAGGCGAAAACTTCCTGGAAAAGAAGGCGCATGGTTTCATCACCGAGCAATCAGAACTTCTCTGCGACAAAACCGCCCCTGCTCCAATCTCAGAAGCATCAACCTCGACCTGGAACGGAAGCGAAACATCTGGTTGACACAACACAGGGGCAGAAGAAAAACGACGCTTCAACTCTTGAAAAGCTTCCACCGCAGCAGAAGACCAATTGACCACATCAGCACCTTTCTTGGTCAAATCGGTCAATGGTTTAGCAATACTAGAAAAATTGCAGATGAAGCGACGATAAAAATTAGCAAAGCCCAGGAACTTTTGCAGACTTTTCAGAGATGTCGGCTGAGTCCAATTATGGATGGCTTGGACCTTAACAGGGTCCATCTCGATAGTAGAAAGGGAAAAGATGAACCCCAAAAATGAAACCTTCTGAACACCAAAGAGACACTTTGATCCCTTCACAAACAAAGAATTAGCACGCAGGACCTGAAACACCGTTCTGACCTGCTTCACATGAGACTCCCAATCATCCGAGAAGATCAAAATGTCATCTAAGTACACAATCAGGAATTTATCCAGGTACTCTCGGAAGATGTCATGCATAAAGGACTGAAACACTGATGGAGCATTGGCAAGTCCGAACGGCATTACTAGATACTCAAAATGGCCCTCGGGCGTATTAAATGCAGTTTTCCACTCATCGCCTCGCTTAACACGCACAAGATTATACGCACCACGAAGATCTATCTTGGTGAACCAACTAGCCCCCTTAATCCGAGCAAACAAATCAGATAACAATGGCAAGGGGTACTGAAATTTAACCGTGATCTTATTTAGAAGGCGATAATCTATACAAGGTCTCAGTGAACCATCCTTCTTGGCTACAAAAAAGAACCCTGCTCCTAATGGCGACGATGACGGGCGAATATGCTCCTTCTCTAAAGACTCCTTCACATAACTCCGCATAGCGGCGTGCTCAGGCACAGATAAATTAAACAGTCGACCTTTTGGGAATTTACTTCCAGGAATCAAATCGATAGCACAATCACAATCCCTATGCGGAGGTAGGGTATCGGACTTGGGCTCATCAAATAAATCCCGGTAATCAGACAAGAACTCAGGAACCTCAGAAGGGGTGGATGACGAAATAGTCAGAAATGGGACATCACCATGTACCCCCTGACAACCCCAGCTGGACACAGACATGGATTTCCAATCTAATACTGGATTATGCACTTGTAGCCATGGCAACCCCAACACGACCACATCATGCAGATTATGCAACACCAGAAAGCGAATAACCTCCTGATGTGCAGGAGCCATGCACATGGTCAGCTGGGTCCAGTACTGAGGCTTATTCTTGGCCAAAGGCGTAGCATCAATTCCTCTCAATGGATTAGGACACTGCAAGGGCTCCAAGAAAAACCCACAACGCCTAGCATACTCCAAGTCCATCAAATTCAGAGCAGCGCCTGAGTCCACAAATGCCATGACAGTATATGATGACAAAGAGCAGATCAAGGTAACAGACAGAAGAAATTTTGACTGTACCGTACCAATGGTGGCAGACCTAGCGAACCGCTTAGTGCGCTTAGGACAATCAGAGATAGCATGAGTGGAATCACCACAGTAGAAACACAGCCCATTCAGACGTCTGTGTTCTTGCCGTTCAACTCTGGTCAAAGTCCTATCGCACTGCATAGGCTCAGGTTTAAGCTCAGGTAATACCGCCAAATGGTGCACAGATTTACGCTCGCGCAAGCGTCGACCGATCTGAATGGCCAAAGACATAGACTCATTCAGACCAGCAGGCATAGGAAATCCCACCATGACATCCTTAAGGGCTTCAGAGAGACCTTTTCTGAAAATCGCTGCGAGCGCACCTTCATTCCACTGAGTGAGTACGGACCACTTTCTAAATTTCTGACAATATACCTCTATTTCATCCTGACCCTGACACAGAGCCAGCAAATTCTTCTCTGCCTGATCCACAGAATTAGGCTCATCGTACAGCAATCCGAGCGTCAGGAAAAATGCATCGATATTACTTAATGCAGGATCTCCTGACGCAAGAGAAAATGCCCAGTCCTGAGGGTCGCCACGCAAAAAAGAAATAACGATCCTAACTTGTTGAACTGGGTCACCAGAGGAGCGAGGTTTCAAAGCCAGAAATAGTTTACAATTATTTTTGAAACTAAGAAATTTAGTTCTATCTCCAAAAAACAAATCAGGAATAGGAATTCTCGGTTCTAACATAGAATTCTGAACCACAAAGTCTTGAATACTTTGTACTCTTGCCATGAGCTGATCCACACATGAAGACAGATCTTTAATGTCCATTGCTACACCTGTGTCCTGAACCACCCAAATGTCTAGGGGAAAAAAAAGGCAAAACACAGTGCAAAGAAAAAAAAATGGTCTCAGAACTTCTTTTTTCCCTCTATTGAGAATCATTAGTATTTCGGGCCTCCAGTACTGTTATGAAAGGTAATTCAGTACCACAATGGACATAGAGGTCAGCGCACATACAATGACCTGGCAATAACCCAAAAAACAAGAACGAGCTCTGAGACGTGGGAACTCTGTTGACCGCAATCCCTAATCCTCTCCAACCACACTAAAGGCAGCCGTGGATTGCGCCTAACGCTCCCTATGCAACTCGGCACGGCCTGAGAAACTAGCTAGCCTGAAGATAGAAAATAAGCCTACCTTGCCTCAGAGAAATACCCCAAAGGAAAAGGCAGCCCCCACATATAATGACTGTGAGTTAAGATGAAAAGACAAACGTAGAGATGAAATAGATTTAGCAAAGTGAGGCCCAACTTTCTGAACAGAGCGAGGATAGGAAAGGTAACTTTGCGGTAAACACAAAACCCTACAAAAACCACGCAAAGGGGGCAAAAAGACCCTCCGTACCGAACTAACGGCACGGAGGTACACCCTCTGCGTCCCAGAGCTTCCAGCAAGCAGAAAAAAACAAATTGACAAGCTGGACAGAAAAAAACAGCAAACAAATAGCAAAGAGAAACTTAGCTATGCAGAGCAGCAGGCCACAGGAACGATCCAGGAGGAAACAGGTCCAATACTAGAACATTGACTGGAGGCCAGGATCAAAGCACTAGGTGGAGTTAAATAGAGCAGCATCTAACGACTTCACCACATCACCTGAGGAAGGAAACTCAGAAGCCGCAGTACCACTTTCCTCCACCAACGGAAGCTCACAGAGAGAACCAGCCGAAGTACCACTTGTGACCACAGGAGGGAGCTCTGCCACAGAATTCACAACACTTCTCTAAGATGGTGGGAACTGAGACCTATGTCATCATGCTGCCCACACTCTGTGTCCACCTTCATTGGCTGAGAAATGGCGCTTTTCACGTCATTGAAACGCGACTTCGGCGCGAAAGTCGCGTACCGCATGGCCGACCCCACACAGGGATCGGGTTGGGTTTCATGAAACCCGACTTTGCCAAAAGTCGGCGACTTATGAAAATGACCGACCCGTTTCGCTCAACCCTAGTGGTGTCATCTAGTTGTCTAAGTGCCTCTTTAAGATAATCACTCTTATCCATAATGACTATGGCCCCTCCATTGTCCGCCGGTTTAATCATGAGACTCGTATCTGATTGTAGTGACTGTAAAGCCTGGTGTTCTGTAATTGTTAAATTTGGAGGATAGTGGAGGTGGTCGAGTTCAACTTCGCCCCGGAGTGTCTGAAATGAGTTCTGGATAAAATCTATGAATGTCTCCAGGGCATGGGAACCCCGTTGGGGTCTAAAGTGACTCTTAGGGTGGAATCCCAGGCTTGCTGCCATGAGAAGTTGGGGTGGCTTATCCATGTTACTAGGGGCATGTGAGATACTGTTATTAGGGTCTGAGAAATACACTTTCAAACGTAATGTCCGAAAAAAACGTTGAAGGTCCATATCAAGGTCAAAAGTGCGGTACCGGTATGTAGGGCAGAACGAGAGTCCCTTTTGGAGAACACTGTATTCTGATGGCCCCAGTGTCCTTGAAGAAATATTGACAATCAGAGATTCTGTACCTGTGATCGTGTGATCCTCATGTGGTCCACCTCTCTTCTGGTGTCCGTGGCCCCTCCGCGTCCTCTTCTTCGTGTATGTTGACCCCGATGCCCTAAAAAACGGGAGGTGTTTGGGATGGAGGAGCTTCTGTCCTGTTCGGATCCCAATGTGGAGTAATCGATTGATGAGCGATGTCCTGTTCGTGGAGTGGTGCGTCGAGAGGAGTAGTTTGTCCTGCCATTTATAAACCTGATTTGATTCGTAGTCTTCTGTGTCCCGAGCAAACTTAAGGCGTTTTCGATTCTCCGTATCCCTCCGATGTTGGTCTGTCCTGGTTTTGATCTCGGATTTCAAGGAATTTAATTCCTCCGGAGTACCTGTGGATGAGAGCTGTGCCTCAATAGCCTTGATCCGTTCTGAACTTGATTCTATTGCCTTATGTAAGTGTTCTATGGTGAGAGTAATCAGGTCCAGAGAACACTTATTTAGGATGTGTTCAAATCTCGTGCAATATTCAGGGGAATCCCAAAACAATGTGGGGCGTAGGGGAACCCTGAGGCCCCTGTGGATGCGTTGTGTTCGCAAGTATTTTGAAAGGGTGGCGCAGTGCAATTCGATGTTTATATTGTGCCTCAGCTCCCGTTCAAGATCCTGTCCCCTAGTTTCCCGGGGTGCAGTTTCTAAGAAATCACAAGAATACTTTGAATGGGATAGAATATTAGTGGTTTTCTCGGCGTTATAGGAGAAGGTATTGGAAGTCATGACCCAGTGAGCGTGCTGTCACGTATGGGGAATAGGGAAGTAATGCGGTGAACAAAGACGTGACCACTGCTATAGTGGTGCACATGTAGGTTCCCACACCATAATCTCATGAATATAAAAGAACCTGGCAATCAACTTAAATGCGTGTGACTTGAAAAATGAATTGCGTAGTACCAAAAAACGTTTTGGTCTTATTCGACCTTCTTCAGTTACTACAGTACATAAGAAATTAAATAAATAAATCAATAAGACAAAATAATGAGTAAACAAAAATAATGAAAGGGACCAAGGGGAAAACGAAAACAAAGTATATACAAAATGTAGAATCGGTCATATTTTTGATATTTGAAAAATGCATAGAAACCACATAATAAACCTATTCCCAATTCCAGATACATTATAATGGAGGCAGAGTGGAGAAATATGGACTGGCGTACCGTGCTTAGAGTAAAATGGCGTGTTGCTTTGTGCATATGTCCAGTGGGTATGGTTAGTGTCACTGGGGAGAAAAAAGAGTGCAAATGGGTAATGGTGTCAGATAAAAAGGAATACCGCATGTGCCCCGAATGGGTGATGGTTCCCTGGGGTACCGGTGCCCTGCTCATGGGGTGGGCTGAGAGCTGTGGAGAGAGGAGGTATCCTTGAATATATAAGTTACCATGCTAGGAAGCCAGCTGAAGCTCCTAAACTTCATGGTGTAAAGCGCTGTGTGTTGCTGCATAGTGCTGTGTATGGGCAGTGGTGCACTGATTACCTGTTGCCATCCGGAGCTTGATGCGGTGTCCACCGCTTGTCAGTGCATGTGCCGGAGTAAGGAAGTAGTGAAAGTAGTGAAAGCGCGCCCATTATGTGAACGCACAGCGCCGACCAGAAGTGACTCACCGGAAGTGAGTCACTGTAATGCCGTGATTGGCATGGAGAGATCGTCCAATAGGTCGGTAGAAAGATGTGATAGGAGGTGGGTCCACAGTGCTGTGCAGAGTGAGGATGTGGCTCTAGTGAAGTGATCACTTATAATACACTCTGTGAGCGCTTAAGGTGCTGTGCGCTCACATAATGGGCGCGCTTTCACTACTTCCTTACTCCGGCACATGCACTGACAAGCGGCTGACACCGCGTCAAGCTCCGGATGGCAACAGGTAATCAGTGCACCACTGCCCATACACAGCGCTATGCAGCAACACACAGCGCTTTACACCATGAAGCTTAGGAGCTTCAGCTGGCTTCCTAGCATGGTAACTTATATATTCAAGGATACCTCCTCTCTCCACAGCTCTCAGCCCACCCCATGAGCAGGGCACCGGTACCCCAGGTAACCATCACCCATTCGGGGCACATACGGTATACCCTTTTATCTGACACCATTACCCATTTGCACTTTACTCCTCAGTGACTCTAACCATACCCACTGGACATATGCACAAAGCGACACGCAATTTTACTCCAAGCACGGTACACCAGTCCATAGTTCTCCTCTCTGCCTCCATTATAATGTATCTGGAATTGGGAATAGGTTTATTATGTGGTTTCTATGCATTTTTCAAATATCAAAAATATGACCGATTCTACATTTTGTATATACTTTGTTTGTTTTCGTTTCCCCCTTGGTCCCCTCCTATTTCATTATTTTTGTTTACTCATTATTTTGTCTTATTGATTTATTTATTTAATTTCTTATGTACTGTAGTAACTTAAGAAGGTCGAATAAGACCGAAACGTTTTTTGGTACTACGCAATAAGTTTTTCAAGTTACATGCATTTAAGTTGAGTGCCAGGTTTTTTTATATTCATGAGATTATGGTGTGGGAACCTACCTGTGCACCATTACAGCAGTGCTCATGTCTTTGTTCACCACTGTTACGGTTTGAGTGATGACTCTATAGTCCCATGGTTGGCAAGTTAGAACTCAGAGATTGACTACGTGCACCACTGGTGTTTTGTGGAAAAGCAGATGTTAGATTCTGTAACAGTCTTTGCTGATACTCCTGCATGCGTGAATCCCTTTCTATGGCAGGAATTATTTCGCCAAATTTGCTTTTGTACCGGGGATCTAAGAGTGTGGCAACCCAGTAGTCGGTATTACTTTGGATTCTGACAATCCGAGGGTCATGTTGCAGGTAGTGCAGCAAGAAGGCACTCATGTGTCTTGTGCATCCAGGAGGACCAAGTCCTTGTTGTCTTGGTGGTGGCGAGATGAGAATCTTGCTTCTTTCGTCTGCCCTCTCCCTCCAACCTCGCACAACAGAAATTTGATCAAGGTCTCCCTCATCTGATGAGTCTTCCATGCCCAGCGCCAGTTCGTCCTCCACTTCTTCCTCGCCTCCTGCACCTTCCTCAACAGTTTGGCTGCTACCATGCGCCCTCGGTAACCCCTCTCCCCCAGCCTCCAATGCCAGCCGCCTTGGCGCTGCCAACCTTCTTGACCTTGGAGATGTGATTCCTTCCGCATACGTCTCCCCCTGTTCCTCCTCCTCCTCTTCTTGTTCCACCACCTGACTCCGAACACTGTGTAAGGTGTGCTCCAGCATGTAAATCACCGGAATGGTCATGCTGATAATGGCATCGTCAGCACTAAACATCTTCGTTGCTATTTCAAAACTGTGCAGAAGGGTGCATAGGTCCCTTATCTGAGAATACTCCTGCAGCGTGATTTGCCCCCACCTCTTGATCTCGTTGGCGTATTGCATAACGTATTGCACCAGGGCTTGTCGGTGCTGTCACAGTCGCTGCAACATGTGAAGAGTTGAATTCCACTATGTGGGCACATGCCATTTCAGCCTGTGAACTGGCAGGCCCAACGACTTCTGTAGAGATGCAAGTCGTCGAGCTGCGGGATGCGAACGGCGGAAGTGAGCACACAGCGACCGTGCCCTCTGCAGAAGCCCATCTAGTCTGGGATAGTGGGATAAAAATTGCTGGACAACCAGGTTCAAAACGTGAGCCATACATGGCACGTGTGACATTGCCCCGGCGAAGGGCCACACCCAGGTTTGCAGCATTGTCGCACACAGCCTTCCCTGGCAGCAGGTTGAGTGGAGACAACCATTGATGGAACTCGGTCTCCAGACATTTCAATGTAAACACTGCCTGATGCCATTGAGCCCTGGTGACAGCATAGTGAGGAGGTGTGCAGGA
Organism: Ranitomeya imitator; assembly: GCF_032444005.1. Lineage (NCBI taxonomy): Eukaryota > Metazoa > Chordata > Amphibia > Anura > Dendrobatidae > Ranitomeya > Ranitomeya imitator. The sequence continues at coordinate 163,404,365 of NC_091287.1, read as the reverse complement.
TTCCTTCTGCACAGTTACAATGCGGGTGGCATTACCAGACAGGCTTTGGGTGCAGGTGGAGGACCGAGAGGAGGTTGAGGAAGCAGAAGCAGTGGAGGAACTTCTAGATACAGAGGATCGACGAGCAACTCATGGCGACAGCAAGACTTGGACAGCAGCCCCTTCTCCTGATGTCGCCGTAGTTACCCAGTGCCCAGTCACGGACATGTAATGCCCCTGTCCATGTCTACTCGTCCAAGTGTCTGTGGTGAAATGCACCCTGTCACACACAGAGTTTCTCAAGCAACAGTGATGTTGTGTACAACATGCTGGTGTAGCGCAGGCACAGCTTTCCTTGAGAAGTAGTGGCGACTGGGCATCTGGTACTGGGGCACTGCAACGGACATAAGGTCTAGAAAATCCTCTGCGTCCACCAGGCAGAAAGGCAGCATTTCTGTAGCCAACAGCTTGCTGATGGAGAAATTCAACCTCTTAGCTTTGTCATGGCTAGGAGGAAATGGTCTTTTACTTGTCCGCATCTGAGGGACTGAGGGCTGGCTGCTGTGCTTAGACGGAGTTGAGTAGCATGTCCCCGGCAAACTGCTGGTCTGTGAGGAAGGTGCAGGCAGAGATGTTATGTTGCCTTGATCAAAATGTGGTGTCGATGTCGGAGAGTGCTCAACACCAGCAGGTGTTTCCATTAGCAAATGTCCTGACGACCTGCCAATCACACTGGCTGTTGCGGTTAAAGAGATGGAAGCTCTGCATCCAAAACCATGTGCGACTGCTGTCCCCACAGTCACAGAGGATGAAGAGGACACGGATGCACTTGATGGGGCAGACGGTGGTTGACCCGGCCCAGTAGGTCGCATTGTAGCACAGGGAGCTTCCCACTGCAACTTATGCCTCATATCCATGTGATGGTTCATGCATGAAGTACTCAAGCTAGTGATTTTTTGGCCTCTACTGAGATTTTGTTGACAAATCTTACAGACAACATGAGTTGGGTCATCCTTTGCGATGTCAAAAAATGCCCAGGCTATGCAAGGCATAGACCCCGTGCGACCTGAAGAGCCACCATGACTTCTGGTCTGAGGCACAGTTGGTGTTGAGGATACAGTTGTTGACGTGCTTCCAGTACTCCGTCTCTGTCCAGGAAGGTGCACCATTACCTCGTCATCAGATTCGTCACTAGCATCCTCCTCCACCTCCTCTGCTGACCTCATGGACTGCTGGACTGGGGGTTGACAGTAAGTGGGATCTACAACCTCGTCATCATCATCCTGTGTGTTCTCACACCCGTCGTCCTCAGAGCCAACCTCTTTCTGCCCCGACCGAATAGTCAAGTTTTCGTTCCAATCAGGTATCTCAGTCTCATCATCATCTTCCTCAATGTCTCCTCCAACAGGAGTTACAGTTTGGGAACGAGGGTCTACATTATGCTCAGAACCTTCTTCATCTGGGCCTGGATCCAACTCACAAAGATTCTGAGGATCAGTGCAGATCATTTTCTTATCTGGATTCACAGAAGCTCTGGAGCAGAACTCTGATTACCAGGCTATAGTATGCTTAAACAGCTCTACAGACTCAACCATGTGTGTTACCCCATGCTCAGACGGGCAGCTGGAGACTTGGGAGCTGTGTGGAAGCAAGTGCGATTGAGGTGACAACTTTGAGGACTGGAGTAGTTGTGATGTTGAAGTTGACATGGAGGAGAGCCCACTTGAACGAGCACTTGATATCCATTCAAGCACCAGCTGTTTTTGTGCCTCATCTGGAATTTTTGGAGATGCTTGTAGCAATGGTCGTAATAAAGGGATCATATCAGATTGTCCACGAAAAGAAGTAGACATCTTACTTTGGCTGGAAGATGGTCTTTCTTCTGCAGATGTTACTGTTGCTTTACCACCTACCCCACGGACACAACCTTTTTTTCCCTTTCCAACATGCCTATTCCCCTTTCCACCAGCAGCAGGCCTTTTGCCACTTATTTTAGTGCTTAACTAATTGGCAACTCTGTATCTGTAGTTGTTGGCACAACAACCGATGGAAGAAAACCGAGCAGAACTGAGTGGCCAAACTGTGGTACTAGGCCCAAAACTATTAACTGGATTAGATGTAGTAAAAACTGAGATAGACAGGCGGTGTAGTTAGTTTCACAGGCGGGCTACTCTGCTGACGTGCAGACTCTGCTCCTAGGCCCTAAACTATTACGTGGATTAGATGCAGTGAAAATTGAGATACACAGGTGGTATAGTTTGTTTCACAGGCAGGCTACTCTGCTGACATGCAGACCCTGCTCCTAGGCTCTAAACTATCAACTGGATTAGATGCAGTGAAAATTGAGATACACAGGCAGTGTAGCTAGCTTCACAGGCGGGCTACTCACATGACTATCAGACAATGCTACTAGCCCAATAGTATTGGCTGAGCTAGATTACACCAAATGCTGTGACAAACACTTGCACAGCACTGGCATAGACATGATGCCTGGCAAACAGTGCTATGAACTGCTGTAACCTACCCTGAAAAGGGCTGATATTACAGCTAGTCCCGACTCCTCCCGACTCCCTGAACCTATCTCTCTGACAATTCGCTCCAAAAAAACACTCTTTGTCTGTATAGTGCCAACAGCAGCAGCAGTGCCGTCTAACACTAAGCTGCAGCAGTGGTGGCGACTGGGCAAATGGCTGGTTCTTATAGGGCAAGGACATGTGACATACACAGCCAATGACACATGCCCTTGCTTGTGTGCATCACATGCACATTGCTGTGTGTGTGCACTGCTGATAGGCTGAGAGACTGCACCGCCCCACTGTAAATGCGGGAAAGAAAAAAAATGGAGATCGGCGTTATGTCAGCACAGATCTATCCCCCGCCCCCTGCCCACTCTACACTGAAACAGTCTATTAACAATGATAAACAGTTTTAATGTGCAAATCAAGCGAGGCTTTTGCTGAATGAACAGTTATCGAACAGAAACTCGAACAGCCGAATTTTAAGCAAATTGTTCAGGTTCGTCGAATGACTCGAACACTGCCCAAAACAGCTCGAATTTGAGATTGGCGAACAGTTTGACTCGAACACCTCTCATCTCTATTAATGACTGCTCGGAGATTTAGTTTTCATCGCGGCAGCTGAATGATTTACAGCTACTAGCCAGGTGGAGTACATGTGGGGTTGCCTGGTTGCTAGGGTATCCCCACATGTAATCAATCAGGCTAGTAGCTGTAAATCATTCAGCTGCCTCGATGAAAAATAAATCTCCGAGCAGTCATAAATACTTGGAGGTCACCCGAGCGTGCTCGGGAAAACCCAAGCAACGAGTACACTTGCTCATTACTAGTTACTACCTTTCCAAAAAATGACCAAGACTAGGTCATCCCTTGTGGCCCGATATGCCTCCTGGAGTCCCTGAAGGTGCATTCCGAATGTTAGGGAGGGTTTTGGGGGATCGGGGAATTGGGTAGCGAGGGCAATGAGCTCACTTGGGGACCAGGGCTTGTATGTTTCTATTGGCCACACCTGACGATGAAGATATACTGGCTGGTTATCTTCATCCATCCCGGGGGGTACAGACAGTACATGACTTGTGGTCTTCATGGGGAAAAGAGGCACCTTGTGGGTAATCAGTGGGCATAGGGACCCACAGGACAAGCAATAGTTAGCCCCAGGGGAATTTTGTTGGCCACAAGACCTACATGTCCTTTGATCCTGCATAAGGTGGGGGGGGGGGCAAAGGGTACATTGGCTTTATATCTAGTGCAGGAATTTCAGGGTTTTAATAGCATCATAGATTTGATACATACCAAATTTCTTCAGAATCATTCCACATCAATCTACTGCTTCCTTTCCTCTCAGTTTCTCCACTATCTCCCATGCTGGAAATGAGACAATCCCTTTTGGATCAGTGCATCCCTTACTGTTGCCATTGCCCATGACTACAACACTTGTTCCAGAGTTAACCATAGAACTCTTTATGACACAGCTTGAGTCTCTCAGACTCTAAATTTAATCCTGTCCCAGTTGCTACAAGACTAGGAAGAGCTATGGAGATTCTTACACACAAACAAAACAACAACAATCCAAAAATTATAATACCAATAGGTATAGCAATTACTTCCACTAGTCAAAATACTATGGCATGGGAGAATGGGAGAATAAATTAATTTTAGACAAAGCCTTTATCCACCTCCTCTGACTCATACAGATTACATCTAGCACAAAAGAGGAGGGGATACCTAGACCTGAGCATAATGGCAGGTTTTAAGTACTTAATCAAAACTTCCCTTCAACAACCTGCACGGGGCACAGCTTGGCAATTACATCTGTGTTACGTCTCCCCTGGCTCAATAGAGACTACTACTCCTACCATTAGATTTCCTCTCTTGAGTTCATTCAGCACAGATCACAGACACTGAGGACAATGATTCTGATTCATTAACACAATTTTTAGAATACGTCAGTCACTCAATGCACACTCCAAAATTGCTGGCATAAAATCCTTCTGTTTTCGGGCTAATGCTGCATTCAGCTCCTCTTTCAAGAGAGTGCCCTTATCAGTTTACAGGGGACAATTAATACCTAATTAACCAAAAGCAGATATGTCAAGATCCCAATCTAACAAAAATAACCAAAAGAGAAAAAAAACAACAGGATCCCTAAAATATAACTTTTAATCTTACAAGTTTTAAAATAGTATTCCAAAATTGAAGACAAGCGCCAAACAGACCTAAATCATAGGGAAAAGAAGGATAAATAACAATGATGTATCCTATTGGGCCCTACAAATATAATAAACTGGTCCCTACCTGACAGTGGAGGTTGGCACCCTAAGTTTCAGCGGTTGGCGTCCCCACTCTGCAGCGGCTAGCCCTTCTGTCCCTACAAATCCCTATGAGCAAAAAATGTGTCCCAATACACCAAATACCCTAGTGAAAAAAACACAAAAAAATGCAAAAATAACCATAAAAAATGAAAAAAAAAAATAATAAATTAGAGTGGGTATTTCCCACAATAATAAAGTGCTCTATAAAGCTTCCCAAATGGGAGAAAAACAGGAATAATATCCCCTCTATATCCAAGGGACCATATCAAAATCAAGGATATACAATCTATTAGTAAAGCAGATATAACCCTAAGGAAATGTTAAATGCTCAATTAGGCTCCCATATTTAAGGAACACTAGGGAATAATGCCCTCTCTTGACCAAAATATCAATAATTGTATAAGGTGTAAAATTATAAGCTTGTCTCTATTGTTCTATAATACTTTGGGAGAATAGCATAAAAACTCCACGTTCACTATTGCTTTATGAATGTAAATACATTATAGATCACAGATAGCCATCATCATATCTATTGGTATAAAGCATTATAGCCAATCAAAGCTCCTCAAGTGAAATACAGAGCGGAGTAAGCCCTCCCTAGTAAGCCACCGATCGACCCCTTTTCAAAAAACATCAAAGGCCCCTTTCAAATATAATAGTGCCAGAGACCTTCAATAGGCGACACTTCACAAATCAAATGTACCTGCTGAATAGGGTTACAGCACATAGTCGCCCTTTAAATAGGATTACAGCACATGATCACAATCAAGTCATCAATCTGAGGCCGTTACATTGACGACATCCTGTTTTTTTGGAAGGGGGATGTTGAGTCCTTTTATGGTTTTATGTGATACCTCAACACGAACATTGAGCGGTTGACTTTCACCTATGAGATTGGTATGGACAAGATTACCTTTCTTGATATCCAGATTTCAAGATTAAAGGATGGCACTTTGAGTACCACAATTTTTCATAAACCTACTGCTCAAATAGCCTTTTACGATGGGAAAGCCATCACCTGCCCCCATTGAAGAGAGGTATTCCGAAGGGACAGTTCCTCAGGTTGCGGAGGAATTGATCCTCAATGGGGGATTTCGAGGCTAAGTCACTTGATCTTAAATATCGGTTTAGAGATAGAGGATACCCGGAGGAGGTCATTGGGTCTGCCTATGAGGCTGCGTATTAAGCTAACCGTACATCTTTATTGATACCAAAAATGGGTTCTGAGACAAAATCTGTTACACGCCTTATAGGTACTTATGATGACCAATCCCAAAAGTTATATGACATACTGAAGAAATACTGGCGGATTCTTAGATCGGACCCGGATATTGGTGATTGCATCTCCCCATATCCCTCTATCACGTATAGAAGGGGTAAATCAATTAAATATATGGTGTGATCCATAGTCATTTTTCTCCCCCTAAGAAACCCAATACGTGGCTAACTAATAGATCTATGGGAAATTTTAGATGTGGGAATTGTTCTTTTTGCAAACACGTACGGCCCTCTAAGACTTTTAAAAGTTCATCTACCAACAGGTCCTTCTGTATGAAACAATTTGCTAATTGTAAGACATCAGGGGTTGTGTATTTGTGTACCTGCAGCTGTCCAAAGGACTATGTTGGTAAAACAAAATGCGAGCTACGCGTCCGTATCCTGGAACATTTGGGGGATATTAGACATGGTAGAGACACTCCCCTGGCAAGACATGTCACTGAGGTACACCAGGGCAACTTGGACTCAATATCCTTTGTAGTTATCGAAGTTATCCCCCCATCGGTGAGATTAGGAGATTGGGATAATAGAATTGTTCAGAGAGAAACCAGGTGGATCTATCTGTTAAAGTCAGTGAGTCCGCTGGGTCTCAACGAACAGATGTCCTTCACGAGCTTCATTTATGATCACTTAGTGTCCCTTGAGGTATTTTGTTTTCTGCCGAATATATTTATATATTCATATTTTCTGTCATATCGGCTGACAAGGTTATTATCTTTAGTTATTTGCTGTTCCTTTTTTGTTTTTGTTCGTTTTTTATCTGTCTGTTACTTTTTGGCCTCCATTGTCCTGTTCTTAGGAGGTAACTAACTTCTTTAGCTACACACTATTATTTCTATGAGTAGCTGAGTAGCTATACCTCGAGATATGCTAGGTATTATTTAATGACAACATGCCCCCAATATGTTTATCAGTATCCATGGTTGCAGAACAATTCTGCATCTTATTTGACGCTATTTCCGGCATTGAAATGGCAACCTGCATGCCAGCTGATTGAGTCCGGATGTGGCACAAGGGCCTTGCTTGGACTGCCTAGGGTTGCTAAGCGCTGCTGCATCTCACGTAACGTCTTTTACGTCAGGGGGATTAGTACCTGGTGGAGCGCAGGTGCGTTCCACTGGGCGCTGTTTGGACTGCGCATGGCTATTACGTCCGCCCATGGTTGCTAGGCGCCGCCGCATCTCACGTCATTTCTGGGGGTGAGAAGAATTACATGTTGGCTGTTGGAGCGCAGATGCGCTCCATGGATGCTGCTGATACTGCGCATGACTGTTACGCAGCGTCCGGTCCTTCGGATAGTGGGGAGGCGTTCCCGGAAGCTGACACTGAGGGGCACGAGTGGCGGTATTTATGAAGTAAGCTATAAAAGAACGGGACATATGACAGGCTTTCAGCTCTATTCCACCGTGATGGCCACATTCCCTGATGAACCCCTGCTATTCCCACGGGGGGGAAACGCGTTGGATATTATCTGGGAAGTTGTTTATATGGGGCTCCACCGATGATTCAGTATAAGAGCGACCCTCTATCTTACAGCACAAATGAGTATATGCCATCTGAATACTAATATGGTTGACAAATGATTTTTTGCTCTGATTGAGCTGATTGTGATCATGTGCTGTAATCCTATTTAAAGGGCGACTATGTGCTGTAACCCTATTCAGCAGGTACATTTGATTTGTGAAGTGTCACCTATTGAAGGTCTCTGGTACTATTTTATTTGAAAGGGGCCTTTGATGTTTTTTGAAAAGGGGTGGATCGGTGGTTTACTAGGGAGGGCTTACTCCGCTCTGTATTTCACTTGAGGAGCTTTGATTGGCTATAATGCTTTATACCAATAGATATGATGATGGCTATCTGTGATCTATAATGTATTTACATTCATAAAGCAATAGTGAACGTGGAGTTTTTATGCTATTCTCCCAAAGTATTATAGAACAATAGAGACAAGCTTATAATTTTACACCTTATACAACTATTGATATTTTGGTCAAGAGAGGGCATTATTCCCTAATGTTCCTTAAATTTGGGAGCCTAATTGAGCATTTAACATTTCCTTAGAGTTATATCTGCTTTACTAATAGATTTTATATCCTTGATTTCGATATGGTCCCTTGGACATAGAGGGGATATTTGTTATGATCTGGTGGTTTAGGAGCAACATGGAACGAGCTCTGAAGGAAGTGGTACCTGTACTGACCGCAGTCCCTAAGCTCAACACAACACTAGAAGTAGCCGTGGGATGCTCCTAACAATCCCTAGGCACCTCGTCACAGCCTGAGAACTAACTACCCCTAAAGATAGAAACAGGAAAACTTTCTCGCCTCAGAGAAAATCCCCAAAGGATAGATAGCCCCCCACAAGTAATGACTGTGAGTGGAGAGGGAAAAGACATACACAGAATGAAACCAGGATGAGCACAGGAGGCCAGTCTAGCTAGATAGATAGGACAGGATGGAATACTGTGCGGTCAGTATAAAACACTACAAAAAATCCACACAGAGTTTACAAAAATCTCCACACCTATCTAAAGGTGTTTAGGGTAAATCTGCTTCCCAGAGCTTCCAGCAACACTGAATTAATTCCTACCGACAAGCTGGACAAACATAGAAAGCACAGAACGGATAAGTCCACAACCTGTGGACAGAAAAGAGCAAGCAAGGACTTAGCTTTGCTGAACTGGTCAGGATAACAGGAAAATCCAAAGAGATGTGAATCCAACCAGGAACCAATGACAAGTGGCACAAGCTGAAGGAAAGAGCCAGGCTAAATAGCCGAGCAGAATAGACAATCAGTGGAAGCAGTTGCTGACTGCTAAATCCAAGGAGCAGCCATTCCACTTAAAACCACCGGAGGGAGCCCAAGAGCAGAACTCACAAAAGTGCCACTTACAACCACCGGAGGGAGCCCAAGAGCGGAATTCACAACAGTACCCCCCCCCCTTGAGGAGGGGTCACCGAACCCTCACCAGAGCCCCCAGGCCGATCAGGACGAGCCAAGTGAAAAGCACGAACCAAATCGGTGGCATGGACATCGGAGGCAACAACCCAAGAATTATCCTCCTGGCCATAACCCTTCCACTTGACAAGATACTGAAGCCTCCGCCTCGAAAAACGAGAATCCAAAATTTTCTCAACCTCATATTCCAACTCTCCCTCAACCAACACCGGGGCAGGAGGATCAACTGAGGGAACAACGGGCACCACATATCTCCGCAACAAAGATCTATGGAAAACATTATGAATGGCAAAAGAGGCTGGAAGAGCCAAACGAAAAGACGCCGGATTGATAATTTCAGAAATCTTATCAGGACCAATAAACCGAGGCTTAAACTTAGGGGAAGAAACCTTCATAGGAACATAACGAGAAGACAACCAAACCAAATCCCCCACACGAAGCCGGGGACCAACACACCGACAGCGGTTAGCAAAACGTTGAGCCCTTTCCTGAGACAACGTCAAATTGTCCACCACATGAGTCCAAATCTGCTGCAGTCTGTCCACAACAGAATCCACACCAGGACAATCAGAAGGCTCAACCTGCCCAGAAGAAAAACGAGGGTGAAACCAAAGTAGCCGAACTAGCCCGATTATTAAGGGCAAACTCGGCCAACGGCAAGAAAGCCACCCAATCATCCTGATCAGCAGACACAAAGCATCTCAAATAGGTCTCCAAGGTCTGATTAGTTTGCTCAGTTTGGCCATTAGTCTGAGGATGAAACGCCGAAGAAAAAGACAAATCAATGCCCATCCTAGCACAATAGGCCCGCCAAAACCTAAAGACAAACTGAGAACCTCTGTCAGACACAATATTCTCCGGAATGCCATGCAAATGAACCACATGCTGAAAAAACAACGGAACCAAATCTGAGGAGGAAGGCAACTTAGGCAAAGGTACCAGATGGACCATGTTAGAGAACCGGTCACAAACAACCCAGATAACAGACATCTTCTGGGAAACAGGAAGATCCGAAATAAAATCCATGGAAATATGCATCCAGGGCCTCTAAGGGACCGGCAAAGGCAAAAGCAACCCACTAGCGCGGGAACAGCAATGCTTGGCTCGGGCGCAAGTCCCACAGGACTGCACAAAAGCACGCACATCGCGTGACAAGGAAGGCCACCAAAAGGACCTAGCAACCAAATCTCTGGTACCAAAAATCCCAGGATGACCAGCCAACACTGAACAATGAACCTCAGAAATCACCTTACTTGTCCATCCATCAGGAACAAACAGCTTCCCCACTGGACAGCGGTCAGGCCTATCAGCCTGAAATTCCCAAAGCACCCGCCGCAAATCAGGGGAGATGGCAGAAAGAATCACCCCTACCTTAAGAATGCCAACCGGCTCAAGGACTCCAGGAGAATCAGGCGAAAAACTCCTAGAGAGGGCATAAGCCTTAACATTCTTAGATCCCGGAAGATACGAGACCACAAAATCAAAACGGGAGAAAAACAGGGACCATCGAGCTTGTCTAGGATTCAGCCGCTTGGCCGACTCGAGGTAAATCAGATTCTTATGATCAGTCAAGACCAAAACACGGTGCTTAGCTCCCTCAAGCCAATGTCACCACTCCTCAAACGCCCACTTCATAGCCAACAACTCCCGATTGCCAACATCATAATTGCGTTCCGCAGGCGAAAACTTTCTGGAAAAAAAAGCACACGGTTTCATCAAAGAACCATCAGAATCCCTCTGAGACAAAACGGCCCCTGCCCCAATCTCAGAAGCGTCAACCTCAACCTGAAAAGGAAGAGAAACATCCGGCTGACGCAACACAGGGGCAGAAGTAAATCGGCGTTTAAGCTCCCGAAAGGCCTCAACAGCCGCAGAGGACCAATTCGTTACATCAGCGCCTTTCTTCGTCAAATCAGTAAGGGGCTTAACCACACTGGAAAAGTTGGCAATGAAACGGCGATAGAAATTAGCAACGCCCAAAAATTCTTGAAGGCTCTTCACAGATGTGGGTTGAATCCAGTCATGAATAGCTTGGACCTTAACAGGATCCATTTCCATAGACGAGGGAGAAAAAATAAAACCCAAAAAAGAGACCTTCTGAACTCCGAATAGGCACTTAGACCCCTTCACAAATAAATCATTATCACAAAGGATCTGGAACACCATCCTGACCTGCTTCACATGAGACTCCCAATCATCGGAAAAAATCAAAATATCATCCAAATGTACAACCATGAATTTATCAAGATAATTGCGGAAAATATCATGCATGAAGGATTGGAACACAGATGGAGCATTAGAGAACCCGAATGGCATCACAAGGTATTCAAAATGGCCTTCGGGCGTATTAAATGCAGTTTTCCATTCGTCACCCTGTTTAATACGAACAAGATTATATGCCCCTCGGAGGTCAATCTTAGTAAACCAACTAGCCCCCTTAATCTGAGCAAACAAATCAGAAAGCAAAGGCAAGGGGTATTGGAATTTGACCGTGATCTTATTAAGAAGACGATAATCTATACAGGGTCTCAAGGAGCCATCCTTCTTAGCAACAAAAAAGAAACCCGCTCCCAATGGTGACGAAGACGGCCGAATATGCCCTTTCTCCAAAGATTCCTTAACATAGCTCCGCATGGCGGCATGCTCTGGCACAGACAGATTGAAAAGTCGGCCCTTAGGGAACTTACAACCAGGAATCAAGTTAATAGCACAATCACAGTCCCTATGTGGAGGAAGGGAACTGGACTTGGGCTCATCAAATACATCCTGGAAATCCGACAAAAACTCAGGGACCTCAGAAGAGGGGGAAGAGGAAATTGACATCAAAGGAACATCACTATGTACCCCTTGACAACCCCAACTAGTCACAGACATAGTTTTCCAATCCAGCACCGGATTATGTTCCTGTAACCATGGAAAACCCAGTACAACAACATCATGCAGGTTATGCAACACCAGAAAACGGCAATTTTCCTGATGTGCAGGAGCCATGTACATGGTCATCTGCGTCCAGTACTGAGGTTTATCCTTGGCCAATGGAGTAGCATCAATGCCCCTCAAAGGAATAGGGCTCTGCAAAGGCTGCAAGGAAAAACCACAGCGCCTGGCGAATTCTAAGTCCATTAAGTTCAGGGCAGCACCTGAATCCACAAATGCCATGACAGAAAAGGATGACAATGAGCAAATCAGGGTCACAGATAAAAGAAATGTAGGCTGTACAGTACTAATGGTAACAGACCTAGCGACCCTCCTAGTACGTTTAGGGCAATCAGAAATAACATGAGCAGAATCACTACAGTAAAAACACAGCCTATTCTGACGTCTGAATTCCTGCCGTTCTGTTCTAGTCAAAATCCTATCACATTGCATAGGTTCAGGACTCTGCTCAGAGGACACTGCCATATGGTGCATAGTTTTGCGCTCGCGCAAACGCCGATCAATCTGAATGGCTAGAGACATAGATTCGCTCAAACCAGTAGGCGTAGGGAAGCCCACCATAACATCTTTAAGGGCTTCAGAAAGACCTTTTCTGAAAATAGCAGCCAGAGCATCCTCATACCATTTAGTGAGCACAGACCATTTCCTAAATTTCTGGCAGTATAATTCTGCCGCTTCCTGACCTTGACACAAGGCCAACAGGGTTTTTTCTGCATGATCCACAGAATTAGGTTCGTCATACAATAATCCGAGCGCTTGAAAAAATGCGTCTACATTCAGCAATGCCGCATCTCCTGATTCAAGGGAGAATGCCCAGTCCTGAGGGTCACCACGCAGCAAGGATATGATGATTTTAACTTGCTGAATGGGATCACCAGAAGAATGGGGTTTCAAAGCAAAAAACAATTTGCAGTTATTTTTAAAGTTCAAAAACTTGGATCTGTCCCCAAAAAACAAATCAGGAGTAGTAACTCTAGGCTCCAAAGCCGGAGTCTGGACAACATAATCTTGGAAACTCTGTACTCTTGCAGCAAGTTGATCCACACGAGAAAACAAACCCTGAACATCCATGCCAGAGCATAAATCCTGAACCACCCAGAGATCAAGAGGAAAAAAAAGACAAAAGAGAGCACAGAAAAAAAAATGGCTCAGAATTTTTTCCTTCTTTTGAGATGCATTTAATTCATTTTTGGCCACTTGTACTGTTATGATCTGGTGGTTTAGGAGCAACATGGGACGAGCTCTAAAGGAAGTGGTACCTGTACTGACCGCAGTCCCTAAGCTCAACACAACACTAGTAGTAGCCGTGGGATGCTCCTAACACTCCCTAGGCACCTCGTCACAGCCTGAGAACTAACTACCCCTAAAGATAGAAACAGGAAAACTATCTTGCCTCAGAGAAAATCCCCAAAGGATAGCCCCCCACAAGTAATGACTGTGAGTGGAGAGGGAAAAGACATACACAGAATGAAACCAGGATGAGCACATGAGGCCAGTCTAGCTAGATAGATAGGACAGGATGGAATACTGTGCGGTCAGTATAAAACACTACAAAAAATCCTCACAGAGTTTACAAAAATCTCCACACCTGACTAAAGGTGTGGAGGGTAAATCTGCTTCCCAGAGCTTCCAGCAACACTGAATTAATTCATACCAACAAGCTGGACAAACATAGAAAGCACACAACGGATAAGTCCACAACCTGTGGACAGAAAAGAACAAGCAAGGACTTAGCTTTGCTGAACTGGTCAGGATAACAGGGAAATCCAAAGAGATGTGAATCCAACCAGGAACCAATGACAAGTGGCACAAGCTGAAGGAAAGAGCCAGGCTAAATAGCCGAGCAGAATAGACAATCCGTGGAAGCAGCTGCTGACTGCTAAATCCAAGGAGCAGCCATTCCACTTAAAACCACTGGAGGGAGCCCAAGAGCAGAACTCACAAAAGTGCCACTTACAACCATTGGAGGGAGCCCAAGAGCGGAATTCACAACAGATATTATTCCCATTTTTCTCCCATTTGGGAAGCTTTATAGAGCACTTTATTATTGTGGGAAATACCCGCTCTATTTTTATTATTTAATTTTTTCATTTTTATGGTTATTTTTGCATTTTTTTGTGTTTTTTTCACTAGGGTATTTGGTGTATTGGGACACATTTTTTCCTCACAGGGATTTGTAGGGACAGAAGGGCTAGCCGCCGCGGAGTGGGGGCGCCAACCACTGAAACTTAGGATGCCAACCTCCACTGTCAGGTAGGGACCAGTTTAGTATATTTGTAGGGCCCAATAGAATACATCATTGTTATTTATCCTTCTTTTCCCTATGATTTAGGTCTGTTTGGCGCTTGTCTTCAATTTTGGAATACTATTTTAAAACTTGTAAGATTATAAGTTATATTTTAGGGACAATTAATACCCTCAGAGTACTACCTTAATTTTGACAGATTCCTCTGTTATGAACAGTCACACTTCCCTGATCTTGTTAAGGACCAATTTTTCTCTTCACCACATGTGAAGGAACAAACCTAATGGGATCCCTTATCAATTAGAGACCGTATTCCCTTATTAGTCACTCAAAAATCATTCAGTCCCATATTCAAGGATCCTCATAGTTTACAACAATATCACTCCAGACTTTACAATCACATAGACAATGAGGACATACAACAATCCTCTGACTCCTGAAATATACATGTTGAACTGCAGATGCCCCTGACCAAAATCATTGGGCAAGATTGGCTACTCGTCACTTCATTCAATGTTCATTCAACCATCAATCAATCATCAGTTATACATCTAAAGACACATTGAAACATATTACAGACCACAAATGATACATACAAAAATTCATATAACGGCAAAGATTCAACAGAGATTGTCTTGTTCAGACCACCAATTACCCATCCCTGAACCCTCTAGGTAGCACTGAATTTTTTTAGTAACACAATGGGTTACTCATTGTGGATCATTCAGTGATTCAAGGAGAGTTCCTTGCTGTCGGGTCCAAAGGAAGTCCAGTTCTGACCATCCCGGGTTTTGGCACCATGTACTGATGTGGAAACCTGTATGGAAAGGTTTAGGAGAAACTCAAAAGGTTTAGAAAGGTTTAGGAGAAACTCAAAAGGTTTCACACATTTGCCAGTTTTGATCAAATCAGGAAGGCAATTGATTGGAGACAAGAGCACACAAGCAGGGTCTCTTGGTGTACTAGCTTGTCTGATCTCAGAAGCCAAGTCAGAAATTTTATTACAACCATAAAAAAAATAGGAATGGCTTCTCACATTACATTAGGTAAGAGAGAAGCTATTTTTATTGGGAAAAGAAAGTATTTTAATTGGAAAATAACGAGTCATATATTTTGACTCCTGCAGAAGTCTATTATGAATTCGACAAAAGTCCTTGAAGCTCACTTTGTCCAAACTAGACTTTCAAAAACAGAAAATGAAAGCTTAAGGGTATGTTCACACGTTCCTGATTTCCATCCTTTTTTTTTCAGGACTGTTTTTTAAAAAACTGCAGCTCTTGGCAGAAAACGCAGGTCCTTTTTTTGGTCCTTTTTTTGTCCTTTTTTGATCCTTTTTTTTATCCTTTTTTTGATCCTTTTTTTTATGCAGTTTTCTATGCAGTTAAAATGGATGAAAATACCCTAACCCTACCCCTAACCGTACCCCTAACCCTACCCCTACCCCTACCCCTAACCCTACCCCTAACCCTACCCCTAACCCTACCCCTAACCCTAACCCTACCCCTACCCCTAACCCTACCCCTAACCCTACCCCT
Source organism: Ranitomeya imitator (assembly GCF_032444005.1). Taxonomy (NCBI): domain Eukaryota; kingdom Metazoa; phylum Chordata; class Amphibia; order Anura; family Dendrobatidae; genus Ranitomeya; species Ranitomeya imitator. The sequence continues at coordinate 163,388,605 of NC_091287.1, read as the reverse complement.
AACCCTACCCGTAACCCTATTCTAACCTTAGTGGAAAAAAAATAATTCTTAATTTTTTTTTATTGTCCCTACCTATGGGGGTGACAAAGGGGGGGGGGTCATTTACTATTTTTTTTTATTTTGATCACTGAGACAGGTTATATCTCAGTGATCAAAATGCACTTTGGAACGAATCTGCCGGCCGGCAGATTCGGCGGGCGCACTGCGCATGCGCCCGCCATTTTGCAAGATGGCGGCGCCCAGGGAGAAGACGGCCGGACGGACACCGGGACGCCCGGTAAGTATAAGGGGGGGAGATTAGGGCACGGGGGGGCATCGGAGCACTGGGGGGGGCATCGGAGCACGGGGCGGTGGGATTGGAGCACGGGGGGGTGGGATCGGAGCACGGGGGGCAGCCACACTCCGCCCACGCACTTCCGCCCGCTTCCCCGCACTTCCTGCTGCAGCGGTTCGGCACCACAAACCGCAGTAAAACCCGCAGATATTTTTTTCATCTGCGGGTTTTACTGCGGGTTTGACCTCACAATGGAGGTCAATGGGTGCAGAACCGCTGCGGCTCCGAAAAAAGAAGTGACATGGTACTTCTTTTTTACCGTGGCTATTCAGCGCGGCTTTTTTTCCCGATTCCCGCATCATGTGCACAGTGGTTCCTGTTTTCCATAGGGTACAGTACACTGTACCCTGCATGGAAAACAGCTGCGGAACCGCAGCGGCAAAAACGCTGCGGTTCCGCAGAAAAAAACGCACTGTGTGAACATGGCCTAACACTCAGACACCAGTATATAGAGACAACATCCTGTGTTATTGCTTTTATTAATAACATTTATAAAGCTGTTATTAAAATGCAAAATTATTAAAGATATATAGGTAGATTTAATTGTCGAAAATAATAATCAAAACTAAATATAAAATACAGTATTTACCACAACAGTAGATACCTAGCATATTATGAACATGTCACCCAACACTTTAAACTCTCATGCACCTGCATACAATTCTATATGAAAGCATACAATTTTGTTTAAAAATTGCATGAAAATTCATGTATAACGTAAAAAATAAATAATACCTCAGGCACATTATTCCTTCTAAACAATAAAAATCACAACGTACCATATGTCACTTATACCGACCCTATGCCTAAAAATATCATAAAACTACCACAATTCACATATAGCAAACAAATACGTAATGTAGATAAATGTCCTGTTCAAGTGCAGTGGGTGATTGAATATGTACTTACTCTCTTTCTAGACTTGTTTCGTAAGTGGGTGGTAACATGATGAATGTATGCATTTTTCCCCTCTCCCTGTAGGCTGTACAGGTGAGAAATTAAAGAACTAGAAATTAATCTTTCTTTCAAATGCAAGCTGCAGCTTCCTTCTGCCCACATTTTAACCCCATAAGCCCCAAGGGTGGTTTGCACGTTAATGACCGGGCCAATTTTTACAATTCTGACCACTGTCCCTTTATGAGGTTATAACTGTGGAATTCAAAAGCAAAAGAAAAAAAAAAAAAAAAGAAAAAAAGTGGTTAGCACTCACCAAACCCGATGCTATAAAAAGTCTTTATTTTGACATGGACATGGACAGGGAGAACATGATGTCTGTCCTTCAGACATCATGTTCTCCCTGTCCATGTCCATGTCAAATTAAAGACTTTTTATAGCATCGGGTTTGGTGAGTGCTAACCACTTTTTTTCTTTTGCTTTTGAATTATATATCTTTTTGGTTGAGCACCCCTTATGCCCATGTATTGAGTAGGAGGTATAGGGGCTGGTGCAGCATATTGTAGCACGCCGATAGGTGATCGCGAATGACAGCAGTGCGGGTATACTTTGTTTCTTCTTTTTTTGGACTTGGTATAACTGTGGAATGCTTCAACGGATCCCGGAGATTCTGACATTGTTTTCTCGTGACATAATGGGCTTCATAATAGTGGTAAAATTTCTTTTATATTACCTGCGTTTATTTGGGAAAATATTGAAAATTTCTCAATTTTCCAACTTTGAATTTTTATGCCCTTAAATCACAGAGATACAGTACAGACCTAAAGTTTGGAAACACCTTCTCATTTAAAGATTTTTCTGTTTTTTCATGACTATGAAAATTGTAAATTCACACTGAAGGCATCAAAACTATGAATTAACATATGTGGAATTATATACTTAACAAAAAAGTGTGAAACAACTGAAAATATGTCTTATATTCTAGGTTCTTCAAAGTTGCCACCTTTTGCTTTGATGACTGCTTTGCACACTCTTGGCATTCTCTTGATGAGCTTCAAGAGGTTGTCACCAGAAATGGTGTTCCAACAATCTTGAAAGAGTTCGGAGAGATGCTTTCACTCTGTGGTCCAGCTCACCCCAAACCATCTCGATTGGGTTCAGGTCTGGTCACTGTGGAGGCCAGGTCATCTGGCGTAGCACCCCATCACTCTCCTTCTTGGTCAAATAGCCCTTACAAAGCCTGAAGGTGTGTTTGGGGTCATTGTCCTGTTGAAAAATAAATGATGGTCCAACTAAATGCAAACCGGATGGCATAGCATGCTTATCCAAGATGCTGCGGTAGCCATGCTGGTTCAGTATGCCTTCAATTTTGAATAAATCCCCAACAGTGTCACCAGCAAAGCACCCCCACACCATCACACCTCCTCCTCCATGCTTCACGGTGGGAACCACGCAAGTAGAGTCCATCTGTTCACCTTTTCTGTGCCGCACAAAGACACGGTGGTTGGAACCAAAGATCTCAAATTTTGACTCATCAGACCAAAGCACAGATTTCCACTGGTCTAGTGTCCATTCCTTGTGTTCTTTTGCCCAAACGAGTCTCTTCTGCTTGTTGCCTGTCCTTAGCAGTGGTTTCCTAGCAGCTATTTTACCACGAAGGCCTGCTGCACAAAGTCTCCTCTTAACAGTTGTTGTAGAGATGTGTCTGCTGCTAGAACTCTGTGTGGCATTGACCTGGTCTCTAATCTGAGCTGCAATTAACCTGCGATTTCTGAGGCTGGTGACTCGGAAAAACTTCAGAAGCAGAGGTGACTCTTGGTCTTCCTTTCCTGATGTGAGCCAGTTTATTTGTAGTGCTTGATAGTTTTTGCCACTGCACTTGGGGACACTTTCAAAGCTTTTCCTATTTTTTGGACTGACTGACCTTCATTTCTTAAAGTAATGATGGCCACTCATTTTTCTTTACTTAGAATTTGTATTATGGCAAGAAAAAAGCCGCTAACAGTCTATTCAGTAGGACTATCAGCTGTGCATCCACCAGACTCCTGCTCAGCACAACTGATGGTTCCAACCCCATTTATAAGGCAAGAAATCACACTTATTATACCTGACAGGGCACACCTGTGAAGTGAAAACCATTTCCGGTGACTACCTCTTGCAGCTCATCAAGAGAATGCCAAGAGTGTGCAAAGCAGTCATCAAAGCAAAAGGTGGCAACTTTGAAGAACCTAGAATATAAGACATATTTTCAGTTGTTTCACACTTTTTTGTTAAGTATATAATTCCACGTGTGTTAATTCATAGTTTTGATGCCTTCAGTGTGAATTTACAATTTTCATAGTCATGAAAATACAGAAAAATCTTTAAATGAGAAGGTGTGTCAAAACTTTTGGTCTGTACTGTATGTCACACAATATACTTAATAAGTAACATTTCCCACATGTATACTTTACATCAGCACAATTTTGGAAGACATTTTTTTTGTTAGGGAGTTATAAGGGTTAAAAGTTGAACAGCTATTTCTCATTTTTACAACACCATTTTTTTTAGGGACCACATCACATTTGAAGTCATTTTGAGTTGTCTATATAATAGAAAATAACCAAGTGTGACACCAATCTAAAAATTTAACCCCTCAAGGTGCTCAAAACCACATTCAAGAAGTTTATTAACCCTTCAGGTGTTTCACAGAAATTTTTGGAATGTTTAAAAAAATTAACGTTTAACTTTTTTTCACAAAAAATTTATTCAGCTCCAATTTGTTTTATTTTACCAATGGTAACAGGAGAAATTGTACCCCAAAAGTTGTTGTGCAATTTGTCCTGAGTACGCTGATACCCCATGTTTGGGGGTAAACCACTGTTTGGGCGCATGGCAGAGCTCGGAAGGGAAGGAGCACCATTTGACTTTTCAATGCAAAATTGACTGTACAGTAATTGAGTTGGGATACCACGTTGCATTTGGAGAGCCCCTGATGTGCCTAACCATTGAAACGCCCCACAAGTGACACCATTTTGGAAATTAGACCCCCTAAGGAACTTATCTAGATGTGTTATGAGAGCTTTGAACCCCCAAGTGTTTCACTACAGTTTATAATGCAAAATAAAAAAAATAAAAATTCCACAAAAATTATTTTTTAGGTCCCAGTTTTGTATTTTCCCAAGTGTAACAGGAGAAATTGGACCCCAAAAGTTGTCTAATATGTCCTGAGTACGCGGATACCCTATATATGGGTGGGAACCACCGTTTGGGTACATGGCAGAGCTCGGAAGGGAAAGAGCGCCATTTGGAATGCAGACTTAGATGGATTGGTCTGCAGGCGTCACATTGCGTTTGCAGAGCCACTAATGTACCTAAATAGTAGAAACCCCTCACAAGTGACCCCATATTGGAAACTAGACCCCCCAAGGAACTTATCTAGATGTGTTGTGAGAACTTTGAACCCCCAAGTGTTTCACTACAGTTTATAACGCAGAGCCGTGAAAATAAAAAATCTTTTTTTTCCACAAAAATTATTTTTTAGCCCTCAGTTTTGTATTTTCCCGAGGGTAAGAGGAGAAATTTGTCCCCAAAAGTTGTTTTCCAATTTGTCCTGAGTATACTGATACCCCATATGTTGGCGTAAACCCCTGTTTGGGCGCACAGGAGAGCTCGGAAGGGAAGGAGCACTGTTTTTCTTTTTCAATGCAAAATTGGCTGGAATTGAGTTCTGACACCATGTCGCATTTGGAGACCCCCTGATGTGCCTAAACAGTGGAAACCCCAATGGTAATTTAAACCCTAACCCAAACACTCCCCTAACCCTAATCCCAACCACACCCCTAACCCCAACCACACCCCTTTCCCCAACACACCTCTAACCCTAATCCCAACCCTAACCACACCCCTAACTCCAACACACCCCCAACCTGAACCCTAACTTTAGCCCCAACCCTAACCCTAACTTATCCCCAACATTAACTGTAGCCCCAACCCTATCCCCAACCTGAACCCTAGCCCCAACCCTAGCCCCAACCCTAACCCTTGCCCCAACCCTAACCCCAACTCTAACCCTAGCCCTAACCCTAGCCCTAACCCTAACCCTATCCCTAGCCCTAACCCTAACCCTAGCCCTAACCCTAATGGGAAAATGGAAATAAATACATTTTTTTAATTTTATTATTTTTACCTAACTAAGGGGGTGATGAAGGGGGGTTTGATTTACTATTTATATCGCTTTTTTAGCGGATTTTTATGACTGGTAGCTGTCACACACTAAAAGAAGCTTTTTATTGCAAAAAATAGTTTTTGCATCTCCACATTTTGAGAGCTATAATTTTTCCATATTTTGGTCCACAGAGCCATATGAGGTCTTGTTTTTTGCGGGATGAGTTGACGTTTTTATTGGTAACACTTTCCAGTATGTGAAATTTTTTGTTCGCTTTTGATTCTGATTTTTGTGAGGCAGAATGATCAAAATCCAGCTATTCATGAATTTCTTTTGGGGGGGCGCTTATACCGTTCCACATTTGGTAAAATTGATAAAGCAGTGTTATTCTTCTGGTCAGTAAAATTACAGCGATACCTCATTTATATCATTTTTTATGTTTTGACACTTTTATATGATAAAACTATTATATAGAAAAAATAATTATTTTTGCATCACTGTATTCTGAGGAGGACTATAACTTTTTTATTTTTTTCTGATGATGCTGTATGGTGGCTCATTTTTTGCGGGGCAAGATTACGTTTTCAGCGGTACCATGGTTATTTATATCCGTCTTTTTGATCGCGTGTTATTTCACGTTTTGTTCAGCGGAATGATAATAAAGCGTTGTTTTTTGCCTTTTTTTATGGTGTTCACTGAAGGGGTTAACTAGTAGGACAGTTTTATAGGTTGGGTCATTAGGGACGCGGCAATGCTAAATATGTGTACTTTTATTGTTTTTTTTTTATTTAGATAAAGAAATGTATTTATGGGAACAATATTTTTTTTCTTTATTTAGGAATTATTATTTATTTTATTTTTTTACACATCTAAAATTTTTTTGTACATTATCATATTGTGCCGGGGAAGACATCACTATATAGTGACAGATCGCTGATCTGACACTTTGCAGAGCACTGTGTTAGATCAGCGATCTGACATGCACTGCTCCAGGCTTACAGGCGCCTGCTCTGAGCAGGCGCTTGTAAGCCACCTCTCTGCAGGACCTGAAAGTAGCCCCGCGGCCATTTTGGATCCAGGGCTTGCAGGGAGGAGACGCTCGGTACAAGGTGAGCACATCGCCTTGTACCGAGGGTCTCAGGGAAGCCCGCAGGGAGCCCCCTCCCTGCGCGATGCTTCCCTATGCTTCCGGAACGCTGTGATCAAGTTTGATCGCAGTGTTCCAGGGGTTAATGTCCCGGGGGTGGTCTGTGACCGCTCCTGGCACATAGTCCGGATGTCAGCTGCGATAGTCAGCTGACACCTATATGCGATCGGCCGCGCTCCCCCCGTGAGAGCGGCCAATTGCATATGACGTACTATCCCGTCACTGAGAATTAAGTCCCAGGTCACCTCGACGGGATAGTACGTCATATGGGATTAAGGGGTTAAATACAGAGGCACATTTGAAAAGTGTAGGAAAAAGAAGAGCATGGTATTATTTGAAAGGTTTTAATTTTTGATATGAAACCAAGATCTAAGCTCTTTGCTTATATTCAAGTCTCTATAAGTGTTTAAAGGCAATACATATCTTTTAGCTGTAGAAGAGTTGAAGGTATTTTTTGGCTGTCAGAGAAAAGAAATAATCTTGTTTGTATACATGTTGTCACAGGTTTACGGAGCCAGAAGATCACAGCGTCTGAGTTCTTCTGAGCTGAAGAAAAGCACTTCATCTTCTTATTAAACAGTTTAAATTTCTTTGAGCAGTGCAGGGGTTAATCTGCTCTGTTGAGAGCTCTTGGAGCTAAGGCTCTGAGCTGTACACTGTTAGCCACTCCCATCTCCTATACAATTTGGGCCCTGACTAACACACATCTTAAGAGCTAACTTATGCTGCATGGCTTGGAGGACAGTTGTTGGTGGTTATTTGAGTAGGCGGTTCATGGTCTTACCTGTGACTGTTGCTTGGTTTTGTGTGCCTGATAATTCCATTTCTTCTCCTATTTTGGTTTAACCCCATCCTCTACTCCCCGGTGCATACTGCTGTTATATGTGAGTGTATATTTGTATTTTATGACAAGATATTGTGGATTTAGTCCGTGCTGCCGATAATGATATAAAGTCAAGGTTGTCAAATAAACAAAAGTGGTTGAGGACAGGGAAGGAGCCCCAGGTCCTGGAACACCCGACAACAGAGTCGTGACATTAGCTCTGACTGAAACCATTTTTTGATCCATTATGGGTCCTATTTTTGCTCTGACAGGGCAACTGCAGCAGCTCAGCCTGGAGGTGGCAGATCTACACACCATTGTTTTGCAGCAACATAACACATCACGTTTGGGGACCATAACTCTCAGGCAACCCTTAGTGGATCCCAAGATAGCTTTGCCTGACAGGTTCTCTGGGGGGCATGACAAGTTTGTTGTTTCCAGGTAGGCCTGTAAACTATACTTTAGATTACATCCTTGTTTCTCAGGAAATGAGGAGCCAGCGGGTGGGAATAATAATCTCGATCCTTCAGGGTGACCCCCAAGCATGGACATTTTCTCTCCCTTCTGACTCCCTGTTTCTCCAGATGGTGGAGGAATTATTTCTGGTGCTGGGTCATATATACGATGACCCAGACCGCGTCTCCCTGGCTAAGTCCACACTACATCAGGATCAGCAGGGAGACCGACCAGCGGAGGAGTATTGATCTGAGTTTCGAGGTGATCCACGGAAAGTAAGTGGAATGACCCTGTACTCCGTAGTAAGTTCTGTGAAGAGCTATCAGTTAGGGTGAACAATGCCTTAGCACTGTATGAGACTCCAGTTTCCCTTGAGGTGGCCTTGTCTCTGGCTATCTGGGTGAATTTCCCTCTTTGCCAGAGACATAGTGAGACAACCCACTGTGCGGGGGACGTCCTCGGCCAGGGGAAATCGGGTTTGAGTCATCTGAGGAACCCATGCAGAAGGGTGTGGCAACTCATTCTGGAAAGCAGTCTGTTGTTTGGCCCAAAGGGGGAGTATTTTTTTACTTTGTAAAAAGGGTGGGCATGTGTCCATCCCTACCCTAAGTGTAAGGCTGCAGTAGCATCGTATGCAGTTAAGAGGCAGTGACCCACAAAATTCCAATACAAAAAGTCTCTTTAATGTGTTTCCTCACAGCATTAAAGTCCAATTCACACAAATGCATATAACTTCAGTGTATATTATCAGTGTTCACTTCACACCAGTTCATAGCAATACATATCACATGGCTTTAGATTTGCGGTCCTAAACAGGCCAGACTTCCCTTGTCCAGTTTCCCTGGGCGACCGCATGCCATATTACAGTCTCCATATACACAGCCTCATATGTTGCAGACACTACACACGCCAGCCCCCTCCGACTAGTTCCAGTGGGTGTCCTGCATCACTGTATCACAGTCTCTTACAGTCTCTTACTCACACAGCTGTAGAAAGCCCAGGATATCCTCCAGATAGCAGCCAGGCACCATATCCACCTGTTTGCAATCATTACACATGCTAGTCCTCTTTCGGGCACAGGACATCCACCTCCAGGCACAGGACTGTCCACATCCAAGACCAGTACCATGGATGACTTGCATCACTGTATACGCTGTGGGTTCCAGGCTATTCAGCTGCTCTGGGTGCTAGCTTCGCTGGCCTGTGCCTCCATGTACTCAGCCAGCGCTTTGCAGGCCTCTGCTCTGCACACAGCACACACCAGACTGACACTGACGTGCACCTGACACACCCATACCTCTTACTGCAGGGCCTTTAGCACACAACACAACCTATAAACTTATTCCCCCCTACAAGGGAAATATATGCTCCCAAAACAGCAGGATATATATATATATAAACCTATAAGAGTATAGTCCGAATCCTCAAAATACCCAAAAGAAAAAGTAGAATTCTAAGGACTATATACCAAAATGGAAGCAGAGCACCACAATTTACAAATATTACAAATTTTATTAAATATCATGATAATAATCATCACATCACATAAATAGTAGCTCTGAGAAAAAAACAAAAAAACAGACAAAGAAACAGAAGAAAAATATAATGCCAGGCAGCAAAACGCAGGGAAAATTCCGCATCACTGTAGATATCCTAATGTGAACAGCCCCTATCAGGGATACCATATGTAAACACAGCCATAATTAATTAAGTCGAAAAAAGACTTAATAGAGAGGGTTCAAAACATGGTGTAAAAAAGCTAGGATAATATAGGCTATAGTGTGCACCAGAATAACTGACTAGTTTGAACCGCTAGCATAACAGGTACAGAGGAAGTATATGATCCTACTATACCTATAGCCATGGCTGGTCTCTAGAGGGTGGGTAGATCCTGCTGCCGTGCTGCCAAGCGCCTCGACGCACGTTTCGCCTTTAGCACACAAACCTGTGGCCTTCAGCAACATGGAAAACCCAGATCGGAAATCCGTGACTCCCTTGCACACCTATGGACTTCATCCATCTGCATGCACAACCTGGAGAGAACACACAGCGACCCCTACCTGTGACACAAATCACTGCCTCACATTGCAATCACAGCTACACCTGTGACTGCCATGTACACCTATGGACTTCATCCGTCTGCATGCACAAACAGCGCCCCCTAGCTGTAACAGGGGTCACTGCCTCACATAAGGTAAACATCTGCTGGAAAACTAAGGAGCTCGGGTTGCGGAGAGGTTAGCAACCTGGGTGTACATATCACCTCCGTGGATAGGACACAACTTTTTCTGCCAGCTGAGACCCATCTGGGCAAAAGTAAGGTGATTATTTTGGCATTTCTGGGCAGTGGGGAGGGGTTTATCTTGATTGACACTAGGTTCATCCAGGTCCAGGGCCTCAATCCACATACACTGTCCAGACCTATATCCATAGTTGCCATCAACTTCGCACCCTTGAGACGGGTATTTTACTCATGCTATCTGAGTGTGATATTTTCAGGTAGGGACCATGCACTCAGAAGTAGTGTTGAGCATTCCGATACCGCAAGTATCGGGTATCGGCTGATACTTGCGGTATCGGAGTTCCGATACCGCGTTCCGATACTTTCAGTATATCGGACACTGGAATCGGAAGTTCCTATAATTCAAACAGCCAGAATTCAGCCAATGAGGAATGATTAGAAGTGTGGGCACATCCTGTTCTGCATGGTAGGCATGTAACTACTGGAATGGCTGTGATTGGCTGCTGAAATGATGTCATGATGCACTATAAAAGTTGCTGCCGCCATTTTGAGTTCACTCTGCTGTGAATTCAGTTAGGAACAGAATGCTGTGTTCTGACTGAGGGCCAGTTTAGAGATAGCGATTTGCTTCATTGTGCTTTACCCAGGCTAATTTAGCAACCGCTGTGTGAGAACCTTGTTTTTGCCTTGCAGCGCTGTTCATATGTGTCTGCAAGGTGTCTGTGTGAGAGAAGCTCACTCTGTAGTCTGATCTGCAGCCACCGCTGGTTGTAGTCAGCTCAGGGTGCATCACTGCCTCATACCGTTCCATTGTCCGTTTTTCAATTAGTGCAGCCAGGTGCACATTTGTTCAAATTTATCCTATTAGTGGCTTCCCATCCGTATACAGCTAGGTTGTGGGAAAACACTATAGGATTGCATAGAGGAGCTTGAGGTAAACCTCTGTGCCTTTAATGTCTCCTCCACCTCCCCCAATACATCCTACATTATTCTTAGTTGTTTTCCTTCATGTAGAATTAACCTACAAGGAAAGAAAGGGTTTATTTTAATTCTGATATTTTGATCCCATTGACTTGCATTGGTATTGGGTATCGGTATCAGCGATATCCGATATTTTTCGAATATCGGCCGATACAATCCGATACCGATACTTATGGATATCGGAAGGTATCGCTCAACACTACTCAGAAGTTTTTGACTGTTATGTGCTAGAGGGTCTCCCCTCTCCTGTGGTGCTTGGACTTCCTTGGCTAACTCTACACAATCCTGTTGTAGATTGGCAGACTCAGGAAGTGGTAAAATTGAGTATTGTCAAGAACATTGCTTGGGCTTGCAATCACTTTGCCAGGGAGTAGTGTGTGAAATACCCATTGGAGTGGTGTGAGGGGGCAGTGGTGTGTCATTTTGGTTGGTATTTTCATTTCATCATGTATTTCTTTCATTTGATTTTACTTAAGCTTTGCCAGTTGTACATTCAGCCCAATGTTTATGATGGCACTATGCACTTTTTTCATTAATTGATGCACTTTATCATATATTTAGCAATCAGTAGTATGTCACCTTAGCAGATATAGCTTCTTCACTTATGATTTTTTTTCTATTGATTTTTGCCCCTGCTCTGTCTGCTGTTTATTTAGCTAAACATTTGCCTTATATTTTTACATTTATTTATCATGTATTCTTTATATTAATATTAAGGCAATATTGGCATTTACATCTCTAAACAATTGCACTTTGCACTTTTCATTATTAACTGATTTATTCTGGCAATTATTACTGTACAGCAGTCTTTATAAATGTGCTTTCTGCCATTGATGTCTTATTTCTTTATCATTTATATGGATTATTGACTTTTCACTAAATATCAATTCATTTGACATATCCTGCCCCATCATACATATATTGTTTTATATTTTGTTTTTTCATTTTCTCATGTATTATTCTTTTGTTGTGTAATCATGTTTTATACTCATTAATAAAATATTATATTGTACATATTTTCTTAGAATACATTCGCTGGTTGATGTATTATATTTATGGCATTCATTGAATGGTAAATTATTTTTTATTTATGGTATTTCTTTTCTATGTACCATATATACTCATGTATAAGCAGAGTTTTTCACAACTTTTTTTGTGCTGAACCCCCCTGGCTTAAACACAAGTCATTGTTCCAGAAAGATGGCAGGGGAGAGGGAGAGGCAGAGCAGCGGGTCATAGAGGCAGGAGCCAGCAGCTGCGGCTAAAGCCTGTGCCCGCTGCTAAAACTAAAGAGAAATTAATATAAAGTACGTTGGTAGTTAATATTCATTTCTCTTATACAACGCACAGCTACACCCGCAGCCACCGGTTTCCAGCACACACCCTACTTATCTTCTCTGCATGCCCTCACTGCATCTCGTTCTGTGCCAGCATCTCTTCCGGCCAAGAGATCACATGTCCCCTGCTCATTAAGGGTAATTAATATTCACCCCTCACCACTCACATAGGTGTGGAGTGAATATTTTGTACCTTAATGAGCTGGGACACATGATCTCTCGGCAGGAAGAGCTGCTGGCATGGAGCGAGATGCAGCAAGGGTGCTCAGGGAAAATAAGTTGGATTTGTTTTTTTAGGAGCCATGCATACAAGGACAGTTATCAGTAGCCATGCATACATTGATAGGGGATAAGGAGCCATGCATACAAGGTCCGGGATAAGGAGCCATGCATACAGGGAGGGGAGCCATGCATATGGAGTGCCCCCGTTGGCAGTGGGGTACTCGGTACCGGGTCCTTTGGTTCTCAGGGGGATATCACGGTGGCTGACCCCGTCCGTGGCCCTTGGGACGTCCGTGTATAAGGGAAAGGTCTTTAAAGGGATATGTTCGTGACGCCACCTGTGGTATTCAGTCAGGGTGACCGACACTGCTTTAAGGGGTCCGCTGGGGTGATGTTATGGCAGCTAGGTGGTATACCTTCCCACAGGTGAAGTATGTCCCCAGGGCTTCCCAGTGTGTAGATGGTGGATGGTGTGAGGCGCAGTGAAGAACGAGGACACAAGGTTGCAGTCTCTTTACCTTTTACTGAAGGCTCCAACATCCACAGTCCAGAGCACAGATAACAGGGCTGGCACAGTCCGGCCAGTTTGGAGGCAAATCCATATTCCCCTTATCCAGGTGGAAATCAGTAGCCTTCCTCTAGCGCCTTGGTATTGTAGTACCTTACTGCTAAGCCTCTCATAAGGTCCTCACAGATGTTGTAGATGTTATTGATGTTATCTCTCTCTCTGTCCCCCTGATGGATAGGACAACCCGTATGACCGGTGGCGTGAGGCTTTTTACAGGGACTCTATCACACCCCGGCCTCTCATGGGTGCCACCTTGCCTCCTGGGTGTGGGGCGGATCAGTAACTTGCAATTAGCTGTCCTGCCGGTCTCGGGAGCAAGGCATAAAGGACTCTTGCTCCCTCAGTGTTCCGGCTACCGGGATCCTGTGCCTCAGAAGGAGGCAGCCTGTGTCAGGCAGAACTCCTTCTGGTATCCTTTCCTTTGCTATGACTTCTTCACCTTCTCTACAATACAGTTCTCATGTCGTGTCCCTGACAGGCTCCCACCCCTGTCAGGGACCAACTACCTGAGCAAAGCTCAGCCAGCAACTGCCTAACTTCCTCTCCAGGCCACCAGTTTTACCTAAGTGTGAAGAGTGTCCTAATAAATAGGAGAAGAGCTCCCCCTGGTGGACTAGAGTATGAAATGTGTTGTATGTTTGTGTTACCTGGTAAAGAGATCTCCTTTATTGCCTCCAAACATAACATCACTCCCCCCTAGAGGGAAATGACATTACTGCAATAACTAGGACCCTGGGGCGCTGCACATACAAGGACAGGGATGGGGAACCATGTATACAAGGATAGGGGATAAGGAGCAATGCATACAAGGACACGATAAGGATCTATGCATAAAGGGAGGGGAGCCATGCATACAAGGACAGAGATGGGGAGCCATGCATAAAGTGGGGAATAAAAGTAATTAGTCAGGAACCAATTGTGCAAGTTCTCACACTTAAAAAGATGAGACAGGCCTGTAGTTATCATCATAGGTAGACCACAACTATGAGAGTCAAAATGAGAAAACAAGTCCAGAAAATCACCTTGTCAGATTTGTCAAGATTTATTTTGCAAATCATGGTGGAAAATAAGTATTTGGTCACTAAAAACAAGCAACATTATTGGCTCTCACAGACCCATAACTTCTTTAACAGGCTCCTCTGTCCTCCACTCATTACCTGTGGTAAGGGTAACTGTTTGAACTTGTTATCAGTATAAAAGACACCTGTCCCCAAACCTCAGTCACACTCCAAACTCCACTATGGTGAAGAACAAAGAGCTGTCGAAGAACACCAGAAACAAAATTGTAGCCCTGCACCAGGCTGAGAAGGCTGAGTCTGCAACAGGCAAGCAGCTTGGTGTGATGAAATCAACTGTGGGAACAATAATAAGAAAATGGAAGACATACAAGGCCACTGATAATCTCCCTCGATCTGGGGCTCCATGCAAAATCTCACCCCGTGGGGTCAAAATGATCACAAGAACATGGAGCAAAAATCCCGGAACCACACAGGGAGACTTAGTGAATGACATGCATAGAGCTGGGACCACCGTAACAAAGGGTACCATCACAATCAATCTACGCCGCCAGGGACTCAGATCCGGCAGTGTCAGACGTGTCCCCCTGCTTAAGCCAGTACATGTCCGGGACCATCTGAAGTTTGCTAGAGAGCATTTCGATTATCCCGAAGAGTATTAGGAGAATGTCATATGGTCTGAAGAAACAAAGGAGAACTGTTTGGTAGAAACAAAACTCGTCATTGGGGGTTGGCAACATCATATTTTATGGCTGTTTCTCTGCAAAGGCACCAGGACAACTGATCCGTGTACATGAAAGAATGTATGGGTCCATGTATTGCAAGATTTTTAGTGCTACCTCCTTCCATCTGCAAGGGCATTGAGGATGAAACGTGGATGGGTCTTTCAGCATGATAATGATCCCAAGCACACCACCAGGGCAACACAGGAGTGGCTTTGTAAGAAGCATATGAAGATTCTGACATGGCTTAGCCAGTCTCCAGATCTCAACCCCATAGAAAACCTTTGGAGGGAGTTGAATGTCTGTGTTGCCCAGCGACAGGCCCAAAACATCACTGCTCTAGAGGAGATCTGCATGGAGGAATGGGCCAACATATCACAAACAGTGTGTGCCAACCTTGTGAAGAGTTACAGAAAACGATTGACCTCTGTCATTGCCAACAAAGGCTATATAACAAAATATTGAGATGAACTTTTGTTAATGACCAAATACTTATTTTCCGCCATAATTTGCAAAATAAATCTTGCCAAATCAGACAAGGTGATTTTCTGGATTTGTTTTCTCATTTTCACTCTCATAGTTGTGGTCTACCTTTGATGTCAATTACAGGCCTCTCTCATCTTTTTAAGTGGGAGAACTTGCACAATTGGTGGCTGACTAAATACGTTTTTTCCCTACTGTACATGGACATGGACAGGGATGTGGAGCCTTGCATACCAGGATAGAGATGAGGGGACAATGCACACCGGGCTTATACTCTAGTCAATAAGTTTTCCTAGTTTTTTGTGGCAAAATTAGGTGCCTCGGCTAATACTCGAGTCGGCTTATACTAAATAGTCATTGTCATGAGTTCACAGGTAAGTCCTTGTTCTTCGGGGCATATGGGTTTCATCCTTAGTTCAGCTCATTTAATAGGAATCATCTTTCTGGGATACCTGAAGAAGAACCTGTGTGGCAAGGGGTTATTGATAATATAAGGAAGATGGGGTCCAAATATAAGGGTGTGGCTCATCGGAGATGTTTGGTGGGTCCAGATCTGCATGTTGGTGACTTGGTATGGTTGTCCTCAAGGAACATTAAGTTGAAGGCTCCCTCTTGGAAACTGGGTCCAAGGTTCATTGGTCCTTATAAGATTGCAGCCATCATCAATCCCATCGCATTCCGCCTTGCTATGTGTTTCAGCGATTTCTCAAAAAATACGTTGCGTCCTCTGTACATCACTGCTACGCCATCTCCAGTCACTGTGTATGGAAATTTAGAATTTAGGATAGCAAAGATCATTGATTCTCACTTAGTTCATTGGTCAGTTCAGTATCTGATACACTGGAAGGGATGCAGTCCTGAAGAGAACTGGAAGGGATACAGTCCTGAAGAGAGGATGTGGGTACCAGCACTGACCTCCATGCAGCCAGGCTGATCAAGCTTTTCATGTGGCACACCCTGATAAACCCGGCTCTGAGGTTCTGGAGGTCCCTTGCAGAAGGGGGGTTACTGTCATGGGTTTATAGCAAAAGAGAGGAGCCAGAAGATCGCAGTGTCTGAGTTCTCCTACTCCTGCACTGAATGGAAGCATTTCACTTACTTATTAAATTATGTAAATTTCTTTGGGCAGTGTAGAGGTTAATCTGCTCTGTTGAGAGGTCTTGGAGGTAAGGCTCTCAGCTGTGCACTGTTAGCCACTAACATCCCCTATATAATCTGGGTCCTGACTAACACACATCGTTAGAGTCATAGAATCATAGAATGGTAGAGTTGGAAGGGACCTCCTGGGTCATCTGGTCCAAACCCCTGCTCAAAGCAGGATTCACTAAATCTTCCCAGACAGATGTCTGTCCAGCCTCTGTTTGAAGACTTCCATTGAAGGAGAACTCATCACCTCTCGTGGCCACCTGTTTCACTCATTGATCACCCTAACTGTCAAAAAGTTTGTTCTAATATCTAATCTGTCTCCTCCCATTCAGTTTCATCCCATTGCTTCTAGTCTTTCCTTGTGCAAATGAGAATAAAGATGATCCTTCTACAGCCCTTGAGATATTTGTAGACAGCTATTAAGTCTCCTCTCAGCTTATGCTGCATGGTTTGGAGGACAGTTGATGTTTATTTCAGTAGGTGGTTGGTGGATTTATCTGTGACTGTTGCTTCGTTTTGTGAGTGTGATAATTTCCTTTCTTCTCCTATTTTGGTTTAACCCCATCCACCACTCCCCGGTGCATACCTCTGTTATATAAGAGTGTATATTTTTATGTTTAGTATTTTCTATTACCCCTGTTCGTATTACCTTGCTAGTCTGGTTGGTGTACTATAGTGCACTACTACTCCCCTCTTCCCTGGGTGGGGAAGGGTTCAGACTGAGAGTGGAATCCAGAGCGAAGGCAAGATACGTGACCCTGGCATCTTCACGTTCAAAAGTAACCCAGGGAACAGAGCGATCAAGGGCACCTCCCCATAGTGTTAGGGACAGGGAAGAAGCCCCTCATCCCAGAACACCCAGCAACATGTCATGACACATGTAGCACTAGAACCAAATATAGATCTTATGTTACTCTCAGTTGAATTTGTGCTACAATTGGGCTGATTTACTATGATACATGCAAAAAAATCTGACCTAATTTGCTCAAGAATAAAGGAGTTGCTTTAGGAGAAGCCTATCTGATAGCACCCATGGAAAGATAGGCTTAAATTCAATCCCATGCTCCTTAATTGTGCCAAAAGTGCACTAAAATTTGGTGAAACTTAGTGAACCAAATGCCAGGTGTCGAGTTCCTGCACATGGGGAATCTCGAACCATGTCCGCTATGGTCTTCCATTCTTCTCCAGCCACAGTGGAACCTGCTCAGCGAAGACATCGGTCCCAGCGCCTGGCTTCGGCAGATACTGCACGTTTGGTTACTGCTGGCTTTCCAGGTTCAGCCATTATAACCAGTACTGTTCGGCGGTGAGCAGGCGCCTGGGACTAAGTCCTGCTTTTCTCCTTCTGAGCATGCCCAAGGTCAGACCTCTCATTGGAGGTCGGGGGTCACACACTCAGGTCCTGTAGCAGCTCCTAGTTGTCCACTCGGAAGGTCCTGGAGAGCTACAACTATAAAAGGTTCGCAGGGCCACACGGCCATGCGCTAGTATCATTTGTGTTTGGCTGTTGCCAATGGATACTCTACTACTCAGTATATATGTGGTGTGAGTCTGTTTAGCTTTGGGGCTGTACACTCAGGCAGGCAGCTAGTGTCAGTGGGGGCAATAAGCCTTGGCTTAGCATCTGGTTCCTTCATATGTGCGGTTAGCACAGAAGAGTTCCAGAGCAAGCACAACCCTAGTTAGGGTATTAGTTTCTGTGTACAGCGCGACTCTGTGAGGCAACAGAGGTCGCTTACATTTCACACGGGGTGAAGTTTAACCCACGTGTGAGCTCAGTGTCCATTCGCCATTACTTTGCAGCAGGTATCTCTGCACAGTGGACCCCGGGCTGCGAACGCACCTTGTATCAATCTCTCTATTACTTGGTGCGTTCCGCTAGCCCTAACAGCATACTAACGTCAGGGTCTGGCTAGTAATGGAGGGCAGGTTGACAGCTCTCAAGTGAACAACCTCAGCTGTGGATGTTACCGCCGTAGCTGTTCAGGCTGCTAGCATGGCTGCAGCAAGTTTACCCACTGCCACCCCTGTTCCGACATTATCTCGCCTCCCGCTGCCAGATAAATAATCTGGTGATAGTAAATCTTGTAAGGGTTTCGTGAGCCAGTGCGCAATACACCTCGAGCTCCTGGCTGCACGTGTTCCCACAGAGAGGGCAAAGGTGGGATTCATTATATCTCTCCTGTCGGACAGGGTGTTGGAGTGGGCTACGCCGCTGTGGAAGCGTGGTGATCATGTTGTGCAGAGTGCTCCTCTGTTCTTCAGCACTCTGAAACAGGTCTTTTTAGGACCTCGAGTCACCCATGATACGGTGCTCCAACTGTTGGCATTGACTCAGGGCTCGTCCATGGTCAGCCATTTTGCCATCCACTTCCGGACTTTAGCATCTGAGCTGGAGTGGTCAGATAAAGCCCTCACCCCTGTATTTTGGAGGGGGTTGGCTGACCATGTGAAGGAAGCTTTGGCCACTAGGGAGATTCCTGCCACACTGGAGGAGCTAATACTTGTATCTACTCACAAAGATCTTCGCTTTAACTAACAAAGGTTGGAGCGAGCCCAGTGTAGGCAGAGGTTTCGGCTGGCTCCCACCTTCGCCAAACCTTTGTGATCTCTGGTCCAGGCACCCAAGTCACATGAGGCCATGGAGGTGTCACAAGTGGGATCTAAGTCCCAGACCGCTCATGCACTCAAGGTCTGTCATGTCTGCCGGCAGTCAGGACATCTTGCCTCCAGATGTTCCCAGCAGTCGGGAAAACGTCAGCGTCTAGTGGTTGTTGGAGGAGGTACACTAGACACGGTGATGTTTTCCTCAAAACTGTCCTTTAAGGGGACAATTACCATAGGCAATACCCCTTGTGATGCTCGCCAAACCATTGATCGTACGAGTGGTGAATGGATCGATACTGCCCTCACAGATAACACACCAGACCATCCCATTTACTCTATGTCGCCATCTCATCAGGAGTTTATTTCTTTACTCATCATTCCCGAGGGAATTGATGAGGTCCTGTTAGGGATACCTTGGCTACGGTACCACTACACTCATATAGAGTGGTCCACAGGCAGAATTTTGGGATGGAGTGAATCTTGTGAGGGAAGATGTCAGAAGGAGTGCGTTCAGGTTGCTACTACTGAGGTACCCGCAGATCTTTTCTTTCTTCCCAAGCAATATTGGCCACATGTGGATGTGTTCTCCAAAAGGGCTGCGCAGACCCTTCCGCCTCACCTTCCCTATGACTGTCCTATTGACCTCTTGCCTGATGCTGAGCCTCCCTTGGGACGAGTCTACCCGTTATCTTTCCCGGAGACGGAGGCAATATCTCTGTACATTCAGTTGAATCTGGCAAGAGGATTCATTAGGAAGTCAGTGTCACCTGCAGGGGCTGGGTTCTTCTTCGTGCAGAAGAAGAATGGAGAATTACGTCCATGCATAGATTACAGGGGTCTTAACGCCATCACTATTAAGAACAAGTACCAACTGCCCCTGATATCTGAGCTCTTTGATAGGCTTCGGGGAGCAAGGGTATTTATTAAATTAGATCTGCCTTCCTCTCTATTAAGTCCCATTTTGCTAGCGCTCCCATTCTACATCGCCCCGATGTAGATAAGCCGTTTATAATGGAGGTGGATGCCTCATCTGTCGGTGCAGGAGCAGTCCTCTTCCAAAAGGATTCTCAAGGTCGGAAGCATCCTTTCTTCTTTTTCTCCATGACCTTTACAGCCGCGGAGAGGAATTACTCCATTGGGGACAGGGAGTTGCTAGCTATGAAGTTGGCTTTTTCAGAATGGAGACACCTTCTGGAAGGGGCTCGCTTTCCCTTCCAAGTCTACACTGACCACAAGAATTTGGTATATTTGCAGATAGCCCAGCGGCTGAATTCTCGCCAGGCCAGATGGTCCCTGTTTTTCTCCCGGTTCCACTTCACTTCACCCTTTATTTCCTCTCTGGGGAGAAGAACATTCACACTGAGGCTCTCTCCCACTCCATGGTATCGTCAGAGGAGGAGGAGGAGGAGGAGCCTCGGCTAATTGTTCCCTCTGAGAGTCTGAGAACTGTGGCTCTGGTGTTGCTAAAGTTGCTATTAGGTTCTGTAGAAGGACGTAGATCTGGGGATTTATTATGATGGAATATAGGCTGAACTGGATGGACACATGTCTTTTTTCGGCCTTACTAACTATGTTACTAGAGTCTGGCCCTCCAGGCAAGACTTTCATGTCATCCAATATGCGACCAGAGGTTCTGTCTTGGGCTCACTCATCCAGGGTGGGTGGACATTTTGGGATCAAAAGGACATCTGAGCTTCTGGTGAGGACATACTGGTGGCCGCATATGGCCCGTGACGTTAGAGACTATATTCAGGCATGCTTCTCCTGCGCCAAGAATCGGTCTCCTTGGCAATGGCCTGCTGGGCTACTTTACCGCCTGCCGGTGGCAGACAGGCCCTGGGAGATGGTCGGGATGGACTTAGTGGTGGGCTTACCCAAGTCTCGTAGCTGCACCATTATCTGGGTAGTCACCGACCTAAAATGGTGCACTTGGTGCTGCTTCCACGGTTACCTTCTGCACGGGCCTTGGTGGCGTTGTTCATTAAACATGTTTTCCGTCTACATGGCATGCCTGACAAAATTCAGCATTATTATTTATTTATTTATATAGCACCATTGATTCCATGGTGCTTTACACGAGAAGGGTTTACATACAAGTTACAGATATCACTTACAGTAAACAAACTAACAATGACAGACTAATACAAAGGGGCGAGGACCCTGCCCTTGCGGGCTTACATTCTACAGGATTATTGAGAAGGAGACAGTAGGTTGAGGGTTGCAGGAGCTCCGGTGTTGGCGAGGCGGTAGCTTCGGTAGTGATGAGGCAGCAGTGGGGTCAGTGCAGGCTGTAGGCTTTCCTGAAGAGATGGGTTTTCAGGTTCCGTCTGAAGGATCCGAATGTGGTTGATGGTCGGACATGTTGGGGCAAAGAATTTCAGAGGATGGGGGATATTTGGGAGAAGTCTTTGAGGCGGTTGGATGAGGAGCAAATAAGTGTGGAGGAGAGAAGGAGGTCTTGGGAGGACCGGAGATCACGTGAGAGAAGATATCGAAAGATTAGTTCAGAGACATATGGAGGAGACAGGTTGTGGATGGCTTTGTTGGTCAGTATTAGTAATTTGAACTGGATACGCTGAGGGAATGGGAGCCAGTGAAAAGATTTGCAGAGGGGGGAAGCAGAGGAGTAGCAAGGAGAGAGATGAATTAGTCGGGCAGCAGAGTTAAGAATGGACTGGAGAGGTGCAAGGGTGTTAGCAGGGAGGCCGCAGAAAAGGATGTTGCAGTAGTCAAGGCGGGAGATGATGAGGGCGTGCACAAGCATTTTATTAGATTTACGGTTGAGGAAAAGATGGATTCTGGAGATATTTTTGAGCTGGAGGCGACAGGAGGTGGAAAGAGCTTGGATGTGCAGTTTGAAGGACAGGGCAGAGTCGAAGGTTACTCCGAGGCAGCGGACATCCGGTACGGGGGAAAGGAAAGCATGATGTCATTGATTGCGATAGATAGGTCAGGTAAGGAAGATCTATAGGATGGAGGAAAGATGATGAGTTCAGATTTGTCCACATTGAGTTTGAGGAAGCGAGAGGAGAAGACGGAGGATATGGCTGATAGGCACTCTGGGATTCTGGACAGCAGAGCAGTGACATCTGGGCCAGAGAGGTAGATCTGAGTGTCATCAGCATAGAGGTGGTGCTGGAATCCATGGGAATTTTTGAGTTGTCCCAAGCCAAGTGTATAGATTGAGAAGAGTAGGGGTCCTAGAATAGAGCCTTGGGAGACTCCAACAGAGAGAGGGTGGGATGAGGAGGTAGTGTGGAAGTGGGAGACGCTGAATGTGCGGTTGGAAAGGTGCGAGGAGATCCAGGATAGGGTGAGGTCTTTGATGCCAAAGGAGGAGAGGATCTGTAGTAAGAGGCAGTGGTCAACCGTGTCGAAAGCAGAGGACAGGTCTAGAAGGAGGAGTACTGAGTATTGTCCATTAGCTTTCGCGGTAAGTAGGTTGTTAGTGATTTTGGTCAGGGCTGTCTCAGTTGAGTGATGGGGGCGGAAACCAGATTGTAGATTGTCAAAGAGCAAGTTAGATGAGAGGTGGGAGGAAAGTTCAGAGTGGACATGCTGCTCCAGGAGTTTGGAAGCGAATGGGAGCAGTGATATTAGGCGATAGCTGGACATAGCAGTTGGATCGAGGGTTGGCTTTTTGAGGATAGGCGTGATTGTGGCATGTTTGAAAGCAGAAGGGAAGGTGCCAGAAGATAGTGATAGGTTGAAGAGGTGGGTTAGGGATGGGATAAGTGTGGTGGTGAGGTTGGGGAGGAGGTGGGATGGGATGGGTCGAGCGCACAGGTGGTTAGGTGCAATTTGGAGAGGAGACAATTAAGCACCCCTTCAGTGATGTTGGATAGGGAGGTTATGGGGTTTGGGCATTGGTCTGGTATACAAAGGGGTTGTGTTGGTTGAACAATGAAGACTTGCCTTGTCTGGTCGATCTTATTTTTAAAGTGTGTGGCAACGTCCTCAGCAGAGATGAGGGAGGTTGGAGGGGGCAGTGGGGGGCGGAGGAGGGAGTTAAAGGTTTTGAATAACTGTTTGGGGATGTAGGATAGGGAAGATACGAGGGTTGTGAAGTAGACCTGTTTAGCAGAGGTGAGAGCAGATTTAAAAGCGAGTGTTGCCTGTTTGAATACAGTGAAGTCATCTTTCAGGTGTGTTTTCTTCCAACGCTGCTCCGCAAACCTGGACACTTGCTGGAGCTTTTTGGTGGTGTTATTGTGCCAAGGTTGTCTATTGATGCGTCGCACTCTGCCTTGGACGAGAGGGGCAACTGTGTCAATAGCTAATGCGAGAGTGGCATTGTAGAAAGCAGTGGCACTGTCTGTGTCATGGAGTGAGGATATGGATGCTAGTGGTAGGATAGAGTCAGAAAGTGTGTGGGTGTCTAGGTGTGCAAGGTTTCTGCGGGGGTGCGCATTTTGCTGGACATGGATGACCGGTTGGGAGGACAGGGATGAGAAGGTGAGCAGATGGTGGTCAGATAGAGGGAGAGGGGAGGTGGTGAAGTTAGAGAGCAGAGACGGGTGAATACCAGGTCTAATGTATGTCCGTCTATGTGGGTGGCTGAGGAGGACCACTGAGTAAGTCCAAAGGATGAGGTAAGGGACAGAAGTTTGGAGGCTGTTTACTGAAGAGTATCGATGGGGATGTTGAAGTCACCCATGATGATGGTGGGAATGTCAGCAGAGAGACAGTGAAGAAGCCAGGTGGAGAATTGGTCAATAAAGGGAGTGGCCGGGCCTCGAGGTCGGTATATGATGGCCACTTGGAGGTTAAAGGGAGAGCAGATGCGGACAGAATGGACTTCAAAAGAGGGGAGGATAAGGGAGGGTAGAGGTAGGATTGGGTTAAAGGTGCAGTTAGGAGAAAGGAGAATACCCACTCCTCCACCATGCTTGTTGCTGGGTCGAGGGATGTGGGTGAAGTGGAGGCCTCCGTAACACAGCGCAACAGGGGAGGCGATGTCAGAGGGTGTTAGCCATGTTTCTGTGAGGCCAAGGAAGGCAAGATTGCGAGAGAGAAAAAGGTCGTGAATCACGTGAAGCTTTTGCAGATTGAGCGGGCATTCCAGAGTGCTCCAGAGAGAGGGAGCAGGGAGGTGGGCGTCAGGGGTACGGGTTTTATGCTGGAAAGATTGAGCATTGAGCTGAATCTCTCTTCTGCGTACCATCCCAAGACAAATGGGTTGGTAGAGAGGGCCAACCAGCCTCTGGTCACATACCTACGACATTTTATCTCTGCCAGGCAGGATGACTGGGCATCTTTGTTACCTTGGGTGGAATTTGCTTTGAACAATGCCGTAGCTGACTCCACCAGGCCGACTCCATTTCTCATTAATTATGGCCATCATCCGCGTGTCCCTGTGCCCATGCCCGTGTCATCCACAGATTCTAGGGTGGCAGACTGAGCGGTGGAGGCACGTGACATTTGGGACCGCACACAGGATGCCATCCGGGCCTCCAAGGAGAGAATGAGGGTTTCTGCCAATGCACACTGGCACCCCGCTCCGACCTTTCCTCCTGGCGACTTAGTGTGGCTCTCGGCCCGCAACATCAGGCTGCGAGTTGAGTCCACTAAGTTTCCGCCTCCCTACATAGTACATAGGCCCTTTCAAGGTTCTGGAAAAGGCTAATCCTGTGGTCTACCATTTTGCTATTCCTCCGTGCCTACGTATCACCGACACTTTTCATGTATCCCTCTTAAAGCCCGTCTATATGTCCCGTTTTTCCGAGTCATCTGTTGAGACACCGGATTCATCCATGGCGAAGTACGAAGTGAACTCTATCTTGGGGTGCAAGGTGGTACATGGCAAAAATACTATCTGGTGGACTGGAAGGGCCACGGCCCAGAGGACAGAACCTGGGAACCTGTGGAGCACATTCGGGCTCCGCTGCTCATTGCAGCCTTTTGAACGTAGCGAGGCCCTAGGAGGGGGGGTAACATTAGGTGTCGAGTTCCTGCCACTGCAAAGGGGGAACCTTGAACCATGTCCGCTGCAGTCTCCCATTCTTTTCTAGCCGCAGTGGAACCTGCTCAGCGGAGACGTCGGTCTCAGCACCTGGCTCGGACAGATACTGCACCTTTGGTTACTGCTGCCCTTCCAGGTTCAGCCATTATAACCAGTACTGTTTGATGGTGAGCAGGCGCTCCTGGGACTAAGTCCTGCTTTTCTCCTTCTGAGCATGCCCAAGGGGAGACCTCTCATTGGAGATCGGTGGTCACATGCTCAGGTCCTGTAGCAACTCCTAGTGGTCCACTAGGAAGGTCCTGGAGAGCTACAACTATAAAGGTTCGCATGGCCGCACGGCCATGCGCTAGTATCATTTGTGTTTGGCTGTTGCCAGTGGATACTCTATCACTCAGTATATATGTGGTGTGAGTCTGTTTAGCTTTGGGGCTGTACACTCAGGCAGGCAGCTAGAGTCAGTGGGGGCAATTAGCCTTGGCTTAGCATCTGGTTCCTTCATGTGTGCAGTTAGCACAGAAGAGTGCACATAAATATTGTCAGCAAGATTTTAGACTCCAAAGTAACATCGTCACACTAAAGAATATGATAATAATAATAATGATAACTTCCATACCTTTACAACACAAGTATGTATCTCCATTTTCTTGTAATCTGTAGGCAAATGGACTCACAAGTGCTGGGGCTTAGTCTAAACTTACAGCTGTCTAGCTTCTCCAGCATCTTTAACCTACCAATGCCTGCCTCCTGCCAGTGATTGTGAAGTCATTCTCCTGTGACCTGCTCCTCCAGCCGACATCTCAGGTGGCTCTATCACTCACATTGGTGACGCATGCAGAATAACATCCCGATGACGTCGCAAAAGCCCGCAAGAATGACTGCGCCTGAGTGAGATGTCAGTCTCTATGACCTGCTTTCTCACCTGAGATTTCATGCAGGTGCCATCATTCCCAGGGGTGGCACATGTTGAAATGGATAATCTGGTTCTCACAAAATCATAATCCTACACATGCATCACCCCTGGGAATGACAAAGCATGGGTGAAATGTCAGCCAGGGCAACAGGTCACAGAGAATAGTGACCTGTCAATCACTGGCAGGAGGCTGGTGCTGGGAGTAGAAAGAGGGAGAAAGGCCGGAGAGCTGTAAGTGAAGGCCCAGTACCTGCACTTGCCAGTTCACTTGCATAAAAATTCACTGACAGATTACAAGCCAACACAAACTGATAATGTAAAGGGAAGTATGTTAGCATTCTTACAGATATTTTACTGTGATTAAATTTGAAGTCTAAAAGGCTACTGACAAGTTCTTCTTAAAGTTTCCTGCCTAAAGAAAAAAACGTTTTTTGGCAAAAAAAAAAAATTCCAGAACAATATAGACTTTGTCTCTACAAACTTCTATCAATTACCAATTACTTCTGACAAAGACAGAATGGGTGGGGACACATCGGATTAAGTTGACCCGATTGTCAATTTTTTCATATATTTTTGGGAAGAATGGCACAAAACATGTTTCTACTGTTTCTACAAACAAGCATTTACTTAAATCACCATGTCGGGGGGGCTGACGGGTCTTCTTTCAGCCACAAAACCATGATATAATTGTGATGTTTGATATTTTAAATGGTACAACATTTTATCGATACTTTAATTTACCAAAATACTTTACCTTTATTAAAGCTCTCTCTAGCTGTCCTATTAAATTAGGGGGTGAGGGAAGAGAAAAGCAAATATTGTACTGACACAACAATACCTGTCTCAGAAGACAGAAACCAGAAGAGCATTGTAAATCAAATCCGAACAATGGCAAAGCTTTCTTTTTACCTAAGTTACTATGGTGATTGATGTCCCAGCACACAATTAAGATGATTCCATCATCTTGAAAAGGCATTATTGAAAGACTTGAAATGCACTGGCAAGGTGCTGCTGAGCCCTGCTGTAGATAGTTTGTATTGTTAACGCAACATGTATTATTAAAGTGAGTCTATATATTGTGTAATCCTAATGGATAGGTATAGCCAGAGATAAGGCATGACAGCACATGATGTGACAGCGCTGTGTTATCTATTTTCAGGTCTTTTTTATCTATATAAACCATCAAGTAACAATAATACATATTGAAGACAACCACTATAATACAACATTGGAATATATGATGGGGTTAGATGGGCCATAGCATTGAGTAAATGACATACTCATTTTTAGGGCTATGCTGCGTGCATAGACATACTTTAACCCCTTAGTGACAGAGCCAATTTGGTACTTAATGACCAGGCCAATTTTTGCAATTCTGACCACTGTCATTTTATGAGGTTATAACTCTGGAACGCTTCAACGGATCCCGCTGATTCTGAGATTGTTTTTTCGTGACATATTGTACTTCATGTTAGTGGTAACATTTCTTCGATATTACTTGCGATTATTTATGAAAAAAACGGAAATATGGCGAAAATTTTTAATATATTTTGCTTTTTTCAAAATTTGTATTTTTATGCCCTTAAATCAGAGAGATATGTCATAAAAAATAGTTAATAAATAACATTTCCCACATGTCTACTTTACATCAGCACAATTTTGGAAACAAATTTTTTTTTTGTTAGGGAGTTATAAGGGTTAAAAGTTGACCAGCAATTTCTCATTTTTACAACACCATTTTTTTTTAGGGACCACATCACATTTGAAGTCATTTTGAGGGGTCTATATGATAGAAAATAATGAAGTGTGACACCATTCTAAAAACTACACCCCTCAAGGTTCTCAAAACCACATTCAAGAAGTTTATTAACCCTTTACGTGCTTCACAGGAACTGAAACAATGTGGAAGGAAAAAATGAACATTTAACTTTTTTTTGCAAACATCTTAATTCAGAACCATTTTTTTTATTTTCACAAGTGTAAAAACAGAAATGTAACCATAAATTTTGTTATGCAATTTCTCCTGAATACGCCAATACCCCATATGTGGGGGTAAACCACTGTTAGGGCGCACCGCAGAACTTAGAAGTGAAGGAGCGCCGTTTGACTTTTTCAATGCAGAATTGGCTGGAATTGAGATCGGACACCATGTCACATTTAGAGAGCCCCTGATGTACCTAAACAGTGGAAACTCCCCACAAGTGACACCATTTTGGAAACTAGACCCCTTAAGGAACTTATCTAGATGTGTGGTGAGCACTTTGAACCCCCAAGTGCTTCACAGAAGTTTATAACGTAGAGCCGTGAAAATAAAAAATCGCTTTTGTTTACACAAAAATGATCTTTTTGCCCACAAATTCTTATTTTCACAAGGGTAACAGGAGAAATTAGACCACAAAAGTTGTTGTGCAATTTCTCCTGAGTACGCTGATACCCAATATGTGGGGGTAAACAACTGTTAGGGCGCACCGCAGAGCTTGGAAGAGAAGGAGTGCCGTTTTACTTTTTCAATGTAGAATTGGCTGGAATTGAGATTGGACGCCATGTCGCGTTTGGAGAGCCCCTGATGTGCCTAAACAGTGGAAACCCCCCACAAGTGACACCATTTTGGAAACTAGACCCCTTAAGGAACTTATCTAGATGTGTGGCGAGCACTTTGAACCCCCATGTGCTTCACAGAAGTTTATAACGTAGAGCCGTGAAAAAAAAAATTGCATTTTTTTCTACAAAAATGATCTTAGTAGAAATCCCCCACAAGTGACCCCATTTTGGAAACTAGACCCCCCATGGAACTTATCTAGATGTGTGGTGAGAACCTTGAATGCCCAAGTGCTTCACAGAAGTTTATAATGCAGAGCCGTGAAAATAAAAAATATTTTTTTTTCCACAAAAAAGATTTTTTAGCCACCAAATTTTTATTTTCACAAGGGTAACAAGAGAAACTGGACCCCAAAAGTTGTTGTCCAATTTGTCCTGAGTATGCTGGTACCCCATATGTGGGGGTAAACCACTGTTTGGGCGCACGGCAGAGCTCGGAAGGAAGGAGCGCCGTTTTGGAATGCAGACTTTGATAGAATGGTCTGCGGGTATTATGTTGCGTTTGCAGAGCCCCTGATGTACCTAACCAGTAGAAACCCTCCACAAGTGACCCCATTTTGGAAACTAGACCCCCCAAGGAACTTATCTAGATGTGTGGTGAGAACTTTGAATGCCCAAGTGCTTCACAGAAGTTTAGAATGCAGAGTCGTGAAAATAAAAAATATTTTTTTTTCCACAAAAAAGATATTGTAGCCCCCAAGTTTTTATTTTCACAAGGGTAACAGGAGAAATTGGACTGCAATAGTTGTTGTCCAATTTATCCCGAGTATGCTGATGCGCCATATGTGGCGGTAAACCACTGTTTGGGCGCACGGCAGAGCTCGGAAGGGAAGGAGCGCCTTTTTGGAATGCAGACTTTGATAGAATGGTCTGTGGGCATTATGTTGCGATTGCAGAGCCCCTGATGTACCTAAACTGTAGTAACCCCCCACAAGTGACCCCATTTTGGAAACTAGACCCCCCAAGGAACTTATCTAGATGTGTGGTGAGAACTTTGAATGCCCAAGTGCTTCACAGAAGTTTAGAATGCAGAGTCGTGAAAATAAAAAATATTTTTTTTTCACAAAAAAGATTTTGTAGCCCCCAAGTTTTTATTTTCACAAGGGTAACAAGAGAAATTGGACCCCAGAAGTTGTTGTCCAATTTATCCCGAGTACGCTGATGCCCCATATGTGGGGGTAACCCACTGTTTGGGCGCACGGCAGAGCTCAGAAGGGAGGGAGCACCATTTGACTTTTTGAGCGCAAAATTGGCGGTCGTGTTTGGAGACCCCCTGATGTACCTAAACAGTGGAAACCCCCCAATTCTAGCTCCAACCCTAACCCCAACACACCCCTAACCCTAATCCCAACCTTATCCATAATCCTAATCACTAACCCTAACCATAATCACAACCCTTACCCCAAAACAACCCTAATGTCAACCCTAACCATAACCCTAATCAAAACCCTAAATCCAACACACCCCTAATCCT